>NC_143510.1:17025894-17335644 GCF_031878675.1 Megascapheus bottae
GAGGTAATGATGGAGAACCCTGGTGAATAGGATTAGCATCCCTATAAAATAATTCTGAGGGAAACTAGGGAAACTTTAGTTCCATAACATTAATGTAATGAGTTGATCCTCTGTCAAACTTTAAATTCATCAACTCTATTTCTAAAACCTATTTTTGCAATGTCAATCTCCACTTTGATGGGGTTTTGTTTTTGCTTGGGGGGGGTTGGTTGTGGGGCTCAAACTCAGGACCTGGGAGCTGTTCCTGAGTGTCTGTGCTCAAGGCTATCACTCTACCACTTGACCCACAGTGCCAATTCCATCAGTATTTACTTTGAAAGAATAAATCCAGCCAGGCACTGGTGACTCATGCTTATAATCCTAGCTATCCAGGAGGCTGAGATCTGAGGATTGAGGTTCAAAGCTAGCCCGGGCAAGAAAGTCCATGAGCCTCTTATCTCCAATTAACCACCAGAAAGCTGGTAGTGGAACTTGTGCCAAAGTGGTACAGCACTAGCCTTGAACATAAAAGTTCAGGGACAGTGCACAGCTCTTGAGTTCAAGACCCATGACAGATGAGAGAAAGAGAGAGAGAGAGAGAGAGAGAGAGAGACAGAGACAGAGACAGAGACAGAGACAGAGAGAGACAGAGAGAGAGAGACAGAGAGAGAGAGAGACAGAGAGAGAGAGAGACAGAGAGAGAGAGACAGAGAGAGAGAGACAGAGAGAGAGACAGAGAGAGAGACAGAGAGAGAGAGACAGAGACAGAGACAGAGACAGAGAGACAGTGACAGAGACAGAGAGAGAGAGAGAGAGAAAGGGGGAGGGCAAATCCAAATAATGCATCTTTTTTTAATGGTAAATGATACCTTTCAAAACACTCTTTTTAAAACTTTAGAATGGAGTCAATTTCCTTGGAGGGAAAAGACTCCTTGCTCACTCTAAGA
The DNA here is from genome assembly GCF_031878675.1 of Megascapheus bottae. Classification (NCBI taxonomy): domain Eukaryota; kingdom Metazoa; phylum Chordata; class Mammalia; order Rodentia; family Geomyidae; genus Megascapheus; species Megascapheus bottae. The sequence goes on from NC_143510.1 coordinate 17,026,821, forward strand.
AGACATACCTATCAATTAGATTCAGCTGTTCTATTTCCAACACTTAGAACCTAAAAGTTCGCTTTCCTTTGGTTGGTGTGATATGCCTTCCAATAAATTTCTTTTTTATTGTATTTTATTGTCAGGATAAGGTATAGAGGGGTTAGAGTTACATTTGTCAGGTAATGTGTACATTACTTCTCGAACCTTGATACCCCTTCTCATGTTTTTGTCCCCCTTTCCTTCCCCCACCACTACCAATCATCTTCTTTTCCCTCTTCCCTGCCCTATTTCAAATAAACCAAAAAATGTGCATACAATGTACCAGGTAAAAACATATTTCTTGATTGCTTTCTATAGATAGTGTTTGGGGATTCATTGATTAAAAACTTTGAGGCTTTTATTCCTATATATCCCATTTCTCTAATCTGTGTGTGGACATTTTTTGTATACATACAGGCCTTAATTCTCAGTAGATATTTTTTGCCAGTCCTGGGCTTGAGCTCAGGGTATGAGCACTGTCCTTGGACTTTCTCAAGGCTAGAGCTCTATACCACTTGAGCCTTAGCACCACTTTCAGCTTTTTTCTATGTATATGAAATTGAACCTGAGGCTTCATGCATGCTAGGCAAGCACTCTACCACTAGACCAAACTCCCGACCCCCTCAGTAGATTATTTTGAATGCAGAAATCTATAGATAGCAAAAACTGTCTAATGATAGATTTAGTAAAAGGTAAAGGAAACTTTTATGAAACAAAAAGGTAATTTAGCTCAAAAACAGATAAATGGAAAGTTGGAAACTATTTCTCACACGTCTCATTACTGAACAATGAAAAATTACCAGTAGAAGAGAAGACAGGGAACAATAGAAAGAATTCATTAAAATAATCACCAATACTTAGGAAATAAGCAACTTTTAGACATTTACAAATAAGAAATTCCAGTTTTCCCCAACATCCAGCAAAACTAAATTGCTTGCATTGCCAGTCTCCTATTTTCCATCATTAGATTTTACAGAAATACACACGCTTTGAACTGCTTTCAAAAGAAAGACAGAAGTAGCTGATGTGCTGAAGAAACATTAAAGTAACTCCTTTGAATTAGACACAGCTCTCTTAAGAGCTAGATTGGGCAATATTTGCTGTTACAGTATTTTACATTTTCTTACAATTTCTCCCAGAAAGACATTTATATTGTATGATAATTTTAATGTGTGTGGTTTATCTTTTTCAGGGCTGACAATCAAACCCAAAGCCACAAGAATAGTAGATAAATATTTTACCTATTGACCCTCATTTCATAATGCTCTATCATTCTATGTTTTCCACTTATTAGTAATTTAAATAAAAATTAAATTATGAATGTATATAACATACAAAATGAGATTCTACCTGGTTCCTATTTTCACATTACCTTTCTATACCATCTGCCTGTGGGTTTTCAATTTTAAAAATTCTTTTAGCTTGTAAATCTTCATCTTTGTCAACAGTCAGTTGCCAGAGCTTCAGCACGTTGTACTAGTACAATCACAAAATGAAATGGCAAGGAGCAGCTTAGGAAGACACAGGAGAGTGGGTATTTTATTACATTTCTGTACCAGATCATGGTTTCTAGGAGGTAATTCATAAATTTTTAATCTTTCCTCCTGTTCTTGAGCAATGTAAAAAGGACCACTCGACCTAGTTCAACTTCTTCTATCACAGTAGTAACAGTAATTTTATTGTGTAAAAGAAACTGGTTATTCAATTATCTTTTAGGGTAATGCTTATTATTATTATGAATGACAAAGCATAATTTGGGCCTTTCTCTCCTTTAGATAATGAACATTGAGATCTCCTTCAAGGCCCAGCACATGGAATAGTCTCTAAATTCAAGGCTGTGAGTAATGTACAGATGAGTGAATGTTTTTTCGTATTATGACAGTTAACCTCCACTAAATTATAGCATTTCAGTAATTCGGTGATTTTTAATGTATCCTGTTTAATACTAATTTCTATAAGGGCAATTGAGTGGAAAAGACAGACTTTCCTAATCCTTGAGTCCTTGAAAAATGAACTCAAACTCAACAAAATAACACATTCAAACTGCATTTATTATTACACAATCATATGATGAGTGGTTTATACAAGAAAGACTTCCTAGGGAATTCTAAGTCAGTTTTTTCCCCAACTAGAACTATGTTACAGAACTAAACCAACACAATACACCATCAGAAAAAAATAAAAGACAATCAAACCCTTTAAGTGGTAACACTGTTTATGCATCAAAGTGGAAAAGTATAGTGAAGACAAATAATTTATCCTTACCATAGTTCCTGTGCAAATTAAATCCACAGGCATTCAAGAGATTGTTGCTATCCCCACCCTAGTAAGTAAACAATCAAATATCCAATATAAGGGAGCTGAAGTTCACTAAATAAATTCATAAGTAAGGAAGATTCTGGCACCCATATGCCTGTAATCCAGGCTACTCAGGAGTTTGAGATCTGAGGATAGCAGTTTGAAGGCAGCTGGGCCAACAAACTCATGACACTCTTATTGCCAATTAAGTACAAAAAAAACCCACAACCCAGAAATGGAGCTGTGGCTTCAGTGGAAGTGCCCTAGCCTTGGGCACAAAAGGCCAGGATTAACATGCTCTACCCCCCCCCACACACATATGCATACATACATGCATACAAAGAGAGATTCTGATGTTAATTTTGTCATAAAATAAATAAATACTGGTAAATCACAGTATCAGAAAACCAGAAGAATCTTAAAACTGAACCTGGGAATATATAGAAAAGATTTTTCAAATATAAAGACTATATAGTCTCTGTTATTATAACTTCTGCAGAGTCAAAAAAGAAGCTTGCAGTTTTCACAACTGACACAGCAGACTGATGCTTTTAATCAACCAAACTCTTTTCTTGTGTTAAGGAATACTTTTATTTTAACATGGATAAAGGGAAAAGAAAGGCAGAATTCAAGAAAAGATTAGAGTATCGATGTGTTTGTCATAGAGAAGTGAATTTTAAATGACAACCTACCATTTGGGCTTAGCAGATTACTTCATGATGCAATTGCAAAATCAATTGCTTAATGGTATAGACAAAAACATTTTTGGTCCTTAGCCACTTCATGACTCTGCAAATTCATGCCTGTAACTGATTGTAAATGCAGAGCCATGACTGGAGTTCTTTTTACATCTTGACTTATTGTCAAAGCACTAAGCAATGTGTTCTGGTAAATCATATGTTTAATTTTTATTCTACTCCAGAAAACCAAAGTACTACTGCTAACTTTTATACAATGTGGAACAGTGTGATTTTTCAAAATGGGCTACCCTGAGGTGATACTGACACATTATCCATCAACCCCAACTGGGTTGTCTTTCATTCACAGAAAAATAAGAGAACACCCAAGCAGGTAGCTCTCTTCAAATGTGGTCATTCAGGTTTCAAGTTCTTCCCTTCCCATGCTCTGTCATTCCTTGGAGAGTTTCACTATTGCCGGCATACAGCCAATAGAAAGTAGATAACAGAAAGTAGTGTAGGGGGGTTTGGGGCTGGGAACATGACTAACTGTAGAATACTTGCCCAGCATATATGAAGCCCTGGATTCAATTCCTTAGCACCATATAAACAGAAAAAAGCTAGAAGTGGTGCCATGGCTCAAGTGGTAAAATGTTATCTGCCTTGATCAAAAGAAGCTCAGGGACAGTGCCCAGCCCCTAAATTCAAGCTCCAGGATTGGCAAAAAAAAAAAAAAAAAAGTGTGGAGGGCAATGTGCTCCTTAAAACCGGACCTTGGAAATGGTACCCAGTATTTCATCTAACACTTAACTAACCACTATTGGGTCATAAAGCCATTCCTAACCCAAAGGAGCTTGGGAATAAGACTCAGTCATATGCTCAATACAATGGGAAAAGATAAAAGGATTGTTAGCCAACTGAAAACAATCTCTGCCATGGGGTACTCAAACAATCTTCTTATGCTTCTCAGCTCCTTCATTTATAATTGGCTAACAATTCAGTATATCCAATACCAATGGTGAGAGCATCTTAACATATATATCTTTGAAGTAAAGTAAATTCATGGAAAATCTATTAGTGAACTATTTTGCTACTTTTTTAGGTCACAATTGTGCTGTTGCTATTCAAAACACTGTACTGGATTAAGTAACAACAGAAGGATTAAAACTGCCTAATGATAATATCAAGGACACTATATAAAATGTAATTTTGTCTGGCAATATAAAGACCAAAATAAATAATGTTTTATATTCTCTTTTTTCTAGTGATAGTACTTCAAGTGAAACAGCTATTTTTCTTCCTGGTGGAAGCATGTATTTCTGCTCCAGAATGGATAGTTTAAATGTTAGAAACATAATTATAGAAAATGATTAGTGCCTTAAAAATACTTTTATGAGAGGTAGGAGTTTGGCCTACTGGTATGAGTGCTTACCTAGCATGCATGAAGACTCGGGTTCGATTCCTCGGTACCACATATACAGAAAATAGGCAGAAGTGGTGCTGAATTCAGGCCCTAAGTTCAAGGCTCAGAATTGGCAAAAAAAAAAAAAAAACCACGAAGGTCTAAGATCTTTTTAGAGCACAAGAATTACTATCCTCAAAGGGTGAACAAATACAGCAGTGTTACTCATTATACACTATGTTGAAAATGAACTATACAATTTGTTGGTAGGAATAGGAGGAGAAAACTGGGAGAGAGCAAGGTGATACTGTCCAAAAAGAAAGGCACTTACATAACTATAATCCCTCTTGATATCACCTTTATAATAACAATAACAAATTTTTGTAATTACTAACTTAAGTACCTAATAAGAACTAGATACTGAACCTTATAATAAGTCTACAACCTTCTGATTAATCATGTCAAATACACTGAAACAGATATTAGTGAGACATTGCACAGGGATTACAAGTTCCACTCACATGTGGCTACTGTAATTCAAGAGTGTACTAGCCAGAAAGGCAGCCAGACACATGATCTACTTGGAAACCAAAGCTAGAAGATGCCAACCCCAACTAGGTAAATGAACCATCGATATGATCTTAAGAAAATGAGCTAGCTTCAATGTGTGAGAAGTAATGCATCTACTATCTGGGGAATATAACTGTAACCCCTCTATACATTAATTTTTTTTTTGCCAGTCCGGGGCTTGAGCTCAGGAGCTGAGCACTATCTTTGGACTTTCTCAAGGCTCTACCACTTGAGCCTCAGCATCACTTCCGGCTTTTTTCTATGTATGTGGTACCAAGGAATTGAACCCAGGTCTTCAAGCATGGTAGGCAAGCACTCTACCACTAGGCCAAACTCCCAGCCCTATAATAATTTAAAAAAAAAAAAAGAAAATGAGCTAGCTTTATTTTCTCTGCCTAAGAAAGAAAATAGTAATAACTAAATGTTTCTAGAATAAATTTTTTTAAATCTGAGCTGATCAACAGGGGAAGGAAAAGGAAGATTAAAAATAAGAGGGGAGGAAAGAAAATAAGAGAGTAAAAAATGTGGAGAAAGTTGTAAGATTGAAAAGGATGCTGAATTATTATTCTGGGCTAAGCTGTGTTAGCTTCAAGAAGAATAGAACCTAAGACTCAAAATATACTAATACAGCAAATCAGGCATTCCTTGTAATAAAAGTGCTTTATTAGTGGGACAAGTTGAAAACATGCTAACATCCTCAAGGACTTATATTAGGCATTACCTCTGTAACAGGTACTAGAAATGTGATGGTACATAGATATGACTCTTACTTTCACTGAACTGACAATAGAAACAAAACATAAACAATACAAATTGCAGCTGGAGTGTTATGAAACCGTCGAAGAGATGATTCCAAGAATATTGTAATTCATTAAAAAGATCTCAGACCTTTGGGCCAGGAATTTGGTCTAGTGGTAGAGTGCTCGCCTAGCATGCACGAAGACCTGGGTTCGATTCCTTGGTACCACATACTTAGAAAAAGCCAGAAGTGGTGCTGAAGCTCAAGTGGTAGAGTTCTAGCCTTGAGAAAAATCCAAGGACAGTCCTCAGGCCCTGAGCTTAAGCCCAAGACTGGCAAAAAAAAAAAAGATCTCAGACCTTCATATTTTTAAGATATTTTATTTAGTGAGCACTGGTGGCTCATTTCTGTAATCCTAGCTACTCAGGAGGCTGAGATTTGAGGATTGAGGTTTGAAGCCAGCCTGGTAGGAAAGAGACTCTACTCTCCAATTAATTTCCAAAAAGCTGGAAATAGAGATGTGGCTCACACCTGTAGCCCTAGTTACTCAGGAGGTTGAGATTTGAGGATTCCAGTTCAAAACCAGCCCAGGGATGGAAAGTCCATGAGACTATTATCTCCAATTAACCATCAAGAAGCCAGAAGTGGAGTTGTGGTTTAAACTGTAGAGCACCAGCTCAAGGATAGCACCCATTCCCTGAATTCAAGACCCCAAACCAGCACACACACACATACACACACACACACACACACACACACACACACACACACACACACACACAGAGAGAGAGAGAGAGAGAGAGAGAGAGAGAGAGAGAGAGAGAGAGAGAGAGAGAGAGAGAGAGAGAGAGAGAGAGAATCTGAGATAGTGGAGTGCTGACAGCTACACCCATAATCCTGGCTTCTCTGGAGGCTGAAATTTGAAGATCATAGTTTAGGATTTGTTTTCAGTGCTAAGGACTGAATTCAAGGGCTTGGACTTGCCAATTAAGCGCTATTCCACTGAGCTAAACTACCAACCCCAAGGATCACAGTTTAAAATCATCCTGGACTCACAAACCCAAGAGACTCTTAACCACAAGCCAGCCTAAGAAGAGTGCAAGGCCCTGACTACTGGCACACTTGTGCACACACATACACATAAATCTGAGGATATGAGGGAAGGGTGTTTAAGAAAAATGGAACAGTAAGTCCTACCTGAGGTAAGACTCATTTGGTACTGTCAAGGTTTATAGACTAAGCACTTACTGTTTCAGACTAGGCACTTAACGCAGGTCCCAGAAGACCAAACCAGAATGGAATCACCTGTGCTAAGTGGTTTACACATACTAAACTCTGAAACAGGCCAGTTTTCCAAAAATGAAAAACTACAACCAGTTTTCCTAAGCCAGTATTCCAAGGAGGGCCTCTACATAGACCCTGTAAGGAAAATAACTTCAAAACAATCAATATTCTATTCTTCTTTTGTCAGCCCTTTCATTTATAAGGCAGTCTCTGCTGCTCAGTTCTTCAGAACATTCATTCTATGTTCTCATACTTTGTAACATTTTTATACATTTCCTTAATGTCTGGCTCAGATGCAAACAGATTCTCCTATTATTCTTCTGTATTACAGCAAGTATATTTGATTGCTAGGGCTACATTCTATATATTCCTTCAAAGAAGTATGAAGTATTGCAGGATTCTAGAACCACAATTAAAAGCCAATCCCACGATACAGGGATTACGAATGATTGGAATACATTGTAAACATGTGTGGAAATGTAATAATGCAATAACCCCCATAACTAATGTAAACTAATTTTTAAGCAAATTAGATGGTTAAACTAAATTTGTTAGAATTTTGCCTTCTGACAATATTTGTACAGGAATAGACAGAAAGACCAGATGACTTGGGTGAAAAAACTTGCCAGGAAACTTCATTTAAAAAAAAAAAATGGCAGGGGCTGAAGTTTGGCCTAGTGGTAGAGTGATTGCCTAGCATGCACGAAGACCCAGGTTCCATTCCTCAGTCCCACATACATAGAAAAAAAGCCAGAAGTGGTGCTGTGGCTCAAGTGGCAGAGCTCTGGCCTTGAGAAAGCCCAAGGACAATGCTCATGCCCTGAGCTGAAGCCCAGGACTGGCAAAAAAAAAAAAAATGGCAGTGGAAATACAGTAAATTAGATGAAGCTATGTTTCCCAGACAATGGCAGGGCCTGTGGAGTTTTATACTGGAGAAATGGGAGGTTTATAACTGAGAAGGTTATACAGTTCTACAGTTGGAGTTAAAGAATTACCTGAATTGTATTCCAGTGTTTTTTACCTTAGACAGATCACTCTTCTTTTTTGAAATAGGGTTCGCTGTTTCCCAGGCTCGCCTCAAACTCCTGAGTTAGAGTAGTCCTCCTATCTCAGTTTTTGTCTTCAGAGTTCCTAGAACAACTTGTACACCACTGTACCTGGCTTGGTCCCATAATTGTAAATGGTAACTTTTAATGCTGTACTGAGTTATTGAACACAAGGCCTTGAATTTGCTGGGCCAGTGATCTACCACTTGAGCCATGTTTCCAGATTTTGGTTATTTTCTTTTTTTTTAATGTTTTTTATTCACCAGATAAAAGGTGCATAGCTTCACAAATATGGATACTCTTTCTCATGACATGGTCCCCATTTCCTTCCCATGCTTCCCCCGCTTATCTTGATTTCCCCCTTCCCTCAGATTCTCACTCTATGCTCAGGCTGGCCTGGGTTTTGATCTTTTCTTTTCTTTCCTTCCTTCCTTCTTTCTTTTTTTGCCAGTCCTGGGGCTTGGAACTTAGGGGCTAGGCACTGTCCCTGAGCTTTTTTTGCTCTACCACTTGAGCCATAGTACCACTTCCAGCTTTTTCTGTGTATGTGAGACTAGGGAATTGAACTTAGGGCTTCATGAATGCTAGACAAGCATTCTACCATTAAGCCACATTCCCACAGTCCCTTGATCTTCTTTCTTATGCTCTCTTGTGTCATTTGGGATGACAGGCATGCACTGTTGTGCACTTGTGCTACTGTGCTTTCCCACTCGCTGGAATAACAGGCAAGAACAACAGCTCAGCTCCCAGTTATTAAGATGGTGTCTCTCAAACTTCTTTTTTTATGCCTAGCTGGTCTCAAATCTCAAGACCCCCAATCTCCACCTCCCAAGAAGCTAAGGTTACAAACTTGAGCCACCACACTGGTTTAAATGGAAACTTTTATTTTTGACATATTTTCAAGGTAGAAGAGAAAAAGAGGTGACAGTGATAGGTTTTTTTTGTTTTGTTTCATCTTGTTTTGGTTTTTTTTTTGGCCAGTCCTGGGGCTTGAACTCAGGGCTTCGGCACTGTCCTTGGACACATTTTGCTCAAGACCAGTGCTCTACCACTTGAGCCACAGCACCACTTCTGGCTTTTTCTGTGTATGTGGCACTGAGGAATAGATCCCAGGGCTTCATGCATGCTGAGTACTAGGCTATGCTCCTGGCTTCTAAGTTCTTTGTAAATTATATTTCATATGTATTTGAAGCCAGTTAAGGTGGCACACACTTATTATATCAGCACTTGCAGGCTAAGGACCATGAGTTCAAGACCAGTTGGGCTAGATAAAAAGACTGAATAACTGAAAGTTTTCGATGTAGCATAAGCTTCCTTCCCTTCCTACTAGCATTGTTAGGCTTCAAGGAGTTGGGTTTCAAGAAGGCATTAAGTTCTTGTAGGGCAAATAAGACTCCACCACAGAAGGCCAAGGCTCCCTGGATTCTATCACTAGAATCCCCAACCAGCATAGAATTTTGAACCACTGGCTTCTTCCCACCAAGATGTGAATTAAGCCATCTGTCAAATGGAGATGATCACATCTTCCCTACCTCACCATTGGATAATGAAACAAACTGGAGCCCTTACCTTGCTTCCTTGAAAAATACATGCTCATTCCTGGACCACCAATTCAAGCCTCACCACCTCCTTGAAGCTCCATTTTCCTAACACCTACCAATTTCAGTCTCTTCTAGAGCCAAGATGTCTTCTCCTAAGGCTGAGGCCAGGAGTTTGGCCTAGTGGTAGAGTGCTTGCCTAGCATGCCCAAAGACCCAGGTTTGATTCCTCGGTACCATGTACATACAAAGAAGCTGAAAGTGGTGCTAAGGCTCAAGGGCTAGAGCTCTAGCTCTGAGAAAGTCCAAGAACAATGCTCAGGCCCTGAGCTCAAACCCAGAACTGACACCAAAAATCAAAATAAAAACAACAAAAAAACTCCTAAGAGACCACCAATTTACAATAGTAAATTTAATAAATACTAACAGAAGGGAGAGGGAATATCGTTCTTTGCCTGCTTTTATATATGCTTCATGCCTCAATTTGTAAAGAATTTAAGACTTTTCTTCTCACTGACCAGTGATCCTGGGATGTAAAATTGTAGACAACACAAATACGTCATGTTATTCTGATGAAAATGTGGTTTGTTCTGCTTTTTTGTTCGAAAGGTTTCCATTATGTTAGGCTGTATTTCCAATCCAAGGAAAAAGAATGCTTTTATCTGGAAGGATAAAGCTTTCTCGTCTCTACACCTCGTTTTACTTTTCAACCAGTATCTAGCTCTTTATAATGTTTTAAATGGTTCAAAGAATGAATCATCTGTTTAATATTTTAAATGATGCAAGACAAACCCAAGCCCTCAAGGAGTCTTCCCTACACTGGAAAGACAAGAAAATTAGAGGCCAAAGATTTCCACACCCCTAGAATTGTCCACCTGCGCAAAAGTTGATGTCAGCCCACCTGACCATTTCTATATCTGATTAACGCCTATTTTGTATAGAACCCCAGGTTTCTCTCCTTCGGAATCTTAGCTTCTTTCTAGCACTGGCCTGGTTTGGGTGATCCACAATAAACTCCTTTCTCCTCTCTAAAAAGTTGTGCTGATCTGTGCTGCTCTGCGCTTGCCGTTAAGCTACTTCGGTGATTCTTAAGTTTCCTTTCCAGCCAGGTGCGGGTGGTTCTCGCCTGTAATCCTAGCTAGTCAGGAGGCTGAGCTCCGAGGACTGCAGTTTTGACAGCCAGAATAGGAAAAGTCCGATGAACCACCAGAAAACCGTTAGTGAAGCTATGGCTAAAGTAGCAGGGCAGTAGCCTTGAGGGGGAAAAAAAAAAGGCTCCGACACAGCGCCCAGGCCCTGAGTTCAAGTCCTAGGACCAGCAACTCACTCCCCCGCCTCCCCCCAAAAATATTTTAAGTGAGTTTTCCCTCAGAAATTGCAAAGTCGTTAACAGCGGTGCTACGCCGGAGTCTGAGTCCGGTTTCCCTTTCCCACGCTTTCCTGTGCTTCCTAAAAGGCCCCAAGGACCCCCCCCCCCGCCCCGCGAACTTCCACCGTGGGGCGCGGGCCCTTTCCCACGCGCGCGACCCGAAGCCGGCACCGAGCCGGCGCCCAGCCCGCCCGGAGAAGTTCGGAAGACCGCGTGGACAGCGCGCTCCGCGCCGGGGACTCAAGTTTTAGCTCACGGAGAAGCGGCGCTGGCCTCCGCCGGGCGGCTCCCCAGCTGCAACCAACTAGCCAGCTCCGGCTCCTCACGCTGATTGGCCCCGCGGGGAGCGGAACCCGGCAGATAAAGGCGTGCGCAGGCGGCGGAACCTAAGAACTCCTGCACCGCCACCACTCCCCTTCCGCGTCAGGCTCCGAGGGCGAGCGGAAGTTGACCGTGCGGACGGGACTGGGGGAACTGTGCCGAGATGGAATCTTCCGGTCCGCGGCTCCGCCCCCGTCGAAGGTCCCTGCCTCCGAGATTCAAGATGGAGTCGCCGAGTAGGGCTGGGCAGGAGATGAGTCTGGCGGCCCTGAAACAGCACGACCCCTACATCACCAGCATTGCCGACCTCACCGGTCAGGTCGCTCTGTACACCTTCTCCCCCAAAGCTAACCAATGGGTGAGTGCGGCCTAGTCACTGGGGACGCCTGCTCGGCCGCCGCCACCTCTTAAAGGGACCGTGCAGGCTGCTGGGGGCGGGGGGGGGGGGGCGAGAAACACGGGACGGAGCAGGAAGCCTAGGCGGGGAAGGCGAGGCCAGAGCCCGCCCTGGAGTCCGGCCAGACCCTGAGGGGTGACGGAGGGCGCTGGTTTGGGGGGAGGGTGAGTCGGGGTGAGGGGGGAGGTGAGAAAAGCGTGCGGGAGTGGTCTCGGAGAACAGCAGGTGGAGGGGGAGGATTGGAGCAGGATCAGTCCCTTGGAGTCGAGTCTGGGGACACGGGCGACCCGCCCGCTTTACAGATGCGTGGAAGAAGATGTGACCGGCAGCACCCAGAAGGTGCTCAAAAAATTGGATGTGAGGTTTCAGGATTATTAGATAAGTTACATATACATATTTTACAAAATAAACACCTTTCGTCTCCCCACCCCCACCCCCAACACACACACATTCGTCAATGATAGATCGCTTCCCAGAGGTCTTTTGGATTTGAAGCTTGAAATCCAATTAGTTTAATTCTTGGAAGAGAGGAGGAGAGTGAATCCGCCTTTAATCAAACTACACTATATTCCCAGAGTTTGGAGGAAAATTTCGAGGCATTTAAGGAAAGGCGCTGAGGTTAATTGCATTCACCAGGAGCTGTTGGGGGAAAGTAATGTAACCTTTAAATACTTTCCTCAGATTTAGGTACTTTTAGGTTTCTTTGCACCGGAGGAAGGATCTAAAAGTTTATGTTCCGTTTGCTCACTAACTCTTCTCAGCTTCTCCTTGACGCAGTTTAGTTGTTTGCATAATATTCCCATTTCTTGTAACTAACTTCCTAATTAACTCATTTAGCTATAAACTTTATTTACAATCCCTAAGTGATGGCTGTATTGAATCTATCAGTGATTGGCAGTCACGTTTCATTGAGGAGTGGAATCTTTAAGCATAGATTATAATAATTTTGTGAAATTCATTTGGCATTTGTGAACAGTGAATTCAAATTTAGAATTTTTCTTCATCTTCTTTCCTTTTCTTTGTGGAAAGCCACAAAGAGTAAGATTATAGATAGTTTCATAAATGTAGCTGATTTCAACTTTGCCTGAATTTGAAGTGCTCTGAGTCATTTTTGTTGGCTTACATAAATAGAAATTGCAAGCAAATAAATGGTGAAGGCTTTAGGCCACAACTTAATACCCGTTTCTACTTTTTCACAAAGACTTTCAGCATTTTAAAATTTTAGATTGTAGAGTTCTAAGTGTAAAAACGTGTTCACAAGACTTCATGAACTAGGTTCCCATGCCTATTACCCTAACAGCATAGGGAGGTACAAATAAGATGATAGTCCAAGCCTGCCCAGGAAATAAAAGTGAGACATTATCTCACAAAACAATAGGGCCGGGAGTTTGGCCTAGTGGTAGAGCCCCTAGCATGCCTGAAGACCCTGGTTCTGTTCCTCTATACCACATACATAGAAAAAAACCCAGAAGTGATGCTGTAGTTCAAGTGGTAGGGCTCCAGCCTTAAGCAGGCCCAAGGACAGTACTCAGCCCCTGAGCTCAAGCCCAGGACTGGCATGCAAAACAAAACAGTATCTAGGCAGTCTACACAGGTGAGACCAAAGGAGGATATTCCTAAGGAAGGAACACAAAAGCATCAATGCCTGTGTACCCCTGATCATATAAAATAATGTTTATTTGAAGGAACTCTAGGAAATGGAAACAAGGTTTTTTCTTTATTATTGTTTTTGGTCTTGTTTATATCTCTGGAAGGGTAAGGATAAAGGGTGGGACATAGAAATAGAGGGACAGAGGAAGAACAAATGCAGCAATGGTACTTATTAGACATTATGTTGAAAATGAGCTGTACAACTTTTGGGTGGGGACCAGAGGGAAAAACTGGGAAGAATGTGGAAAGAGGTGACATTGTCCAAAAAGAAATGTGCCTATCGGGTTGGGAATTTGGCCTTGTAGTAGAGTGCTTGCCTACCATGCACGAAGACCTAGGTTCAATTCCTTGGTACCACATACATAGAAAAAAGCCGGAAGTGGTGCTGAGGCTCAAGTGGTAGAGCTCTAGCCTTGAGAAAGTCCAAGGACAGTGCTCAGGCCCTGAGTTCAAGCCCGGGACTGGCACCAAAAAAGAAAAAATATCCAAAATCCTCCAGGTAACTTTGATAAATTTTAACTCAATAAATTTCCATACACAAGGCATTCACTTGAAGAGATCTAGCTAAAACATTTTAGCTTTTAAAATTAAAGCTAGTCTACAATTTTCTCCTTCACTAGTTCAAAAGAAAATACCACAGATGCACACATGTTGGATTGAAAGTTGAATGTGCTTATATATGCATCAGTAGTTTGGAATGGATACATGTGAAACTGATAACAAGAATCTGTGGGAGGGATGACTTGCCTTACCTGTTCGAAACTGATTGATTTGGGCCCAACCAGATGGTTCACATTATCTTGTCTACTCAGAATAGAGACCAGAAAGATTATAATCCTTCTCATCTCTGCAAGTTGGGAATATGGCTCAGATGGTAGAGTACATGCTTAGCAAGCATAAGGTCCTGAGTTTAAGCCATGCTACCTCCAAAGATTAATTTTACAGTTACAAAATGGTCTTAAACATGAACATTTCTCTATCGCAACTACGTGGGATTGGATAATTAATATACTTATTTTTCTGTTCTAGGAGAAAACTGATATAGAAGGGACTCTATTTGTGTACCGAAGGTAAGTTCTTTTTTTAAAAAATTTAAAATTTTTTTGGTGATGAACAACAATGTCCTATGAAGTAGTTCATTTCTGTTGTGTATATGTCTTTGAAACCTTCCTGTTTGTCCTCTCTCATTTTTATCCATCCCTCCGTGTCATACTAAACTAGCTAGGTCTCTTTTTTGATCCTTCCTATGATTCAAAATAAGCAGAACTAGAATATATTTAGGAGCTTAACGAAATGGTTGCAACATAGAAAATATTTTCTAGTAATAAATGATTCTGAATCCTATATTAAAGGGAGTCTATGTCAACAACTCAAAAAAATTGAATCACTCCAAAACTAACCTCCAAAGTAACAACCATCCCATTAAAAAATGGGCCAAAGACTTCTTTGAAGAAGAAGAAACAAAAATGGCCTATAGACACATGAAGAAATGCTCAACATCTCTGGTCATAAAAGAAATGCAAATCAAAACAACTCTAAGATTCCACCTCACTCCGGTTAGAATGGCCAGGATCAGGAAAACGAATGACAACAGATGCTGGAGGGGATGTGGCCAGGAGGGATCACTACTACACTGTTGGTGGGAGTGCAAACTCCTTCAACCACTATGGAAAGCAGTATGGCAGTGCCTCAAAAGGCTAAACATAGAACTCCCCTATGACCCAGCAATTCCACTACTTGGCATTTACCCAACCATCCAGAAACAAGGACATACTAAATCCACTAGCACAACAATGTTCATTGCAGCACTATTCACCATAGCAAAGATATGGAACCAACCTAGATGTCCCTCAGTTGATGAGTGGATCAACAAGTTGTGGTATTTGTACACAATGGAATTCTATGCTGCTGTCAGAAAGAATGACATTGCCCCATTTGTTAGGAAATGGAAAGACTTAGAAAAAATCATATTAAGTGAAGTAAGCCAGACTCAAAGGAACTTAGGCTCAATGGTTTCCCTCATTTGTCATAATCAGTAGATACCTTGGGCTCTACTAGTAGAGATTTGCAATAGAGCAAAATCTTGATACATAAGGCCATATAATGTGAAGCTAATTGAAAGGACCTCCAGGATATTGAAACAAAAGCCATATAATGAATGATTGTTGTCCTTAATGTACTATGTTGTCTCTCATCTCCTTTGCTGTCCCTTGGTTATCTCATATTAGTATAGTATCTCACTTTGTTATCTGATATATTGAATTTATTTGTATTTGGATATTTGAAATTTGATAGGGAAGGGGGGAAAACCAAGACGGGTGGGGGGTGTGGGGGGGGAGGGAAATGGGTACCAAGACATGTGAAAGGGTATCAATGTATGTGAATTAATGCACCTTCTATCTGGCAAATATCATGTAACCCTTTTACTAATTACAATAAAAAAAATTTAAAAAAAATAAAGGGAGTCTATGTGTAAAATATTGCTATAGAGTAGTTAACAGGCCTGTCCCGCTGTTCAGCGATTACGAAGTGAGAGGTTGGCAGGTTGGCAAGTGGGGTTGTGGCTCCAGGGGCAGGGCGGTAGCCTTGAGCTGAAGAGCTCAGGAACAGCACCCAGGAGTTCAAGCCCCATGACCCATTAAAAAACAAAAACAAACTGGGAGGTTATCTTCTACGACTGGTTCTGCCCTTTCCCAATTCTGCCTCCCTCAATGGTAGGGTGACATGTAGTTTGAGAGTACTTTAGAGAGACTGGGTCATTCATAATTGCAATTTTTTTTTTTTTTTTTTTTTTTTGCCAGTCCTGGGCTTGAGCTCAGGGCCTGGGCACTGTCCTTGACTTTCTCAAGGCTAGAGCTCTACCACTTGAGCCTCAGCACCACTTCTGGCTTTTTTCTATGTCTGTGTTACCAAGGAATCAAACCTGGGTCTTCGTTCATGCAAGGCAAGCACTCTACCACTAGGCCAAACTCCAGGTCCCTAGTTGCACATTTTTTTTATGTTCAACTTCTCTGAGAATTTACTACCTTAAGAGTGTGATTGGTTTGTAGCTCTTGTTTTGCTGGACCACTGAGAAGCCCTCAAATCACATGACAGGATATGAGGACCATGGGGTACTTTTTCCTGGACTCTTCTAAGATCTTCTGGCATTAGAAAGTTCCCTTATTTTCCAGAGCTTAGGTGTTGGCAACAGGAGTCATTATTGAGTCCTGAAGTTTTTGTTTTTTAATTAAGTTGTCTTTTCAGACTAACCTTTCTCCATTGATGCCAATTTAAAAGCTTTTGTCATGTTCTTCTAAATTTTGGTATGAAGTTTTGAGATGATGTCTAAACACTCATTTAAAGACTGATCTTTTGAATGCAAGTGCTTAGATATTTATACGTGGAGCTCTTCTTTCTTTGACACTGTTTCCTGTTACACATTTTCCTCCTTTAGAATATACATTCTCAGTCAGCCCTTCATTACTCTTACTATTCTTAGTAGTACCATTGTATTTGCAATATTTGGAAAATAACTGGTTATTTTTAAGATATAGAACAGATCTGCTGATTGTAGAAATGTGAAATTTAGTACAGTGAGTGGCTTGACTTCACATCATGGAGGCTTACATGGCATTGATTCTAATTAAAGGAGAGTCAAGAAACTCTATTTGGGAAATAATGAGAATAGTTTTTATTTCTTAGATAAAGCTTGTACCAAAATGTCAGATAATCTCTTTGCAGGAATCACTAGGCATTTTAAGAATCCTGGGGTTTTGAAAAAGCAGGGGGGAAAAAAAAGGAAATTGATTTCATTAATTCTAGACAGCTCTATACCACATTGAAAGTAAATTAATATATCTCGCAGAACAGGCTTACTGTTTATTTTGGGATATATGTTTTAAAAAGCTAGGAATCCCCATGTACATGGAGCTTACATTCTAGTAAAGGGAGAAAGACAATAAATATAAAAAGAAAATTTTTTTTTACAACCACTTAAAGATAGTTTACATAAATGAACTGAAAAAAGCCAGATGAGGTGGCTCACGCCTGTAACCCTAGCTACATAGAAGGCTAAGATCTGAGGATCATGGTTCAAAGCCAGCCCAGGCACAGAAGTCTGTGAGACTCTTATCTCCAATAAACCACTGGAAAACCCAAAGTGGCACTGTGGCTCAAGGGGTAGGATGGTAGCCTTGAGCTGAAGAGCTCAGAGACAATGCCCAGGCTCAGAGTTCAAGCCCCATGACAGACAGAATAATAATAATAATAAATTTTTTTTAAAAAGACAGGTTAATAGAGAAGAGTTAGAGATATTGAGTCTGGAATTATTTATTCTGAAGGGCCTCTTTGAGAATGTGACGCTTGAACAAATACTTGCAAGAGATGAAACAGCTGTGCATATTTGGGAGCAATAGTCTAGGCAAAAGATTTTAGGTAGAAATATATCTGTAGAGAGATTGACAAGGATCCGGGTTTGACCGAAGCAGGAGAATCAAGGAAGGAAACATAGGAGATGAAGTGGTGGGGTGTGGTAGAATCCACTAGAGTCCTGATAGCACTAATTCCTTAAGGACTTATGAACAGGGAAGGGGTATGATCTGACTTAAGTGGTTTTGTGTGTGTACTGGTCCCAGGACTTGAACTCAGGGACTAAATACTGTTTCTGAACTTCTGTGCTTGCAGCTAGTAGTCTACCACTTGAGCCATAGTGCTCCATTTCTGACTTATTGGTCATTAATTGGAGATAAGTGTCGCTCAGCTTTCTTGCCCAAGTTGGCTTCAAACCATGACTCTCAGCCTCCTGCGTAACTAGGATTACAGGTGTGAGTCATTGGCTGAAAGCAGTTTTATACGATATACTTTTTGTTTTATGAAAATCAAAAAGTAGACAACATTTCTACAGATGGAAAGGTAACTACAGATTTTCTTTTGTTAAATCTAAGGTCAGCTTCACCTCACCATGGTTTTACCATTGTAAATCGACTGAATATGCACAACCTAGTTGAACCAGTGAATAAAGATTTGGAATTTCAGCTCCATGAACCATTTCTTCTGTATAGAAATGCAAGCTGTGAGTATATCTATTTACATTTAATATTGAGTGACTTTAGTTTCTACATATTTTGGAGTTTAAATTACAGTACAAAATATGGCCTATACCGTGTTGTATTATAAATGAGTCTCTTGGTAAGATCAGTGTTGGTTTGTTGTTCAGCCAGTACTAGGGCTTGAACTCAGGGCTTCGTACATTCACTTGGCTTTTTCACTCAAGTGTGGTACTTGAGTCATACCTCTACTTCCAGCTTTTTAAGTGGAGATAAGATTCTCATGTACTTTTCTGCATGGGCTGGTTTTGAACCACTGTCCTCAGATCTCAGACTGGTAGGATTATAGATATGAGCAGTCAGCCCCTGACAAATTATTTTAAGCTTGTTCTATAATTGAACACTTTTTATACAATAACAACCTATTAGTTTAGTTAACAATACTATTAACATTATTTGTTAATGTTATTGTTTCTTGAAAATAAGTTGTACTCCTTTGTCTTATTTTAACACTGAACTTGTGACTGGTCATGTCCCCTGAGTGTAAGGACTTAGTTTGGGAGAAATAAGATAGAAGCAGATACTGATACTTTTTCAACAGAGAAAGTATTGTCCTTGCCCTGAATCGTGGTATTTTTCCATCTTTTTATTTTATTTAACGTCTCCTGGATATCAGTTTTGTACCAAAAGCTATCATGCTTTGATGTTAAAGACACAATAACTAACTTGTGTGAGATAGGGAAATCATTTAGTTAACCAGAATCCGAGATACATGATAGGCCGTAAATTGGAGAGTCAGGATTGTAACCCTTTTTCTGCTTCCTCATCCAGGGTCTTTGCAAATTCTTCATAGTCTCTAATAATGATTGATGAAATCAGCAGAGTTGAGTGTGGCCCTTTTAGCAAAGTACAGTATGGATATTTCTCAGGGAATTACTTCCTGATAAATACCTAAACTACCATACTTTATAGATTCCTATCAGTTATTTCTCATTGTAATTATATGGCTGGCTGGGAGCTGTGGATTGGCATCTGATGCCCAGTATAAAGAGAAGAATCATTCTGTATGTCATCAGCCTGGAAAAAAATACAAAGTTCTAAGTGCTTATCACTTTTACACTATTGTAAAATAAAAGTTTTAGGTTGTACCATCTGTGCTAGAAAGTGTACTTGGCAGCTGAGAATGTAGCTCAAAGGTAAAGCATTTGGCTGGTGTGTAGGAGGCCCTGGATTTTATCCCTAGCACCACTAAGTAAAAAAAGTACATGGGAAGCCCATGCTCATGGGTGCTCATGGCTGTAATCCTAGGTGCTTATGAGGCTGAGATCTGAGGATCAAGGTTCAAAGCCAGCCCAGGCACAAAAGGACCTGAGACTCTTATCTCCAATTAACCTCTAGAAAACAGAAAGTGGGGCTTGGCTCAAGGGTAGGGCAGTAGCTTTGAACTGAAGAGCTCAAGGACAATTCCCACGCCCAGGGATAAGGCGGTAGGTAGCCTTGAGCTGTAGAGCTCAGGGACAGTATCCAGGCCAAGTTCAAGCCCCATGACCCACAAAAAAAAAAAAAATACGTTGGGTCATAATATTTCAGTGTGGGTATTGAAGGTATAGATAATTGAGGACATAGTCATTTTGTTTTACATTGACTGTAAGGTTATCAGAATTGGTTATGGTAGCAGAGTGATTATGCTTACCTAAGAATATGTTGGACATATGTTGCTGCTAACTTCAAAAGTAAGAGTTAACTGTATTTGGGTTTCACTAAACTGGGAGGAATGAGATTGGGTCTGGGGATATCTTCAGTATAAAATATACAAAGTCAACCTTGACTGAAAAGTATAGCAAAGTCTTTTAGAAAGCTGACAGCCCCATATTTTTCAACATTTGTTTTTAAACATCTAAGTGAGACAAGATCTATCTCTTGATATTTTAGTAAACTATTTCTCAGAAAAAGTACTTCTCAGATTTTAAAAGGCACTAGAATTACTTTTTAAATACCGGTGTGTTTAAATAGATTTATTTTAAAATAGCATTAATGATAAACGTGGTTAATTCATGTGGCTGTTTTCTTTGGGATAAACATTCCATTAATGGGGAAATTCTACAAAGTAAAGCAGATCTTTTTTTTTTTTTCTTTTTCTTTCTTTTTGAGTGAATAGGCTCACTGTAATCCTTGCTTCTCAGGAGACTGAGATCTAAGGACTGTAGTTCAATCCAACCTAGGCAAGGAAGTCTGTGAGACTCTGTCTCCATTTAATCACAGTGTGGGAGTAGAGGTAGTGCTCAAGTAGAAGAGTGTTAGCCTTGAGCACAAATGCTCAGGGACAGAGCCCAGACCCTGATTTCAAGCCCCAGAACTGGCACAAGTAGGCAAATTCTGCTTTTTGCTATCTGGAAACTCAATATGTATTATTCCTAATAGTAGGGAAAATGATTGAGAAACTCATGAATCTAATTACCATTTAGCATAAGGCTAAATTGCATTTCATTAATAAAGTGATCCATGAAATTGAAAGTGTGAATTACAACTAAACTGTAATCCAGAAACTAAACAGAATTTCAGTTATTTGGAAATATATGTTAAAGTCATGTACAGAACACATTAAAGCAGTCACCCTAAATACCAAATTTATTCTGCGTAAACATAGCTAGCTATACTGTATTCTGAGATTAAAATTGTCAGTATCATATAATTATAGCCCCATTTTAATAGTGTGGCGTCTTAAGTCATCAGTATTATTTCTTTTATCATTAACAAGCATATACTTGAGAAAAAAGTAAACTAATGCATTTTAGAATGATTTTCAACAAGATACAGGAAAAAAAAAGGTTTCTTGGCTTGAACAAAATAGTCACTTTACCAAGTTAATTCCATTGGGGAAAGTATTTAAAGAAAAAGCTATGTTAGGAAGAAGTGCCAAGACAGTGTTCAGTTGGAAATACTAAAGCATCTCAAGTGTGTTAAGTTTGGTCTAGAAGTAGAAAATAGTTTTATCAGGTGAGTAAACTGTTGAGTTGTTTAGGGATTTGTTCTGTAAGTAAAAAAATTAGTGTCTGATTGTGCATTTATGTAATTATACCTGATTCTATAGCTATTCTTTTGTTGCTGTCCTGTGAGAAATACCATCAAGATACCTGACCCATTTAACTAAAATTAGGCACTCTTATCTACCTTCTTTCATTCAAATCAAGTTTTAAATTAGCGTAATGAACATTGAACTACAATTTTTTTCAGTTCTATAAATATTTTACTTTTTTTTAAGATTTTCTTATATACATGCCACCCACACCCACATATGCCACTCCCAAGAGAAACGTTAAATCTTGGAATAACCAGGCCTTAGATTTGGTAATTCTCCTGAATCTTTCAGAAACAGAATTATTTCAGTTATGCGCAGCGCCTTTTAGCAGTCATGAACTGGACTTCAGTGATAAGTGGCATGTTGTACATTCTGTAGTTTTTGAGCAATGGTGATATTCTTAACAACTTATTTCTGTCCCTCAACTCATAATAGATTGAGAAAACAAGACATTCTATTGTTTAGAAACTGCTCAAGAGACATAAATGAAATATAGAATAAATGAAAGAGAAATACATAGTTATAAATAAAGGAGATAAGTAAAATATGTAGAATTCAAATCTAGTAATTTGGTATTCAAAGCCAATGTTCTTTATACTGCTGAAGCAATAGAATTGCTTAATTCCTGAGTCCATATTCTAGAAAAATGCTGTCCATTAGAACTCTGCATTGGTTGTGAGTTATTTAATCCCTTAGAATGTATATAGCTATATGCACTATTGCTTAAGAGTCTAAAGCATGAATCTGTACACTAATGTATATTTGATTCTTCCATGCCTGAATCAAACAGCTACTTAGGAAACTTGAACAACATTTAAATCCTTTTTTTTTTTTTTTTTTTGGCTTGTACTGGGGCTTGAACTCAAGGCCTGATCACTGTCCTTGAGCTTTCTCAAGGCTAGCACACTACCACTTTAAGCCTCAGCACCACTTCTGGCTTTTTCTGTGTATGTGGTATTGAGGAATTGAACCCAGGGCTTCATGCATTCTAGGCAAGCACTCTAATAAATACTAGGCTACATTCCTGGCCTATCGTTTATATCTCCTAGTCATTCCTTTTTGAAATATTGACATGATTTTTAGGTACAAAAGCTATAGAATATAACCTTAAGGTGGCTTTTCTCTAGTGATACTTTTATGACATTGAATTTAGTTTACATATAATTCTATGGCTTTCTCATTTTACTATCTATGATGTTGGATAAAATTACTTAAATTGATTATCTGACCTGCTTATCTTAAAGGGGCAGTATGAATATAAGGTAGTTTGTCAGCCACTTGAAAATATGAACTAGGGCCAAGAGTTTGGCTTAGTGGTAGAGTGCTTGCCTAGCATGCACAAAGACCTGGATTCCATTCCTTGGTACCACATACATAGAAAAAAAGCTGAAAGTGGTGCTGAGGCTCAAGTGGTAGAGCTCTAGCCTTGAAAAAGTCCAAGGCCCTGAGCTCAAGCCCAGGACTGGCCCAAAAAAAAAAATTTATATATATATATATATATATATATATATATATAGAGAGAGAGAGAGAGAGAGAGAGAGAGAGAGAGAGAGAGTGTGGGGGGGGTAGGGAACTATATTAGACTGTCTCCATCCTAAAATCAAGCTAAATGATCTTACTAGTGAAGCAGTTGTAGGAACTTGAGTATTATCAGGATTCTCTTCTAAACTATGCCTGTAATATGCTTCTTCTGCCCCTTCTGTATAGAGCCATACGTACATTTGATAATTCTGCTATTCTGTCTCTTTCCCAACACTTCATATACACTGGGCTAGCACTCCTAGCACTGATACTACTTGGTATTCAAACCTAACATCTCACATATGCTAGACACTCTACCACTAATAACACTTGGTTTTAAAACCTAACATCTCACTACTAAGCTATACCCCTAGGTCTCTTTGTTTCTCTTTTCAAATATTATTTTCAACTGTTTTAGGAGTCATCATTAGACAGCCTGGACTTTGAAACAAAATAAAAATGTGAACTCTTAATCTGTTTTTGATGGTGCACACCTGTAACCCTAGCTACTTACGAGCTGGATACAGAAGGACAAGAGATTTTTGGTTTGAGATAGAGGGCTATCTGTTTTTGTTATTGCCAGTCCTGAGGCTTGAGTCAGGACCTGGGCACTTTATCAGAGCTTCTTTCACTCAAGGATAGTGTTCTACCACTTGAGCCACAGCTCCATTACCAGAATTTTTGGTAATTTATTGGAGATAAGAGTCTCATGGATTTTTCTACCCCAGCTGGCTTCAAACTGCGATCCTCAGATCTCAACTTCCAGAGTAACTAGGACCACAGGCATCATGAGCCACTGGTGCCAGGCTTGGATAGTTTTAAGCCCAGCCCAGGCAAAGCTACTGAGACCTTGGTTTAAAAAAAAAGAATGCATACATACAAAGAAGACTGAAGGTATGGCTCAAGCATTTGCTTAGCATGCATGAGTCTCTGGCTTCAATCTTTTTGTTTTGGGGGGGATGCTAGGAATCCAACCCAAGCCCTCTTGCATGCCATGCAAGCACTGTATCATTGAGTCTGCCCAAAAGTTTTTTTTATTTTCTTAAATCCTCAATGATAGTAGTCCTAATTAATGTATCCTATTGATACAAAGGGGTTTATTTCTTTGGGGTTTTTCCAGGAAGGGATGTTTGTCTGCTAGATTTGCTATATAACATACATATTATGAACAGTCTGTCTTCTGTCTTTGCTTGCAAGTATACTGTCTTAATAACTGCTTGAATTATAAAACTATTCCTTAGAGACTTTAAACTAGGAGTTCTGTGACATACACATCTAAGACAGTATTCAGTTCTTATAAAACACATCTGGATAGAAAATCTTGCCCTCATAGACATTTAAATTTGCTTCATAAAATACTAAATGAAAAGTATAGCCAAAAAAGAAGTAAGGGACATTTCCATGGGCCACAGGCCACAACAAAGTAAAATTAAAAACTATAGCAGGAGGTATGTGACTGATCATGGCCATTAGCTATTATGAAGTGTTTGGAGGTAGGTGTTTCCCTTAATTAAGCATGCTGTTAGTAGTGTTTGATGTTACTCAAGGAGTAGAGATGGGGAAGACTGTGGTTTGAAACCAGCCCAGGGTAAAAGTTAGAAAAATCCTATCTCAACCCACAAGCCTCTTGAAATCCCAGCTACATGGAAGACATAGACAAGAGGATCACATTCTGAGGCCTAAAGGAAAAAAAAAAAAATGGGCTAAAGGCATGACTCAAGTGGTAGAGTATAAGAGCCTGAGTTCAAACCTCACTACCACCAGGGAAGAAAAGTACATAATGGCATGAGGATATCGTACTTCATAAAGTAGAAAGTTAGCACTGAAATGCATTCATTAGTGTATGTCAGATATGATTAGAAAAGACACCTGTTTGCCAACCTGGAGTGGTGGTAATGAAGTTTGTCCATCTCAGCTAATCTGAGTTATAAGTTAAAAGAAATGTGTCTTCCTTAAAAATTATAACCATATAAATTTGTGGTGTAAGTTATTACCACTTATTTAGTATCATTTTTACTCAAGCCAAGATGCCAACATAAAAATAATGATTAGCAGATAAGTACTCTAGGATACCTGGCAGACACAAATACAAAGCTCTCTGACAATGTCCTTCAATCAACTTGCCCAAGAATCCACAGATAAGCTTCCACAGTGACTTCATGGTCCCGAGTCGCTCAGTATCCCAGGAAGTGAGTGAGAGGTAGGGTATAACACAGAGCAGGATTATGTAGCCCTTTTGAAAGACTTTAGTTGGTAGCATAATCAGCTGGAAAGGGTGAAGAGTATCTGGCCCACAAGCCATATAAGGCCCTAAAACTCATATGGCACATGACAGGAAACACATGCCATATTGATCATTCTGTATAGCTCACAAGCAATGTGTACTATTACAACTAAATGAGCCTTGGCAAAAGAAAAGGTTGCCTACCCCTGGTAGAGATTTGGTGGATACAACCATCAAATGTATATTGTAAAATAAAGAAAAAAAAACACGAATCAAATGTTATTAAAATAATAGGCAGATTTGAAAGTAACCAAGTAGAACTTACAGAAATTAAACTTTTAATTACTGAGATAAACTCTACTTGGATTCAACAGTTAATTAATGACAGCTAAAGAAAATTGGTGAGCTCAAAGAACCATCTGAGGAAATACAGATGTATCCCCCAAAGAGGAAAATAAAAAGAGAAATAGGACAGAGAGGATAAAATTAGAACATCTAATGCTATGTATAAGAATTAATGGTAAGGAGTTGGAAATGTGATGTAGTGCTTCCTTGGTACCAAATAGACAGAAATAGCCAGAAGTGGTGCTGTGGCTCAAATGGTAGAGTGCTAGCCTTGAGAAAGCCCAAGGACAGTGCCCAAGCCCTGAGTTCAAGCCCCAGGACTGCCAAAAAGGAAAAAATAAAATGCTTTTCCCCAAAACCTCCATCAGGGGTCTTTGAGTGCTATTTCTGTGGATACCTATTGGGAGTGAAAGTGGTAACCTGAAATCTGTAAATATATACTTCGTATACTTTGTGTAATATATCACTTATTATGAAGTGTCTCAAGAATTTTAAGCAACTTTTACAATTTTGCTTTTGGATTAACATATATTCGTTAGTACATATGAAGGTTTCATTGTGATATTTCCATACATGCACAGTGTACTTTGAGTAAATTCACTCCTCCCATATTCCCATTTCCTCCATGAGCAATTTTTTTAGACATCTAGAACTTGATACGTGAATCAAGAAGAAAGTTAAATATAACATCTGTTTTCTTGGGTTTTTGTTTTGCAACTAGACAGCAGTCTACAATACAGCCCAGTTAATTGAAAATGTTAAGGTGTAGATACTGTGGCTTAAACTCAGGGCCTGAGAGTTGTCCCTCAGCTCTTTTCTTCAAAGCTAGCACTCTACCACTTGAGCCACAGCTCCACTCATGGCTTTTGTTAGTTAATTGGAGATACAGGTTTGACAGACTTCACTGCCCTGGCTAGCTTCAAACTATGACCTTTACATCTTAGACTTTTTAATAGCTAGAATTACAAGTATGAGCAACTGACACCCAGCTCAGTACTGCCATTACATGTTGTATAAGAAACCTTTTCAGTACTGCTTTTTACTTTGTTTTTAAGTTTACAAAGGTAGTTATTTAATTCAGAAGCAAACCATAATTTAGTGATCATTTTCTAAATGCTAAACTATACATATTAAAAGTTTGGTGTACTTTTAGAGATTTTTCTTCTTTGTCTTTAAGTTATATTGTTAGAAAATTATGAGCAGAAGTCACTAAGGTATATTGGACACAAGTGTAAGGAACTGTCTTCTTGATAAGGGTCAAGATTTTTAATGGTATATGATGTCACATTAATCACTGAGCTATTCTTTATTTTTAACCTATGGGTCAATAAGACATACTGGTTTAAGGTCTATATATTGAAATCGCCTAACAAATACTGAAAATATGATCTGCCAGAGAGGTGTAAAGGTATTTATATGTTTTTCTTGGTTATTTTCAGTAATAAACATCATACATTAATTATAATTTTCTGTCTAATTTTATTATGTGCTTAGGAAAGTTTTAACCAAAAGATAGATGATTATTTTGTGTGTTAAACTTGGCATCTTTTTTTTTTTTTTTTTGCCAGTCATGGGCTTGAGCTCACCTCAGCACCATTTCTGGATTTTTTTCTAAGTATGTGGTACCGAGGAATTGAACCTAGGTCTTCGTGCATGCTAGGCAAGCACTCTACCACTAGGCCAAACTCCTAGCCCCGTAAACTTGGCATCTTTGTACTGGAAAATACTTGGTTTTTTTTTTTTTTTTTTTAGCAAAAACAACTTTAAGGGGTTCTTCAAGTGATAACTTGGGCCAAGTTCCCACTGTATGCCACTTTCATCTTTTTTAAATCTTTTCTGTAATACCAAAGTAGCTTTGAAAGATTAAACAACAACAAAATCTTTCTCAGTTTTTCAAAAGAGCCCAGGTATATCCTGAATTTTATTTTACTTTCATACTTTCTCATAGTAGCAGATTTGTTTTAACAATACTCTGTAATAGGTAAAACCCAACCTGAAATTTTCTGAAGAAAATGTTACTGACAAAACAGTTATTCATGTGTATTGCTCTATAGCCAGCTTAACAACAAAAAAATCAATTACCCTTCTAATACAATTGAAAATAAATTATTCTTGCTATAAGATATTTAAAGATCTTACCTGCAAAAGCCTGGAAGAAGTACCCTTTTGTTTCCACTTCACTTACAATTTTTCCTTTATACTTTCCATCTGTGTCTTGAAAGAGAGTGTTTTTAATTAAAGTTAGATCACTAGAAAAAGTAGGTGGATTCATTTCCAGAGTGTTGAAAATGCAGCTGCCAAATGGAAAGTTGTAGCTGAAGAAATGCTGGAGGAGGTGCTTCTTTTTTTTTGGTCTCTTCTAGTCCTTTCTCAGTTCAATGGCAAGACTCAGAACAGTAGAGATGGTAGGTGGCTGTTGGCATTTGCATCAGATCTTCAGAGTAAAAGCACAGTGCAAAAAGTTTCCTTGTAAGTTGAGTTTATAATTTATCAAGTCAAAAAATGTGAGTTCTACCTCCAAACTGAAAGAGGAATTTATAAACAATAAAAGTTCCACAGTTCAGTCTCTGTGATTGTGGGGTTCAGCACAGCACTTCTTTCTTTCACAGTATGTGAAGAAAGACAGCCTTCCACCATCAGCTGCAACAC
Source organism: Megascapheus bottae (assembly GCF_031878675.1). Taxonomy (NCBI): domain Eukaryota; kingdom Metazoa; phylum Chordata; class Mammalia; order Rodentia; family Geomyidae; genus Megascapheus; species Megascapheus bottae. The sequence continues at coordinate 17,054,978 of NC_143510.1, forward strand.
TGCTATTGTTGGTATGATTCTGTAATCAGTGAAGGTAACTGCATTTAGTCCAGCCTCCTGGGCCTAGATAAGAGCCTCACTGTTGCCTCTTTTGTAGATTGACGAGGTAAAAGCATCATGAGAACATAGAATAACTTAAATTGGAAGGCTGACTGTGATGCTGTGAGGTCAGAAATTTGAAAAACATGTACTGCTTGGTATTCTGGTGGAGCCCCTACCAAGAGCCTTCTTGGTAGTTTTTTTAGTCCATGACCATTTCAGAATTTCCAAAGTGAATTCTTACCATTTACTGGGTACTGGCTTTTTCCCCCTAAGATAATGTGAGCAGATAAAAATACTTATCTTTTTATTTTGATGCAGTATTAACAAATAGAGACTTTAAAAGTTAATCACATAGACGATTTGTCTTAGGTAATTATATTAATATTTTATTTTGAAAATTCACAAAAAAATGGTAAAGTTCAATACAATTTTTAAATTTGATTATTAAAAAGTAATTTCAAAGCCAAGCACTAGTGGCTCATGCCTATAATCTTAGCTACTGGGGAGGCTGAGATCCGAGGCTTGTCATTCAAAGCCAGACTGGCCATAAAAGTCCATGAGTTCTTATCTCCAATTGAAAACCGAAAGTTTGCACTGTGGCTCAAGTGGTAAACACACTAGCTTTGAGCACAAAGAGGCTCAAGAATAGTGCCCAGGCCCTGAGTTTAAGCCCTAGCCAAAAAAAAAAAAAAAAAGAGTAACTTCAGAGTCTCTAAAGCAACTCCTAGTCTAAGGAAATAAAAACTACTGTGGATTGGGCAGAATAAACCTTAATTCTGAAGGTTCAGATACTAAGGAGGATCCAGGCAGACTTGGACTTCTGGGACTTACAGAGTCACTAGTTCCCACTTTTTATTTTTCTACTTAGCAAATTGGAAGTCTAGAACAAGCATTTGCTACCAACGTTTAAGAATGGGAACATTTTAGTACTTGCCAGTCACTAATCCCAGCATACCTTTTACACTGTAGGCAATTGTGCTTATACCTGATTTGGATGATTTAGTAAATTGGTAGATAAAAAGTGTAAGAAAGCAGAAACTAGGGAAATATTCGTCTGCTCTACCAACATTTTATCACAACAGTAATCGTTTTCAGTAACTACTTGAGAAGAAACCAGGCCTTAAGGAGTGAAGAGTGCTATGTGTCATCTACAGCAGGCAAAATCCTACTGTGATGCATTGTTTTGTTTGGAGATGCCCATCATTGAAGAATTTTACAAAATGATATAGAAGTGAATGGCCATAATACTATTGGATTCATCTTCCTACTTTCCAAAGATGAGGGGAAAATAAAGATTAGTGGTCCTTTCACGTGACACAATCCTACATTGAGATTTTGCTTTTTAAAAAATGGAAGCAATATTTCTGTTAAATACATTCTCTAATTTAGAGAGCGAATATTTTTTAAAAATTGCAAACTAGGGAGCATTCAGAATAGAATTTTCTTAGATCTTTTAGCTTATAAATTTTACCCATTGTTCAGAAAATGAATACTGCCACATGAATTTTAGAAATTTGGTTTTCACTCCAGCACAGTAGCATTCTAAGATCACTGTTCTTCAGGCCCAAGAGGGTTAAGTTGCTAAGGTGACTTGAACCACACTCATCAGCTTTACTTGTAGACACATAGCATCTTCTCACATAAGTGATTGCATCTATCCAAAGCTCCTGTATAAATTGCAGGCCAGTCATTCTTTGCCTTCCTACCCTTTCCTTTTCCTTCCCTCTCTTCTGTTCCTCTACCCCAAAGGAAAGAACCTTCTGATTATAACTGATTATAAAGTAATATGAAAGTGTAGTTTGCTATAATCAAAGCCTCTCTTTCAGGCTAAAAGCATGACTCTTAAGTGGTAGACCACTTGCTTATTAACAAGTATGAGACACCCAAGTTCAAACCCCATTACCAGTAAGCTCATAATTTCTAGAGCCAGGCACTGGTATCTCACTTCTTTAATCTTACTAGTCAGGAGGCTAACATCTTAGGATCATGGTTCAAAACCAGTTTGGCAGGAAAGTCCATGAGACTTTATCTCCAATTAATCAACAGAAATGGAACTTGTGGCTTAAGTAGTAGAATACTAGCCTTGAGGAAAAGAGCTCAGGGACAATGCCCAGAACTGAAATGCCCCAGGACCCATAGAAACAAAGTTAAAAAAAAAAAAAAGAGGCTGGGAGTATGGCCTAGTGGTAGAGTGCTTGCCTAGCATGCGTGAAGCCCTGGATTAAATTCCTCAGAACCTCATACACAGAAAAAGCCAGAAATGGCACTATGGCTCAAGTGGTAAAGCACTAGCCTTGAGAAAGCTCAAAGACAGTACCCAGGCCCCAAGTTCAAGCCCCATGACTGGCGGGGGGGGGGGCAGTAAAAATAAAAGAAGCCCCATTTTCTTGTTGTCTTGGGGATTGAGCCAAAGTCTCACCAGGAAAAAGTCTCTCACCAGGAAAAAGCAGAAACTGGAAACATGACTCAAGTGGTACAGCACCAAACTTGAGTAAGAAAAGTCAAGCAAGAGCTTCATATCGGGCCGGGAGTTTGGCCTAGTGGTTAAAGTGCTTGCCTAGCATGCATGAAGACCCAGGTTCGATTCCTCGGTACCACATACATAGAAAAAAGCCGGAAGTGGTGCTGAGGCTCAAGTGGTAGAGCTCTAACCTTGAGAAAGTCCAAGGACAGTGCTCAGGCCCTGAGCTCAAGCCCAGGACCAGCAAAAAAAAAAAAAAAAAAAAAAGAGCTTCATATCCCATGTTCAAATCCCAGTATTGGCACCAAAAATTATAAAAATAAATAGGAAGCAGGGCCGGGAGTTTGGCCTAGTGGTAGAGTATTTGCCTAGCATGCACGAAGACCCGGGTTCGATTCCTTGGCACCACATATATATATTAAAAAAAAAGCCAGAAGTGGTGCTGAGGCTCAAGAGCTAGAGCTCTAGCCTTGAGAAAGTCCAAGGACAGTGCTTAGGCCCTGAGCTCAAGCCCAGGACTGGCAGAAAAAATAAATAAATAGGAAGCAGATCAAATATCTACATACCAAATCAAAATGGAGCCATGAGAGAGCACTAGCTGTTTTGGTGATTGGTGACTATTTTTATTTTTTTACCAGTCCTAGGGCTTGAACTCAGGGCTTGGACACTGTCTTTAAACACTTTTTTTCTCAGGGTTAGTACTCTGCTACTTAAGCTACAGAGCCACTTCCGACTTTTTCTGTGTATGTGGTTCCAGGGCTTCATGCAGGCTAGGTGAGCAAGCTGTCACTAGGAACCCATGCTCCCAGCCCAATTGGTGATATTTTATAGCATCTCTAAAATACTTCAAGCTATGTGCGTGCCCATGTCAGTCCTAGGGTTTGAACTTGGAGGCTGAACGCTATCGCTTAGCTTTTTTGTTGAATGCTACTGCTCCACTACTTTAACCATGGTTGTACTTCTGGCATTGGAAATAAGGGTAGGATTATAGGAGTGAGCTTCCAGTGCTAGCAAGACTAGGATTTGGCAGTCTCCAAACCACTTGGATTTTTATTTCTTTGTGTACCATACACTAGTCAAGATGACAAACAGTATTATGTAGCATCAAGTCCTAATAAAAAGCTATATCTGGGGCTGGGAGTTTGGCCTAGTCGTAGAGTGCTTGCCTAGCATGCACGAAGACCCAGGTTCGATTCCTCGGTACCCCACATACATAGCAAAAGGCCGGAAGTGGTGCTGAGGTTCAAGTGGTAGAATGCTAGCCTTGAGAAAGTCCAAGGACAGTGCTCAAGCCCAGGACTGGCAAAAAAAAAAAAAACTATATAAAGAGGGCTCTCTAGAAACTAGAAAACTTTACACTTTTCTCAGTGTTAATCCAGATATATATATAATCTTCATTGTTAATACTGTTTCTAAAGGAAAGGGTTTCATGTGAAAAGCAAGGGAAACATTTGGGTTTTACGTTCTGGAGTTTGAAGTCAAGGCAGGTACTGTACCACGAGGCCACACCTCTAAGCCAACTTGGATTGTAGGGGGAGGGGGGGAGAGTAAAGTGTTGGGGGCTGAGTAATGCCATGTCTAATAACTTTCTGCTGAGACAAGGCAAGGCACAAGAGGCAGAGCACAAGACTTGATTACGATTGGTTACAAATGTGTTATTGTTTATCACTCTGTGCTGGGACCTAGAGTGAGGGTATAATAGCTGGAGGGACTTCCTCAGGAGGGGTTTTTGTTTTTTGTTTTTTGTTTTTTTGGAGAGATTTTCCTGCCTTGATGAAGCTGCGTGGCGTCTCTGTTCGTGCTCCAGGGAAGGAAGGCTGAGTGCAGGAGGACAGTGGTCTCCTATCGCAGCTTGGCCTGGTTGGGGTGGGATGGGATCGAGAGGGACTGGGGACAAAGGACCCCGACAGTAAAGCCTATTTATTGAGGCTCCAGGGCAAGAGGGGATTGAAAATGCATGGAAGAGGGCAAATTCTGGCATTCTCATCCTCAATGGATTAGGCCCTTCCTGGACCCATACTCTTATTTGCATCTTGATACAGATAAAAATGCAACCTAAAGACAATTAGATGTTCTAGCTGGGCACTGTGGCTCATGCCTGTAATCCTAGCTACTCAGGAGGCTGACATCTAAGAATCATAATTCAAAGCCATCCCTGGCACTAAAAAGTCCATGAGACTCTTATCTCCAATTATTCACCAGAAAACCAGAAGTAGCACTGTGCTCAAAGGCAGTAGTCTTGAGCTGAAGAGCTCAGGGACAATGCCCAGACCCAGAGTTCAAGCCCCAAGACCAACAACAACAAAAAGACAATTAGGTGTTGTATAACACCTCCTAGCTTTTCAATGACTTTCCTATATACTCCTGACTGAATGTTTTCATCTTGGGGGAAAAAAAACTTAACAAGCAGAATCCTGTCATTATTTGCTGTTGCAAAATAATACTACATTGCCAAAAGTCTTAGATCTCTTTGGTGTAGCTAATGGAGAAATTATTTCAGAATGTCTCAGCAAGGGAATTGTTGGCAGGATATGTTGGGCCTTCAAGTGTAAGTTCTCTCAAGAGCTGAATACTTACATTTAGAGACAAGGTCCTCTGTGGTTTTAGGTATCTAGTGAACTTATCTGTCTTTCTTCACTAGTGGCCGTGACAGGCTCTGTGGCAGCTCCCTGGGCTTTCTTGCCAGTTGCATGCACTGAGTATTTGATATGTTGGCAGACAGCTGATTCTTGGATGCGTCTCTGAACCTGTACAGGTCTGCTTCTGGCAGAATTGAGTGTGACTCTTATCCTTTACCCATTAAGCTATCATTGTAGCTTCCTTATCTTTATTTCTTCTGCAAACATGCCTTTGAAAGTGTTTGTCTCTTTTTTGGCAGTTTATTTGACAACGTATGAGTGTAGAAACATTTGTCTTATTTCTAAATTTTATTTCTTTGAAAGGGAGTGAGTTGACAGCTCTAATTATTTTTATTTTCCATATGGAATTATCTTTTCAAGTGTTTCACTCACAATCTTCTATGAACATTTAATTGCCTTTGTTTAGACCAGAAAAAGTTTTCTATTCCTCTCTGGGCTCTGTATATTGTGTATCATAAACATTGTTTCATCACAATAAATCATATGAATATGTCCAGATATATATTGTATATTAGAGGAGAACTGAAACCTTTGGACTTTGGTGTTTGGGTGTTCCTTGCCAAAGTTGGGAAGGACGTATTTAAAGAAAGATGATTGCATGTTATTGCCATATATGGAGACTTTTCAAAGCCAATCTGATTTACTCTTAACTTGGAGTGAGCTTTAGTTGCTAAGAGCATAACTGAGATAATGCTTAGTAATTATCTACTCTGTAACAGGCTACTTTTGTTGTGTTCCTTTCATTGAGATGTCAGAGCTGGCTTAATTTGTTGATTTACATGATGTTAAACATTCTACAAATTACTGGTTATTCTGTTTTGGAATTCTGTGAACAAAATAGCCACTATGACAGTGGGTTCTAAACATGGAAAGCTAGTTGCAGCAGGTTGAATACCCAAAAGGTGACCTGCTGAGCTGCCTCCAGGTAGGGCCATCACCTTTAAGGACCAGGGCCAGACCTGGACCAGCGGTTAGAGAACATTTAGTATGACTGGGATTTTCCCTGCCACAGAAGCCTCCTTATAAACAAGATGGGGTGGAAAAAAATCTTGTTCATATTCTTCCTTCATTAAAAATAAAGCCATGGGGCCGGGAGTTTGTCCTAGTGGTAGAGTGCTTGCCTTGCATGCATGAAGACCCAGGTTCGATTCCTCGGCACCACATACATAGAAAAAAGCCAGAAGTGGTGCTGTGGCTCAAGTAGTAGAGCCCTAGCCTTGAGAAAATCCAGGGACAGTGCTCAGGCCCTGAGCTCATGCCCAGGAATGGCAATAAATAAAGAAAGAAAGAAAGAAAGAAAGAAAGAAAGAAAGCCATTTAATCAGAACAGTTGAAAACCCCAGCTTTTATTTCTGTCAAAGAAAAAATTTTTTATGAAACTAACCCTTCTATATATTGCCTTTAGCATAACAATAAAAATGTTTAGGGGTTTTTTTTGTTGTTTTTTTGTTTTGTTTGTTTTTGCCAGTCCTGGGCTTGAGCTCAGGGCCTGAGCACTGTCCTTGGACTTTCTCAAGGCTAGCACTCTACAACTTGAGCCTCAGCACCACTTCCAGCTTTTTTCTATGTATGTGGTACCAAGGAATCGAACCCGGGTCTTCGTGCATGCTAGGCAAGTACTTTACCAGTAGGCCAAACTCCCGGCCCCTGTTTAGGGTTTTTTAAAGTTTTTATCCGCCTTGAAATCTTGTGTAGGGTGATGGCATTAGTATTAATTCAGAATGAAACATATTTTGCCATTAAAGTAATGGTTATTAAGAGTAACCTTTCTTTTTTTTTTTGTAAGTGATTATTGAGTATCTTAGTCAAACAGGGAAAAAAAGGAGGGAGGACATTTCTTCCTGTTTTTACTTTTTTTGCAGTTTTTTGTTTTTGTTTTGCCAGTCCTGAGGCTTGAGCCCACGACCTGAGTACTATTCTTGGGCCTTCTCAAGGCTAGGACTCTACACTTAGCCAGCACCACTTCTGGCTTTTTCTATGTATACGGTACCAAGGAACTGAACCCAGGTCTTCATGCATGGTAGACAAGCATTCTACCACTAGACCAAACTCAAATCCTTTTTTTTACTGTTGTTGTTTTGTAGTTTTTGTTTTGTGGTTTGTTTTTGCCAGTTCTGGGCCTTGAATTCAGGGCCTGGGCACTGTCCTTGGGTTTTCTCAAAGCTAGTTCTACCACTTGAGCCACAGCACCATTTCTGGCTTTTTTCTATGTATGTGGTACTGAGGAATTGAACCCAGGTCTTCGTGCATGCGAGGCAAGCACTGTACCACTAGGCCAAACTCCTGGCCCCTTTTTGCAGTTTTTATTTTGTAGTCTTTATGGGAGGGTTTTCTTCATTTTTGTATTTTCCGAGTGCTGGGGCTTGAACTTAAGGCCTTGAACTCTCTCATTGGGATTTTTTCAGTCACATCTGATATTCTACCCTTGAACCTTACCTCTAGTCCAGTATTTTCCTGATTAGTTAGAGATGAAGTCTTGAGGACTTCCGTATCTTTTATCTACCTTATCCAAAACATGTTTGTGATAGATTTCTGTGTTGTCAGCTCTAATAATAAGTGTGATCATGCTGGGAAAGATGGCAAAAGAAATGACCAAATGAGCTCAGTATAGTTGATCTGAGGTTGGATACGGAGAGTGTGTGTGTGTGTGTGTGTGTGTGTGTGTGTGTTACTTCCCTACCCCTTAAACCACAGGGCCATTTCCAATTTTCTGGTGGTTAATTGGGGAGAAGAGTCCCACGGATTTTAGTGCCCAGGCTGGCTTTGAACCCTGATCCTCAGATCCTAGCCTCCTGAATAGCTAGGATTACAGGCATGAGCCACCCCATCTGGCTGCACTTACTTTTCTTAAATGAAAGCTTTTAAATGAAAGCTTTTACTGTAACATTTCAATTCCATATTTTAAGATTCAATTCTTGTCTCTAGTTTGACAGTGAAAATGGTATTTTAATAATTAAGTCATCCAGGTTCCATTCCTCAGTCCCACCTACATAGAAAAAAGCCAGAAGTGGTGCTATGGCTCAAGTGGTGGAGCTCTGACTTTGAGAAAGCCCAAGGACAGTGCTCATGCCCTGAGCTGAAGCCCAGGACTGGCAAAAATAATAATAATTATTATTAAGTCATTTTCTATCATTTTGGAATACATTTTAATATGGATATTGATTGAGTCTTAGTTTAATTGATAGCCCTTGCTTTCTTTCTTGGTAGTAAATAATGGTGCATCTTAGATTTGGTAATAATATCTAAAACCAACTGCCTTTTGGACTGTGTGTCTGTCTGTCTGTCTGTCTGTCTATCTGTCTATCTATCTGTCACTGGAATTGAAACCAGACTCAGGCTCATTTTTAAAATCTTGGGAGAGTCTTGCTTATCAGACTGGCCTTAAACTTGTCATCCATCTACATCAGTCTCTCCAGTAGCTGGGATTTGGGGCATGAACCTCCATATCCAGCTTTTTGCAATTTTCATTTAAATATTTTATCTATCCTAATTTTAACAGTCAGGGAGTTTGTTGCTTTGTTTTTTGTTTTTTCTTTTAGCACAATTATTAACAATTTGGGATTTAATGGTAAGTTCAGTGATAGTCTTTGATGATAATTTATTATGTATGTATATGCATGTTAAAGCCTCACTTCCCCTCATTGTTTTTTCTTTTGTTTTTCAAGTGTCAATATACAGTATCTGGTTTTATGACAAGAATGACTGTCATCGCATAGCAAAACTGATGGCTGAGTAAGTATATTATATATTATTTAATACATTTAATTAATAAAATATATTTGTATGTGCATAGATATATACACATATATGAGAATGAAAAATTACTCCTCTCCCCATTTCTCTTTGTTGCTGAAGGGTTTTTTTGTTTTGTTTTGTTTGTTTGTTTTGCCAGTCCTGGACTTGAGCTCAGGGCCTGAACACTGTCCTTGGGTTTTCTCAAGGCTAGAGCTCTCCATTTGAGCCTCAGCACTACTTCTGCCTTTTTTTCTATGAATGTGGTACCTAGGAATTGAACCTGGGTCTTCATGCATGCTAGGCAAGCACTACCACTAGGCCAAACTCCTGGCCCTGTTGCTGAAGTTTTTAAACTCATTATATCTTTCCCGATTGCCTTTTCATTGCCAAAACTTTGAAAAGAAATCTAAGGTAACTAAAATCCTAGTGCTTCCAAATGTTCCCAAATGTGTTTCTTTCCAGTCTTTTTCTTTATGTGTATTAGGCTGATATGTGATTGTTTTTATGAAAATTAGAGCCTACTAAATATCCTGGTTTTAATGTCAACAGCATTTTTTCAGGACAGTAAATTTCCTCTGTAGTATTTATAGTGACTTCAATACATCCAATCCTACACTATACACTTGCCAAATGACTTAACTCCAGAGAGTATCAGTTACATCCAGTGCACAGCTTGTCAACCAAAACAAGCTATCGAAATTTATTTTTTTGAACTCAGGGCCTGAGCATTGTTCTTAGGCTTTTCTCAAGGCTAGAGCTCTTCCACTTGAGCCACAGCACCACTTTTGACTTTTTATATATATGTGGTACAGAGGAATTGAACCTGGGTCTTCATGCATGCTAGGCAAACATTCTACCACTAGGCCAAACATCCAGTCCTAGCTATCGAAATTTCTCTTGTAACAACTGTTACATTATACGGTAATAGTATATGTCCATATTTAATTCCTTCTGATACAACTAGGTTTAGCAGTCTACAGATTGTAAGTTATAAATGTTTTAAGAAGACTGTTTTGAAATTTGAAAAAAATACTTCTGTGTTTTTATCAGAGCTTGAACTTAGAACCTTGTGCTTTTTCTACTCATGGCTGGCATTCTACCACTTGAACCATGGCTCTCTTCTGGCTTTTTTTTGGGGGGGTAGTTATGGGGATTGAACCCAGGACCCAGTTGTCCCTGAGCTCTTTTGCTCAGGACTAGCATTCTACAACTTTGAGCCACAGCTCTACTTCTAGTTTTCTGGTGGTTAATTGGAGATAAGGATCTCATGGATTTTCCTGCCTAGACTGGCTTCAAACTATTCCATCTTCGGATCTTATTCTCCTAAGTATAACTAGCTAGGATTGTAGAAATGAGCCACTAGTACTAAACTAAAGTAATTTTCATTTAGTTGATGTTTTGAAGGATGATTCACCTTTTTACAAACTGGCCCATAGAAAACCTCAGCTGGGGAGCTGGGAGTTTGGCCTAGTGGTAGAGTGCTTGCCTAGCATGCATGAAGGCCTGGGTTCGATTCCTTAGTACCACATACATAGAAAAAAAAAGCTAGAAGTGGTCCTGAGGCTCAAGTGGTAGAGCTCTAGCCTTGAGAAAGTTCAAGGACAGTGCTCAGGCCCTGAGCTCAAGCCTAGGACTGGCAAAAAATAAAAAACAAAAAGAAAACCACAGCTGGCATTCCTATCTGCATTTCTGGATTGGTACTCTGGATTCTGAGAACACTGATACTGAAAGGGCCTTAGGGACCTGCAGAGCTTGGGCCAAATGCTGCAGTGAGAGGCAAGTTTCAGCACTTGTGCTTTCTTTTCAGTGTTACCAGAATCATATGTAAACCTCTTCCCTCATGTCAAAATTCTTTCTTCTGCAGTGTATCTACATGTTTGCAAAAAGTCTTTAAACTTTTCAATTTTTAGTTAATTAAATCACAGCTCAGTAGTTCTCAAAACTTCATACAATAGCATTCAGACACCAGTGGTTCACTCCTGTAGTCCTAGCAATTCAGGATGTTCATCCATGAGTACTGTGGTTTGAAGTCAGCCTGGGCAGGAAAGTCCAGAAGACTCTTACCTCCAATTAACCACCAAAAAGCCAGAAGTAGAGTTCTGGCATAAGTGATGGAGCACTTGAGTAAAACAAACTCAGGGACAGGCCCCAAGTTCAATCCCCAGGACCAGCAATAGCTAATACCAAACATATTCCTTTTGGGTGTTTACCTGTCACCTGTTCTGTCATCTCTTCTAGTCCTGAGCTTCAGGACAGTTTCATGTTTATTAGGTGCACCCTGAAGAACATTGCTTCCTGTGAATTTATCACTCTTATCAGAAAAGATACTTATAAAGCCCCTTGCAATCTCTCACATCTATAATCCTAGCTATTTGAGATGAAGAGATCAGGAAGATTCAGTTTGGGCAAACTGTTAGCAAGATGCCATTTCAGTCAATACATTAGACAGTATGGTATGTTCCTGTGATCCCAGCTATGTGGGAAGCCTAGTTATCTGTGAGTTGTGAGGCTATAAGTAGGAAGGTTGCCATAGGAAAAAAAATGTACTCTCTACATGAAAAGTAACTAAAACAAAAGAAGGCGTGGGACTTGGCTCAAGTGGTAGAACACCTGTCTAGCAACAAGGCCCTGAATTCATACCTCAATACTGCCACACAAAGAAAGGAAGGAAGGAAAGGGCTGGGAGTTTGACTTTTGGCCCATGGGTAAGAGTACTTGCCTAGCATGCATGAAGGTTTGATTCCTTGGTACCATATACATAGAAAAGGTGGAAATAGTGCTATGGCTCAAGTGGAAGAGCTCTAGCCTTGAGAAAAGCCTAAGAACAGTGCTCAGGCCCTGAGTTCAAGCCCCAGGCTTGGAAAAAACAAACAGGAAGATAGGTGGGTAGATAGGTGTTGGGTCTTTAGCAGCACATTTTGTTTTGAAAATACTATATCTAAATAAAATTAAACATTTTTCAACAGAGGTATTAATTTATAAGAACAAAGGTTTCAACTATCCAGTGAGCTCTACCCCCAGCCAGTGTTCACTTTTTTTATTTTGAATAACTAAACACATTCCTTTTTCTGATTACCATGGTTTGTTGATCTAGAGTATTTCTCTTAAATATCTGAACTTCGGAAAGTATTGATACATTCAGAGTTAGTCCCGCTAAATGAGAATTTGGGGCCTCTGCTTTAAAAAATAGCTCTTTGAACAGCCGGGCACGATCACTCACACTTACAATCCTAGCTACTCAAGAGGCTGAGATTTGAAGATCGCAGTTCAAAGCCAGCCCGGGTACTAAAAGGTCCATGATATTTTGTTTGTTTATGGGTCACCTATGACTCACAAACTGAGCTGGCCCTGAGCTCTTCAGCTCAAAGCTACTACCCTACCCTTGAGCCAAGTCCCACTTTCTGTTTTCCAGAGGTTAATTGGAGATAAGAGTCTCAGGTCCTTTTGTGCCCTGGCTGGCTTTGAACCTTGATCCTCAGATCTCAGCCTCCTGAGTAGCAAGGATTACAGGCATGAGCCACCTGCGCCTACCCTGAGATACTCTTATCTCTAATTAACCACTAGAAAACTGGAAGTGGGCTGTGGCTTAAGGGGTAGGGCCTTGAGCTATAGAGCTCAGGGACAGCACCCAAGGCCCACAATAGGGAGGCGGGAGGCAGGAGGTGGGGGGGAATACATATACATTTTTTAAAAATCTTTGAGCCCTAATAGCTATGGAGAGTAGTCATTTTGAATTATTTTTCTGTCATCTGTGGGCATTACTGGTACCCTAAAGGCAAGAATTCAAATGATAAATGAAGCTGAAGACTGAACTCAACCTGAAAATACTGTGTTGCACCATAAAATAGTATGAAATATGAGACAGGAAGCAGGGAGAGAAGTAAAGAACACTCAGGGGAGTGTCACCTAAAATACACAAACGAAGGGACCTTTGATTAAATTTTCAGTTGATTTGACTTGAAACTTTTTAAAGTAATTAGACCAGATACTGGTGGCTTAATCCTGTAATCCTACCTACTCAAGAGTCTGAGCTTGAGTTTTAAGGACAGCCTGGCAGACAAATCCTAGAGACTTATCTCCAGTTAAGAAATAAAGCTGGAAGTGGAGCTGTAGCTCACATGGTAGAGAGCAAATGAAGCCTTCCAGACTCTTAAGTTCAAGCCCCAGTACCAGCAAAAAAAAGGGGGGGGGGGGGAATTAGAAGCAGAGTATTGGACTCATAGTACTCAGAAGGCAGAAGCAGAAAGGTTGTGAGTTTGAAGTCAGCTTGAGTTACATAGTGAGATTATGTTGTCGTTTTGGTTTTTGGGTTTGTTTTGTTTTGTTTTGCCAGTCCTGGGCTTGAGCTCAGGGCCTGAGCATTGTCCTTGGACTTTCTCAAGGCTAGAGCTCTATCACTTGAGCCACAGCACCACTTCTAGCTTTTCTATGTATGTGGTACCGAGGAATCGAACCCAGGTCTTCGTGCATGCTAGACAACTCTACAACTAGGTCAAACTCCCGGCCCAAGACTATTTTTTAAAATAGGAAGGAAAGAAAAGATAATTAGGGAGAGCCTTGCTGATAGTGAGTCTTTAAGTGCCTGGCTATTTATAGCTGAAGAGAATGCCTCTTAAATGTTACCACTGATTTTGGGATAAATGGCTCTGTGGCCCCTAGACTACCACTGTTCTAAATCTGCATGTATACACTTCTGTGCTCTACATGATTCAGAATACTAATAAAACTTTTTGATATATTATGCCTTGCTGGAAATAGAAAACACTAATAAGGTGCCCACTCAACATGCTTCAGGCCCTAGGTTTGACTCCTAGTGCCACAGTAACAAAAACCAAGCAAACAAGCAGATGGGTCTGTCAGTGCCCATTCTGTTATATGTTATAGTTCTTTTCATTACTGTTAATTGCCATAATATTATTAAAAATCTTCAAATAAAAAGTATTTATTTGAGGGCCGGGAGTTTGGCCTAGTGGTTAAAGTGCTTGCCTAGCATGCACGAAGACCCGGGTTCGATTCCTTGGTACCACATACATAGAAAAAAGCCAGAAGTGGTGCTGAAGCTCAAGTGGTAGAGCTCTAGCCTTGAGAAAGTCCAAGGACAGTGCTCAGCCCTAAGCTCAAGCGCAGGACTGGCAAAAAAAAAAAAAAAGTATTTATTTGAAAAGACATTTAGGGACCAGGAGTTTGGCCTAGTGGTAAAAGTGCTTGCCTAGCATGCACAAAGACCCTGGTTCGATTCCTCGGTATCACATACATAGAAAAAAGCCGGAAGTGGTGAAGCTCTAGCCTTGAGAAAGTCCAAGGGCAGGGCTCAGGCCCTGAGCTCAAGCCCAGGACTGGCAAAAAAAACCAAAAAACTAAAAAAACCACATTTAACGCCTGTATTCCTAGCAGATCTCAGTAGGCTGAGATCTAAGGATCAAGGTTCAAAGCCATCCCGGGCACAAAAGGACCTAAGACTCTTATCTCCAATTAACCTCTAGAAAATGGGAAGTGGAGCTTGGCTCTAAGGTAGGACGGTAGCCTTGAGCATAAGTGCTCAGGGACAGCACCCAGGCTAAGGGATAGGGTGGTAGCCTTGAGCTCAAGAGCTCAGGGACAGCACCCAGGCCCATATAAGTCCCATGATCCACAAAAAAAAAAAAAAAAAAAAAAAACAGACATTTTAAAAAGCTATTCAGGGGCTGGGAATTTGGCCTAGTAGTAGAGTGCTTGCCTAGCATGCATTAAAGACCCAGGTTCACATAGAGAAAAGGCAGGAGTGGTGCTGTGGCCCACGCATTAGAGCTCTAGCCTTGAGGAAAGCCCAAGGATAGTGCTCAGGCCCTGAGTTGTCCCCAGGACTGGTGCCAAAAAAAAGCTATGCAGGAAATTAAGTGAACTTCTAGGCCTTTTTTTGGATTTTCTCAAAGGAGATTCCCTAAAGAAAGACAATGGTATGTGAGAAACTATTGTTAATGATTTAAAAAAAATAAAAACTTGTTTGGATGTTTGCCCAGATACTATATAAATCTTGGAGAACTTGTGGAAGTGAACTTTATTCCTGATATTACAGTCAAAGGGACATAGGGACATGTTTAGGATGAAGGGAGAGGGCAAAAGTAACTTTCAGTTACTAAGTAGTAACTGAAAGAGGCCTTAGAATAGGCCTTGTTCATGACTCCTTTTCACTTGACCAGTGTGAGCTTACTGTGGTATCTGTTCCACAGGATTATTTAAAATGTTCTTTGGAGCCAACATTGCAATCCAGTCAGAAAAGAGTTGCACGCCAGCTTGGCCAAGCCAGGGGTCATGAAAGGAAATAGGTAGAATATATGTAGTTTGAGAGTTCCTTCTGAAGGTGTAGTAAGGTGGGGTGGCCGTAACTAAATGCTAAATAAACAAGTAATATTTGATCCAATTCTCAAAACATACCAGTCTTTTTCAGTCATACCAGGAAGCTTTTTATACTAAATTTGTTTTAGAATTGTTTGTTAAGAGCTGTGTATTCATTCATTCTAGGGCCTCAGCTCTAGGGCCCTAGAATGAATGAATACACATGCCCTTAAAGTACCAGAATGGTCATATCAAGTTTGGGGGACAGGGGGTATTGCTCAAGTGGTAGGGTATTTACCTAACAAACATAAAACTCAATACTGCAGGGGAGGGAGGTTGGGAGAGATGCAAGAGGGATAATCTGCAAGCCCACTCTTCTTAGAAAATCACAATATATTTTAATACGTTAAAACTCAGAATGGCAAGTCAGGCACAGTGGCTCACGCTTGTAATCCTAGCTACTCAGCAGACTGAGATCTGAGAATTGCAGTTCAAAGCCAGCATCCACCACTGAAGAATGTAAGACTCTTATCTCCAATTAATTACTAGGTAAGAGGAAATGGGGCTGTGGCTCAAGGGGTAGGACCACTCAGAATGGCAGCTAGATTACACCTGTAATCCCAGGACTAGCCTTTCTTCTCAGTCCTCAGGAAGCTGTAGTGGAAGGATTGAGAGTTTGAGGCCAGCCTGGTCTATGTAATGAGATACTCTCCTTCCAAAAACCTGAGAATTCATATGCATACTGTTTTAAGCGCATAAACTGACACCAAGGAGCCTTTTTTTTTCTGGGGGGGGGGGTCATGGGGCTTGTACTAGGCTTGGGTGTTGTCCCTGAGCTCTTCAGCTCAAGACTACTGCCCTACCCTTGAGCTAAGCCTCACTCCCCATTTTCTAGAAGTTAATTGGAGATAAGACTCTCTGGTCCTTTTGTGCCCGGTATGGCTTTAAACCTTGATCCTTAGATCTCAGCCTCCTGAGCAGCTAGGATTACAGGAGTGAGCTACCTTGCCAGGACTTTTCTAATCTGTTCTCTTATTCAAAACAAACCTTTTGCTAATGAATTGTTTTGTTGCCTTTTATCATTGTCTAGCAGGTTCTCACTTAACACAGTTACCAAGTTGTGCACATACCCATAAAAACGCTTGGTATCTGGTGCCAGGAACTGAATTAAAGAAGAAAAAAAAATGCCTTTTTAAAATCTGTTACTTATTTCAAGCTTGAAGAAACATATAGGAAAGTAAATATCCTTGTGTTAAACTTTCAATTCCTAGTATTTTACTTACCTTGAGCCTTTTTATGCAGGCTTTCTTCAAAATGAAAACCAATAAATAGATTTAAAGGCCCCATTCCTATTGAAAGTGTTCCTTTTTTTTGATAAATATTATTTCATATGGTCAGAGGCACAGAATTGATACAGCACTCTTAACTGGAGATTTTTCTTGCATTTTAGGTTTTCAAATGAAGAATTAAGTCTTAGAAATGAAAGTAAAGAACATTTCCCCTAGCCACTCTGAGTTCAAAAGTGACAAGCTTTCTGTTTGTAGTACTGTTAAGTCTAGAAGATTCATGAAGACTCGTTTTCAAGACTGGTTCAGTGTGAATAAATCCATAGTGTATTATTCAGCTATATAGTCACTCTTGTGTCTTAGTAATGTATAGTCTTAGTAACCTTACTGCTTAATCCAGCTGATAATTGTGTTACTTATAGAAGAAAAGGAAATACTTCAGTAGATTGTTGTTTTGTTTTGTTTGGGTATATGTATATCTGCTTGTTTGCTTGAGACTAGATTCTCACTATGTATCTTAGGCTGATTTGAAATTCTTAGTCCTGCCTCAGCTTCCTGCATACTGGGATTGCAGGTATGTGTCACCACATCTGTCTGTACCAACTTCCTCTATCTCTATGAAGAAATTCTGCTTTTTTTTTTTTTTTTTGCCAGTCCTGGGCTTGAGCTCAGAGTCTGAGCACTTGTCCTTGGGCTTTCTCAAGCATAGCACTCTACCACCAGGCCAAACTCCCAACCCTGCATTTTTGTTCTTGTAAAAGCAAAAACATTAATTGTAACTCTTATAAATGGACACTAAAGATATTTGAGTCAGTTGGCATAGAAAAGCATTTCTAAGCCTCGTGCGCATGGTTCAGAGCCAGCCTGGGCAAGAAAGTATGTGACTCTGACATTCAGTTAACCACCCAAAAAAATTGAAAGTGGAACTGTGGCTTCAGTGGGAGTGTTAGCTTTGAGCACAAAAGCTTAGGGATAGCACCTAAACCCTGAGTTCAAGTTCTAGAGCTGGCACTTCCCTCCCCCACCCCCCCCCCCCAAAAAAAAAACAAAAAAACGTAAGATCTGGTTCTCTTTCTGTAGTGTGGTAGAAGAGGAGACACGACGATCTCAGCAGGCTGCTCGAGATAAGCAGAGTCCGAGCCAGGCCAATGGCTGCAGCAACGAGAGGCCCATCGACATCCTTGAGATGCTGAGCAGAGCAAAGGATGAGTATGAGAGGGTGAGGCCCTCTGACTATTGACCAGAGAGCACCAGAAGAGGTGGGGAGGGTACCTGTGTGCACCTTGTGGACTGGGAAATCACCTGGCCCCGGGGCCAGCAGAAATAATTATTCACAAAGAAATTTTGTCTATTTTAAACCCCAAAGACCTGGGAAAATCTAATTGCATGAAAGTATTTGAGAAGGAAATTTTAAGACATTTTTTTATTTCTATAATAAGCAATTTTTATAGGAAAAATAGTCTTGGAAAGTAGAAGTTGACCTATAACATATTTCTAGAAAACCTTCAAGCCTCTTATCCATCCCTAAAGTCTCTGTAAGATGTTGGATGGTCTTAGGAATGAGGTTTTAAGAAGCATTCTGATAATTTGTAATCCTAGAATATTAAACATACATTCATATTCTCTAATTAGTGGTATTTATCATCGTTCAGTAAGCAGTCATCATTTGGAATTATGACCCAAATGTGAGGCTTTTCTTGAATTCACTGTTTTCTTTCTCTTCTGTTTTGCATTTTACCTTCTGAGTTAGCTATTAAAGAATTTTTCTCCCAAGTTAAATAAAATGGCAATGGGGTTGCATTAGTTAACATATATGGAATTATTCACTCTGTGTCAAGGCAGTGGATGCTTCCTGACAATGTTTTAGATCTTGTGGCTGTGGTGCTATCCTGGCTTTTCCTGACATCAGAACCCGACAGACCCACACTTACTTGGAATGAGCACGAACCTTTCAATAGTACCACTCAATATTGGATTATTCCCTTTTTTTTTTTTTTTTTTTTTTTTTTTTTTGGCCAGTCCTGGAGCTTGAACTCAGGGCCTAAGCACTGCCCTTGGGCTTTTTCAAGACTAGAGCTCTACCACTTCAGCCACAGCACCATATCCAGCTTTTTCTATGTGTGTGGTACCAAGGAATTAAACCCAGGTGTTAGTGTATGCTAGGCAAGTACTCTACCATTAGGCCAAACTCTCAGCCCCTATTCCCTTTAGTTCTATTTCATTTTCACCTTACTAACACTTCAAGGGACAAAGTAAGAAAAAGCACTGTTTAACTTGGGGTTGAAACTCTAATTCAGCACTTATCTAGCATGTGCACAGCCATGGTTTCAATCCCCAGCACACAAAAAAGAGAAAAGGAAAAACATCATCTAGGACTATCTCAAACTGTTACACTATAACGCTACCTTCAAAGTTATATATTTACAAAAGTTTCAGACTGTTCAAAAGCATACAGGAAATAATAAACATTTTTCTTCCTCCTTGAATTCTTTTAGGCTTTTACTTAAGACACAGTAGATGATACAGTGACATCAGTTCCCAGATCCATTTCATTGCAGAACCGTTTTTCACAACCTAACCTAATTTCTCAAGAATCTGGAATTCAGGAAACAGTTTTATAAAAGTGTATGGAAAGGTAGTTTCCTATAACTAGAACTAAAAAATCAGACTAGATGCAGTGGCACACACATATAATTCCAGCACTCTGGATGGTGGGACAGGAAGATCACCAGTTAGAGACCAGCCTCTGAGACTATCCCCTCTCCCTCACCCCCCAAAAAAGAATAATATTCATAAACTTCAGTAAACCCCTATTCAAATACCAAAAAGTCAGCTCCAACTCCTGGGTAGTGAAATGTACATTAGAGCCCATGAGAAGTTTCAGGCTATAATAAGCTCTTCTCTGTCTTAGTAAATTTTTTCCTCAAAATTTCTCTGTTTGTAGAAAGTAATTATTAAGGCCAGGAGTTTGGCCTAGTGGTAGAATGCTTGCATGCATGAAGCCCTGGATTCAATTCCCGGTACCACATACATAGAAAAAGCCAGAAGTGGTACTGTGGCTCAGGTGGCAGAATGCCAGTCCAAGGACAGTGCCCAGGCCCTGAGTTCAAGCCCCAGGACTGGCAAAAAAAAATAAATAAATAAAAAGAAAATAATTATAAAAAGCTTTCATCTTTATAATAATTTTTAGCAGGGGGCCAGGAGCGTGGCCTAGTGGTAGAGTGCTTGCCTAGTATGCATGAAGACCTGGCTCAATTCCTTGGTGTACCACATATATAGAAAAAGCTGGATGTGGTGCTGTGACTCAAGTGGTAGAGCGCTAGCCTTGAGAAAGCCCAAGGACAGTGCCCAGGCCCTGAATACAAGCCCCAGGACTGGCAAAAACAAGCAATAATAATAATTCTTAGGAAACTAAGAATAGATTTTGAATTTAAAGAATGACTTGCATTCCCCCAATTCACTCTCCTGTCCTTGATTACATCTGGATTATCTACATATATAGCTTCTTGGAGGTTTTTTGTTTTGTTTTTTTTGTGGGTCATGGGGCTTGAACTTCAGCCTGGGCGCTCTCCCTGACTCCTGAAAGTACCTCCCTACCTTAAGCCAAGCCCCACTTCCCAGTTTTCTAGAGGTTAATTAGGGATGAGAGTCTCCGGTCCTTTTGTGCCTGGGCCGGTTTTGAACCTTGATCTCAGATCACAACATCTGGTGCTTGTGTTTTTGAAGCCTCTCTGCTCTCATAGGTAAGGAATAAGTCACCATCCCAGGTGGTGACTAGATCAAGATGCCTGTCTGTGGATAGTACACACTGCAGGAGTGGGCTGGCTAAGTCTTCTGGCTGAGAAGCAGCAAGCCATAAAGGGAAGGAGGGCCTTATTTTTACCTTTTTTGTTTTTTAATTTCTGGTACTGGCATGAACCCAGGCCTTGCACATCCTAAACATGAGCATCTGTCAATTTCTAGTTTCATAAATATTTGAAAAGTAAAGCATACAGAAGACACAGTGTTTGTGTTGTGAAAAGAATTTCTTCACAGTATGAAATAAATAGAATAAATAAAATGTTGGTTCAGGTTAGATTAAAATGGAACTTTGGGGATTTAAACACTTCCTTTATGATGTATTTCTCATTTTGAAGACTATAAGCAAAGCTTTCTTTTCTGGCAATTGTAAGGCTTGAATTCAGGGCCCAGGCACAGTACTTGAGACAGAAGAAGCTGGACATTGTAGAGCAACCCTTAATCCTAGCTACCATGGAAAGTGACAAATTGGCACACTGAGATGCAGTCAACCAAGTTCTATCTCAGAAAAAACTAGTACAAAAAAGGGCTAGAAGTATGAACATACTCAATATTACAGCGCAGGCCTTATATGACCTGGAATGACTCTGCTAGATACTTGACTCTGGAGAAATGAAACATTGAGGCTACTATATTCATAATTCTAAAATGGAATTAACTCAAATGTCATACTTTGCCTGAATGGTTAATACTATAACATATTCATATAATGGAGCATTGCTTAGCAATTAAAAAGAAATGTTAATATCCTGCAACATTTTCAGTGAATCATAAAAGCATTACACTAAATGAAAGAAGCCAGCATTCTGCTTATATTCCACTTATATGACTTGTTTATCTTCAGGTAGTTATGCAGGGGGATTTTAATTTAGCATGTGAGATTATGTGTACAATGTACCTTGATCAGTGTCCCCCTGTCGTAATTTTCCCCATCTCTCCCAATCCCATCTATCCCCATTATTTTCATATATACCTGAACGTTATAACTACATTCCCCCACCCTTCCTCTGTTCCTTTAAACTCACCCCATCCTGACACCAAAGGTTCCAGATTCCTGGTAGTCATTTTGTTAAACTGTAAATTCATATTTTTTTTTGCCAATCCTGGGCTTTGAACTCAGGGCCTGAGCACTGTCTTGGGCTTTCTCAAGGCTAGCACTCTACCAGTGGAGCCACAGCACCATTTCCAGCCTTTTTCTATATATGTGGTACCAAGGAATCGAACCTGGATCTTCGTGCATGCTAGGCAAGCACTCTTACCACTAGGCCAAACTCCATGCCCTATAAATTCATTTCTAAAGAGTGTTAAACCATCCAGGGCTCACATCTGTAATCCTAGCTACTCAGAAAGCTGAGATCTGAGGATCACAGTTCAAAGACTGCCCAGGCAAAAAAGCCCTGTGAGGTTCTTATTTCCAATTAAACACTCAAAAACTAGAAGTGGCACTGTGGCTCAAGTGTTATAGTACTAGCCTTCAGCAGAAGAGCCCAGGGACAGCTCCCAGACCTTGAGTTCAAGCCCCACAATGAACAAATAAAAGTTAAACCATTAAAAATCTCCCCTGCAGCTGAGAGTTTGGCGTAATAATAGAGTGCTTGCCTAGCATGTAGGAGGCCCTAGGTTTGATTCCTCCTTGGTACCACATAGACAGAAAAAGCTAGAAGTGGCATTGGGATTCAGGTGGTAGAGTGCTAGCCTTGAGAGAGCTCAAGGACAGTGCCCAGACCCTGAGTTCAAACCCCAGGATGGCAAATAATAATAATAATAATAATAATAGAATTCTCCCTTGAGAGGGCCTGGTGGCTCATGCCAATAATCCTAACTACTCAGGAGGCTGAAATCTGAGGAACTCGATTCAAAGCCAGGTAGGCACTGTTAGAGACCTAGAGACTCTTACTCCAATTAACCACTAGAAACCAGAAGTGGTGTTGTAGCTCAAGGGGTAGTGTGGTAGCCTTGAGCTGAAGAACTCAGGGACAGTACCCAGGTCCAGAGTTCAAACCCCACAACTGCCCCCCAAAAAAAAAAAATTCTCGCCTGCACATATACTTTAGTTAATATACGTATGCATAGGCTCTGTATATGTTTGTGTGTATTTATAATTTACATCTAACTTACACAAATGAAAGTATGCCTCCTTTGTCTCTCTGAATGTCTTACTTAACATCATTTTATATGACTTTTTTTTTGTTTTGGGTCTTTTTTTTTAATTATTGTTCATTTTTGATAGGTTGTGAGGCTTAAAGTCATGGTCTGGATCCTTTTCTCAAGGTCTTTTGCTCTAGGCTAACACTCTACCACTTTGAGCTACAATGCCATTTCTGGTTTCTTGCTGGCTAATTGGAGATTAAGAGTCTTGTGGACTTTTCTAAAGCTCAGGCTGGCTTCACACCACAATCCTCAGATCTCAAATTCCTGAATAGCTAGAATAACAGGAGTGAGCCACTAATGCCTTGCCAGCTGCCATTTTTGAAAAAACAAAATTCTAGTAACTGCCAAGAATTGTCAGAGGGCCTGCTATAATGGGACCTCGCAAAGGAGCTTTTTTGTAATAGCACTGTTTTGTATCTGGGCTGTGTGGAGGTAGATACACAAATAGAACTATATGGAGAAAAATTAATTTTATTATACATTATAAAATAGAATTCAAGGGAATATGTGGTAAAATACTACCATTGACTTGTCCTTAAAATGATAAAAGCAGTTGTGATTAATATGTGAAGTAGGTGCTCAGATTTATAGAAGTTTTAATAGGTACTAATCAGCATTTCTGATAACTTTGAATACTATTTTTATGAGTCTAATATTAAGTGGCAGTGTTTTATTTGATAGTAAGGTTTTATTTTGTTTTGTTTTATTCCCAAGAATCAGATAGGTGACTCACATATCTCCAGCCCTGGATTACAACCAAGCACTCAGCTCTCCAATCTGGGAAGCTTTGAGACTCTGGAAGAGACACCCTCTGGGTCACAAGATAAGGTTGGTAAAGCCTAAGCCACATCCTAACTAATAAAACAAAGAGTGCCATTTTATGAGTTGTGATCGTACTGGAAGTTTGATGTCCCTTATTTAACAAAGCTGTGTGTGGGACAACAACGTGACACCCATCCAGCTAGTTTCCTGGGCCTATGTGACTATTTCTTCTAGGTTCTTCTGTAGCCTCCTACTGATCTAGCTTTTGCCTTTGCTGCTCCTTTCCCTATTTTCAGTCCATTAGCCAGGCATAATCTTGGTTTCCCTGCCTTAAAAACAAACACTGCATTCTTTAGTAACACTGCCATCTAGTGCTAAGGAACAGATTATGCTGTTGTGTATTAAAAGTATTGATTTCATTTTCACAGTTTAATTCACTTCTTAACTTTTTTAAATACAGAGTTTGAACTCAGGCCCTCTCTCACTTGTTAAGTATTCTACCACTTCAATCCAAGCCCCTTGCCTTTTTTGCTTTTTTTTTTTTTTTTGGTCAGTCATAGGGTTGAACTCAGGGTCTAGGTGCTGTCCCTGAGCATTTTCGCTCAAGGCTGGTGCTGTATTACTTTGAGCCACGGTGCAATTTCAATTTTTCTGGTGGTTAATTGGAAAGTCTTGTAGACTTTCCTGCCTGAGCTGGCTTTGAACTATGATCCTCAGCTATCAGCCTCCTGAGTACCTAGGATTACAGGCAGGAGCCACAGTGCCCAGCTAAAAATCTAAATTTTTTTTAAATTTACTTCATTGCTATCATAAAGGTGGTGTACATGAGTCAGGTAATTGTCCCCTTACTCTATATTACTATTTTGTTTAGTAGAGTCTTTCTCGTTTATTCCTACACCATGATTTAGCCTCACCAGGATAACATATGTGAACCATGGAGCCTTTCCTTTAGTGGTTGACTTAGGCTAAAATCTTGCTGTAATCCTCCCTCTACCCCCTCCCAGGTAGCTAGGATTACAGGAGTGAGCCACCTCGTCCAGGTACAGTTCATTTTGTTACATTCCCTTGAGGCTGGAAGTAATGACATGTCTATAATTCTAGCATACCAGAGGCTGAGGTAGGTGAAAAGAGCATTTGAGGCCAGCCTAGGCTTCATATTCAGACTGTCCTGACAACAAAACTTTCCTTGAAATTTGTTCTGTTTTGTTCTTTGTTTTTGCTCAAGCCTCAGATGTTTTTTACTATGAGATTTTTCCATGCCCTATTATTTGACCACATATTTTCTGTTTCTCAGAACAGATATATCTAGACATTGGTTTGTGCCTAACATGACACTGACCACACATCAAAGAAAATTAAAATGGCACTCCCCTAAGTCGGTCACTCAGAAACTCCCCTGGATCTTCAGTTGTAGGCACTGGCTTTTTCATGGAAAGAGGGAATTCCGCATCCTCCACCAACAAGGCCTGCTATTAATGCGCTCCCTCCATGTGCTGTCCTCCCTCCTAGCAGGACTTGGGGACAGCAGTGGGATGCCTGTAGTCTGTACTTAACAAATAGTTGGCGCCATTGTGTGGGTAGATGAAGTCAGGAGGATGGAGAGCAAGGATTAGGGAATGAATGAGGAGCCTCTGCCACAGAGGAACCCACCTCCCACTTTGGTTACTAGAAATGCTAACTTTAAATGTCCCTCCTCCTGTGAGCTGAGTTCCACACATTTCTGCCTCCCACCACCCCTTCCAACTTTATAGTGTTACTGAGACTCAGAGAAATGAATGGCTCCCAAGGTTGCATCATAAGAAAGGAGGGGCGGGCACCAGTGGCCCACGCATGTAATCCTAGCTACTCAGGAAGCTAAGATCTGAGGATCATAGTTCGAAGTCAGCCTGGGCAAGTCAGTGAGACTCCTATCTCCCAATAAACTACTCAGAAAAGTTGGAAATAGGGGCTGGGAGTGTAGCTTAGTGATAGAGTACTCACCATAGCTTGCACAAAGACCCAGGTTCAAGTCCTTGGCACCACATATACAGAAAAGGCCAGGAGTTTGGTTTTGTAGATTCACAGAGGTTCCTTTCATTGGTGGTCTGATTGTTTTTCAGCCTGCTGCATCTGGACACAAACATCTGACAGTGGAAGAGCTATTTGGAACATCTTTACCAAAGGAACAGCCAGCCATTGTGGGTCTGGATTCAGAAGAAGTGGAGAAGCTGCCAGGAGATGCATCCCAGAAAGAGCCCAGCTCCTTCCTCCCATTTCCCTTTGATCAGGCAGGAGGAGCCCCTCAGTCAGAAAACCTGGGTGTCCATTTAGCCTCCCACCATACTATCCAGCCTGAAGTCACCACTCCAGTGCTAATCACTCCAGCCTCCATCACACAGTCTGGAGAAAAGCATGCCCCAAGTTACACCATCCCCTTGAGCCCTGTTCTCAGTCCCACTCTACCAGCAGAAGCTCCCACCACACAGGTTCCCCCCAGCTTACCACGTAACAGCACCGTGATGCAGGCAGTGAAGTCCACACCTAGACAGAGGTCTCCACTCCTGAACCAGCCAGTCCCTGAACTAAGCCACACCAGTCTAATAGCCAGCAAGAGCCCTTTCAGAGCTCCACTGAGCATGACAAACACGGCTGCTACATCCCTCCCAAGCATTGATCTTCTCCAGAAACTCAGGTTGACCCCACAGCATGACCAAATACAGACACAGCCACTTGGAAAAAGTGCAGTGGCATCCAGCTTTTCTCCAGCAGCTGGCCAGCTGGCCACACCTGACAGCTTCATAGAGCCTCCTTGTAAGGCGGCAGCGGCGGCGGTGGCAGCAAGAGCAACAGCCTCAGCCTCCCTGAGCAGCATGGTGCTTGCTCCCCTCCAGGTAGTGGCAGGAAAAAAGCATGGGTACAGGAAACAGATTTTGCTTCTTTTTTCTTTTTTTTTTTTAAATCGGTTATGGGACTTGAACTCAGTGCCTAGGAGTTGTCCCTGAGCTGCTTTGTGTTCAAGGCTAGCACTCTACCACTTGAGCCACTGCATCATTTCTGGTTTTCGATGGTTAATTGGAAAAAAATCTCACCGCAACTTTTCTGTCCCGGCTGGCTTTGAACCACGATCCTCAGGTCATAGCTTCCTTAATAGCTAGGATTATAGGTGTGAGCCATCAGTGCCTAGCAAGATTTTGCTTTTGATGGCTATGAGACAGTAGTTTTTTTGCTGTTTTGTTTTTTTTATTAGAGAATTTATTAACGTTGATTTTTACATCATATTTTAAATGACAAGTTTAACAAACAAGTGTTCAAGAAGGGAATCTCTATTTACTATTGAGACAGTAGTTTTTAAAGAGTTGTCTGTTTAAGGTTGGCATCAGTGGTTCCACATGAAATCCTAGCTGCTAAGGAGACTGAGATCTGAGGATTCAGTTCAAAGCCAACCCAAACAGGAAAATCTGCAACTCTTGTTAATTAGCCGGAAATGGTTCTATGGCTCAGCAGTAGAGTACTTGTCTTGAGCACAAAAGCTCAGGGACAGCACCCCAGGACCAACACTAATAATAATTATAATCAATATCAAGGGCAGCTGAGCACTAGTGGCTCATGCCTATAATCCTAGCTACTCAGGAGGCTGAGATCTGAGGATTATAGTTCGAAGCCTGGGCAGAGACTTTTTTTTTTTTTTTTTGGTCATGGAACTTGAACTCTGGGCCTGGGCATTGTCCCTGAGCTTTTCAACTCAAGGCTACCGTCCTACTCCTTGAGCCACAGTGCCACTTCCGGTTTGCTGATGATTAATTGGAGATGAGTCTCACGGGCTTTGTAGTGTCCAAGTGGGCTTTCAATTGTGATCCTCAGATCTCAGCCGCCTGAGTAGCTAGGATTGCAGATGTGAGCCATCACACCCGGCTTTTGAGAGACTCTTACCTCCAGACAAAGCTGGAAGTGGCTGTGGATCAAGTGGTGGAGCACTAGCCTTGAGCCCAAAGAGGCACAGAGACAGTGCTCAAGCCGAGTTCAAGCCCCAAATCCAAGACCTTCCCATCCCCCAAAAAATGAATACCCAAGGGCTAAGAGAGAAAGGGGTGGTGACTGAGCCCTGTGTGAGCATATATATATATATATATATATATATATATATATATATATGTACACAAACCGTATTTACATTTTTCTATCCAGTTAGGCATTTTAAAGTTCTTTGGGCTTTTGCCTAATGGAGTTCTCAGTTCGCTCAGAACTATAGGTCCAAATCATTCTGGGCTTAGATCCATGTGTACCTCCTTTGGAACTTATCAGGTGCCTTCAGACCTGGCGTACCAGTACCTCAGATCTGAAGAGCCAAATAAAACTTCCTAGTAAAACTGACATGTCAGCTGCTACTCAAACTCAGAAGTTAGCCAGGCTGTTGAAAGTTGAGAAATAGTTGAGGTAAGGAAAATAGTGTCCAGAGGCCTGGAGGTAAGGGAGCATTGGGGAACTTACATGGGTAGCAAAGGGATAAGCCCCCAAGGCCTCTAATCTGTACATACTGCAGAAACAGGTCTGAGCTATCTTCAACAGTAATATTCTTACATGAAATACAAGTTCCAGGGATCCTGCTTTCATATCCCCCTCCTTATAGCTGGGATTATAAGCATGTACCACCACACCCTGCTTATTGTTCGACATAGAGGACTTGCTAACTTTTTTGCCTGGGCTGCCCTTGAACTAGAAATCTTCTGTTTTACCTCCTGAGTGAAGTAGCTGTGATTACAGGCATGCCCTGCCATTCCTGGCCTCACTTTTTTTTAAGACATGTTAAAGGATCTATCTGTACACCTTTTCAAGAGGGAAGCTGTTGGAGGTTCTCCTTGGGGAGATGAGTCATTGATCACATGGTGTCAGCCTCTTCCCCCAGCAACCCAATAGCTAAATATCTGAAACATTCCTTATTGCTCACCGTTACCTCACTTGATACATCTGTTTGTCTTTTCTTATTAAACCTTGCAGTCTATGCAGCAAAACCAGGATCCTGAAGTATTTGCCCAGCCTAAGGTGATGTCCAGTGCCATCCCGGTAAGTGTCCCCTTTTTCTCAAGAGCACATTGAGGATTTCTTGTTTTCCTTACATGCAGGGTGGAAGTTGTAGCTTTCAAGTCTTGACCCATCTTGATGTCCCACCTAGGCCAAGCCTTGTGTCCTGTCGAGTGATCTCGTCCCTAATCCAGTACAAGTCAGAGCAGCCCTAGGTAGGCCTTTACTTGGCCCTTGCAAGTAGATGACCTAAGTATGTCAGCCTGATTTCTTAAGAGAGAAAAATGCATTGTCCTAGAAGAGCTGTGGTATCCCAGGGAGCACAGCCACTATCCTGCCACAATCCTCTCATTTCCTGTTACTCTGCTATAAAGCCTCCAGGTCTGTATGCTCGCCCCTTGTTTATCCTCCCTGACCGCCTCCCTCCATTTTTTTTTTGGTCAGTACTACAGTTTGAACTTAGAGCCTCTCATTTGTTTATACTCTCACCACATAGGCCCATGCCCTCATCCCCTTTTCCTTTGTTACTTCATACTTTTTCTCCCTCAGGTCATTCTCAAACTATAATCCTTTTACCTATACTTCCTGCATAGCTGGGATTACAAGCAAGTACCACCATAACCCAGCTAGCTGGTTAGGATCTTGCTAACTGTGCCTTAGCTGGCTAGGAACCTTGATTTTCCCAATCTCCACCTCCTAAGTAGCCGGGATTATAGGAATGAGCCAGCCCTGACCTCGTTCTCTGTTTGTCACCCTCTAGCTTTGAAATACATATTCTTTTTTTTCCCTCCACACGTGTCTAATTCCCATTTGCCTTTGAGCCTTTACACCTCTCTTTGGGGCTCAGAATTTAAATTACAGTCAGCCTGGTCTTGATTAGCTTGTTCTGCTAAGTAGCTCAGGTACCAGAAACCATAGCCTTAAAACTGGAATGCTCTTTCCATGTAAGAGCAAGGGAAGCACTGTTGATGAAATTGTCTGGTACAGCACATATTTAACATGTTCTAGACCATGGATTCGGTCTTGAGCACCCAAAACACAAAAATCAAGAGAAAGTGAGAATTATTTTAAATTTCATATTACTAAAATAGTGTATAATAACTAGATAGAAGCACATCTGGATGAAGGAAGGAGGTAGGTGGGGTTTTGTTTTGTCTACATAGCTAGATTGTTTGCAGTATTAGAAATCAAAACCAGGGCCTGAGGTATGCTAGGCAAGTATTCTTTTCTTTTTTCCATATATTTTTATTGTGATTAATAGAAGAGTTACATTATAGTCACCAGATAGAAGGTGCTTTACTTCACATACATTGATACCCTTTCTCATGTTTTGGTCCCCCCTGCCACTCACCTTGTTTTCCCTCCTTCCCTATCAGATTTCAAATAACCAAATACGCATATATCCAATATATCAGATAACAAGGTGAAATATTGTAACAATATGAGATAACCAAGGGACAGCAAAAGAGATGAGAGATAACATAGTACATTCTATCACTGAACTATATCCCCAGCCTAAAGTTAATTTTGTCTGTGTATTGCTAATCCCAGGGCTTGAACTCAGGGCCTAGGCAATGTCCCTGAGCTTCTAGCATTCTGCCACGAGAGCCATAGCATCACTTCCAGCCTTTTCTATTTATGTGGTACTGTAGAATTAAACGCAGGCCTTGATGCCTGCTAGGCAAGCACTCTTATCACTAAGCCAGCTTCCCAGCCTATAAGTTAATTTTTAAAGTAAACTAGCAAGCTGTTTTTAAATGACAGATGATATATAAAAGCAGGTGGGAGTGCTGGGGTGCAGAATTATCATTCTTCTCCTGCAGGCTGCCGGCCCTCCATTGGTTACCACAACAACTACTTCAGTAGCTTCAGTCCTGCTGGCCCCAAGTGTTTTCCAGAACACAGCTCCAAGACCTGCACCTGCAGACCTAGACAAGAAAGCAAGACCCCCATCTCCCCTCAATGTTACAAGCCCAGAAAATCAGAAAAAGCCTTCCATTGTTCTCAGCAAGTCTCAGCTCCAGGATACATTGATACATCTAATAAAGGTATGTAAGACATCAATTAGCCTGGATTCTTTTATTCTTTAATAAAATAAAATTAATCTTAAATCCTTATAAATTTAGAAGAATAGCTGAGAGTAATGTTTTTCTCTTCCAAGCATTTGTTCCTAGTGGAATAGTAGACTCCAGAATATCAATGATTGTCTCTGGGTGCTAAGACTATTTGAGTAGTTATAAGTCACACCAGTCATTTGTACAATCTTTCCCTAAGCTGTTACCAGTTAAAGAAGAAGGCTCTGAGGAAATGAATGTGACATGACATGTTTTTGCCTTTGTTGTCTCTTCCCAGAATGATTCCAGCTTCCTCAGCACACTTCATGAAGTTTATTTGCAGGTTCTGAACAAGAACAAAGATAATCACAACCTATGACTGTTGTGGAGTAAACCTAGACTAAGGGTTAGCTCCATGAAGAGGCTTCATTATGGAAACCTGTTTCTGAATGGAACATGGAGTTTTGAGAATCCTGAAATTGAGCCTATGAGAAAGACACTCACGCCTTTGAATGTTTTCCAAGTGACATTCTCAGTGATAATGGAGGTTTCACTGTGAAGCATCACCAGCAGACCTTTGTTTTGACACAAACAAAAAAGATCGTATGTTCTCTGGGTATGTTCATCAGTTGTGAGCATGTGTGTGACCTAAGGAGCCTGACTTTTCAGTTTGCTTTCACCTTCAAGAACTTGGAGGAGTGGCCACCAGCCTGGAAGCCCGGCGCAGCCTCAGCAGCATCCCTTCCTTCCTCCCTCCACCCCTAGAAACCTGGGCCGATAAGTCAAGTTCCAAGCTAAGCAAGAGCCAGCTCTGCAAACTAGCTTCACTTTTTAAGGATCAGAGTTCAAGTTGATGAATTAGGAATTATTTGTTCAAGTGAAGTGTGTTTTATATGAGTACCCCTATTTGGGCCTTAAGAGTACTGAAATTTCTATGTGTTTTGTTTTTAAGTAGCCCGTCCTGCCATGTGGTAGGCCCCAGTGCGACATTGCTCTTTGATGATGCAGAAAGGGGCATGTCACACCTTTCAGACTGGGGCTACACATGCCCAGATCCTTCTAGAAATCTCCATTTTAAGTTCAACTTTCCAGTGGTTTTGAAAATGTTGTTTGTGTGTGAAACACAGCCTTATTTTCCTTTTCTGTCTAAACACAGAAGTCATTGTTAATTGTTTTCCTTAACACTTTGACAAAAGGACCAGTGGACCAACCTGACAAAGCCATTCTGGTTCCATTCCTCAAGTGTACTGAAAACAGTTTAAAGCTATGCAGAAAAAGGAGCTGTTATTCACACTGCCCTTACTTTCTTGTAGAATGTGGAGTTAAAAAGAAAGCGTGAGATTCAGAACTTTACCAATGTATTCTAAGCTGCGAATCCTTTCCCAGCCCAAAGTGTGAAATATATAAAGACGCTTTGTTATGCTGCTATTGATCTGCCATGATTTATACTTATTCTTTTATGGCATGTAATGATGTTTAGTAAGATTTTAATGTAGAATTGAATTTGTTTCAGCAATAGTAATTTTAAGATATTCTTTGAATGAGTGTCTTCATTTCTATGATACAGGTCATTTTGTAGTATTTAACCTATTAAGATGCACTGCTTACTTTTCTGAGCACTATTTAATGACGGGGGAAAAAGACCCAATTGGCTCAACCAGCTAGGATTAGCTGTGAATAATGCTGACAAATGTGATGGTTCCTCGGGAACAATCATTTAAGCTTTAATGGTAGTAACTCAATTGTAAATCCATAGATCGCTTTCTAGCTGAAATTTTAGAAAATTACTTATGAATTACATATACTTACTTTTGTTTGGTCTTAGATTTTTAGCATAAAGAATGCCTTGTTTGATTGGTTTCTGTAAATCTAGACAAGCTTTCCTGGAAAATGTTTCTGCTTCTCAATTTAGTATCTTTTGTTGTCTACCTAGTTGTCTGTCCATTGTTCAGAATTCAGAGAAGCTTGTAAGTTATCCTATTCAATTAGAAATAGTTTGTTTTCAAAGATAGTGTGTAAATTCACCAACCAAAAATGAATTGCTCATGCATCAACTGGGTAAGATTAAGTTGTCGTATGATCAGGAGTGTGGCTGACCCCAGGAGATGGTATCCAAGGGCCACACAGCTGTTGTCATAATGTACCAGTAGCTTTGATCACACCCAACTATAGTCTCAGTAGGCTTCTGTAAACAGACATATCAAGAGGTATATAATGGACATTTGAATTTAAACGATGCTTTTGTATATGTACGATAAATGAGAGATAAAGAGCAAATATTCTAAAAAGGGTCCATAATTAAATATGTTAATTTTTGCCCTATAATTCTAGGGATGGATATGATAGTTAAAAGAGAATCTATGATAAGACTTCTTTAATATGGACATAAATTTTTTTAAGTGCCCAAGAAATGGAGACTTGAAAAGGGTCGACCCATTTCAACTCCCAAATCTATATATTCAAAGCATTTACTTAAAATTCAGAAGCCAGCAGTTGGTGATCACGATTACCAGAAGTTCAGGCCAGCATGTCTCCAGAGAACCAGGCCACACCTGGCTAGTTGCAATTAGATGGGCCTGGCCTGAAAGCCACAGTATGGTTGCCTTATTCCTCATTCAGGCTTACTATCCAGAACCTCATACTAGTTTAGATTGCATGTTTACATTATTAGTATCGTTACTGGAACCTTCTGGAATAGACGCTAAGATGGAGATGCTTCTTGCTAGGTTTTGCAGGCCCTCAGGAGTCCTGTATTTAGACCACTTTGTCCATCTGAGAAGAGCACTGACCACACCCTTTGCCCCTGTAGTCCAAGTGTAGGCCCTGGGAAGAGCAGCCCAAAGCTTGGCATATGTTGTGTCTAGGATGTTACCAGGGCTAGGTGTTAATATGAATGATGAGTTTTCAAGTAGCCATCTGTAAGGAGAAGCGTTTCATGTGGTCTTGTTCTCGTAGAAAAATGTCTCTTGGACAGAGTGATGGTTTGCCTAGAACCTGAGTCAGATTTCCTGGCCTATCTCTACAGAAAGATGCAGACTTAGTTTAGAATGTGGCTGACCAGTTTTTTGCACGTCCAAGCATTCTATTTCTAGCCTATATTTTCTGGTGGCAATTATAAAGTCCATTGAATTCATTACAAGGTAAATATTTTTAAATCATGCAGCTTTCTCAAATCCTCAGAATGTAGTTTGGTATTTTTCATTTTATTAGAAGAGGCCATAACTGCCATTGTATTACTAATAATGCAACATGAAATCGAAGGTGCCTAATTGCTTAATAAACAAAACCAGCCATCGTACTGTAACTTGGAGAGGAATGAAATGAGCACAGGCAGGAGTGGGCTCCGCCCGCACAGGTGAGAGGCCTCAAACCCACGCCCTTGCTGCACATTGGCTGTGGGGCATGTGCTTCTTGCCTTATCTTTGGTTTTCTTCAATATTATTCAGAGTACCTTCTGGAGCCAATAGCGTCCTGTGTTTTCAAGTGTTTATAATATTAAGATCTGAACAGAGCAAAGCAGCTTCATAGGATTTTTTAAAAGCTGCACTTGAGAACATTTCCATGAGTGGGCCAGGGCCTCAAGGAACCTTCCCCCCCCCCCCAGCAGACTTCAGCAGGAGAAATGTGTGCAATGTCTTGGCTTGGATTTGGGTTTGACATCTTTCTTTAAAACGTTAAAATGCAATATCGATCACTTTGAAATGGGGGAAAATGCAAAGTTTTGTTCCCCTTAGAAAATGTGTTTTTAAACTGTGTTAAAGTAATCTTTTATTCTGTATTACTGCTTTGGCCATGTGACTCTCATGACTTTCATTGTACCGGATTCTCAGCTCCCTGAAACGTGGAGACAAGAAGCTCTGGAATGACAGCAAGATTCTCATTCCATGAGCACAATTACAGCATCATTAACATTTTTAATGGTATGGGTTTTGTACCATCTGTGTATGTTTGCAAATATTAAGTTATTACATGTTTGAAAATGAACATTTTTCATCCTAAATTTTATATGTTTGCAAATATATTTTTTTAATAAAATTTCAAAACCAAGTTTTAGCACCTACTAAATTTTAATTGTGTTTTTATTTAATTTGTAGAAATAGGAACTTTGGAATTGAGTCCCTGCACCTTACCAGCCCCTTTTTTTTGGAGGCAGAGTAGGAGAAAGGAATGAAACTGACAAGGAAAACCTTATCCACCTGTTCCCAGCCTATCTAATCTAGGTTCCCCAGAGAAACAGAACTACCAGACAGTAATATACTGGAAGGGATTTATTATATCTGTGAAAACAAATTATATCAAATTCATTTTGATGAGGATATTGACTTTATGTCTAAGTCTAGAATCCTGCAGTGTCTAGTTTTTGTTTATTTGATCTACCACTTAAGCCATGCCCCAATTCTTCTTTTTCAAGTAGGATCTGGCTGGCTTTCTTTGTGTGTCTGTGTACGTGTGTGTGTGCGCGCGCACGCGCGTGCGTGTGTGTGTGTGTGTGTGGCCTAGGCTGTGTCTCTGAGCTGAGCTTTTGTGCTCCAGGGTAGTGCTCTATCACTTGAGCTTTTTGATGATTATGGAAAAGAGTCTCAGGGCTGAGTGAGGTTCTGGTGGCTTATGCCTGTCACCCTAGCTACTCAGGAGGCTTAGATCTGAGGATCCAGGTTAAAAGCCAGCCTGGGCATGGAAGTCTGTAAGACTCTTATCTCCAATTAACCACTGAAAAACCAGAAGTGGGGCTGCGGGTCAAGTGGTAGAGCACTAGCCTTGAACTAAAGAGCCCAGGGACAGCCCAGCCCAGAGTTCAAGCCCCACAACCAACCCAAAAAATAAAAATTAAAAGAGCCTCAGGGATGCTTGAACCTTGATCCTTAGATCTCAGCTTCCTGAATTGCTAGGGTTAGAGGCATAGCCCACTCATGCCCATGCCCAGCTAGGTCTGGCATTTTTGCCTGAGGCTGGCCTCTAAGATGGACCTCCAGCTTCTCCAAGTAGCTGGGGTTATAAGCATTAGCCACGGCACCCAACTTACCCCCTTTTTTATTTTTTATTTTTCTCTATTTCCCCTCATCCCCTTTTAAAACAACTGTTCTGCCCTTTTACCTATGGCTCTACACAGTTTTTTTGTTGGTGGTGGTTTGAGTGTTTTTTGTTGACTTTGAAGAGTTTTATCAGTTGTGGGACTTGAACTCAAGGTCTAGGCCTTATCTCTAGACTTGTGCTCTAAAGCCAAGCATGGTGGCTCACGCCTGTAATCATAGCTACTCAGGAGGCTGAGATCTGAAGATCGCAGTTCAAAGCCAGCCCGGGCACTAAAATCGGTGAGATTCTTATCTCCAGTTACCCACTAGAAAACTGGAAATGGCACTGTGGTTCAAGGGGTAGGACGGTAGCCTTTAGTTGAAGAGCTCAGGGACCGCGCCCAGGCCCAGCGTTCAAGTCCCACAACTGACCAAAAAAAAAAAAAGACGTGCTCTATCACTTTGACCACAGGCCACTTCTGGTTTTCTGGTAGTTAACTGAAGATAAGAGTATCACAGACTATCCTGCCTGGGCTGGCTTTCAACCATAATCTTCAGATCTCAGCCTCCTGAGTAGCTAGGATTACAGGTATGAGTCACTGGCATCTTGTTCACACAATTTTAAAAATGTAATTTAGTGATAATTTTATCCATTAGGGGTTTTTTGGTTTATTTGTTTTTGTCAGCTGTGGGGCTTGAACTCGGTGCCTGAGTACTGCCGTTGGGCTTTCTCAAAGGTAGAGCTCTACCTCTTGAGCCACAGCACCACCTCTGGCTTTTTCTATGTATGTGGTTCTGAGGAATTAAACCCAGGTCTTCATGCATGCTAGGCAAGCACTCTATCACTAGGCCAAACTTCCCCTCCCCCCCAAATTAGAGAACTCTGGAGTCTTCATAATAGCTTAGCACTTTCCAGGCCATCTCAGAGAGGTCAGAAGCGAAGCATAGTGGGCAGGTAGGAGAGGAGAGACAAAAACAGATGCTGTTAGTCCGCTCTCCCTTAGGCTAGAAGTGACAGCCCTTCCTGTGCTGTGACATCACACTCTGACTACCTAGGACCAAGGCTGCTCAAGTCCCTTTGCACTCACAGAGTGGCACACAGAGGTGCCACAGAATTAATGTCATCTTCATGATCATCTGGTACCCCATTTTACAAAGAAGGGAATCAGTGATCAGAGAATTAAAGAACAATCTCCTCTAGGAAATGAGGGGCAAGAGGATAAAAAACTCTTGAAGGCTGGGACTGTAAATCATGATAGAGAATCTGCTTGGTATTCAAGAGTCCCTGAGTTCAATCCTCAGCACTACAGAGAGAATGGGGGAGGGATGTGAAAGAGGAGCAAAAGTAAAAATTTTCATACATTTGATTACTTGATAAACTTTCTTGGTGGCTGAACCTAGGAAATACTAGGAGAGTGCAGATGTCCTGGAGGAAAAAAACTTCCATTGCACACCTCTCATGTACTTTGCTTCCTGGCCTCAGAGATCCAGTTCTTCCTTTCCCCTATACCCCACTGCTTATACCTGAACATGTCAGCAGGGTTTCCACTCTTCCAGCCCAACAAGGCTAATACAGAACACACTGCGTTCAACCTCTGTCGATTGTAAGAAAAATGCCATTTTCCAGATGTGAGGAAACAGGCTCAAGCAAGAGCAAAGATCTATGACAGGCCAAGTAGGCTTCAGGTCCCCTCTCTTTACACTCTCTCCCAATCTCAAGATGGAACCTTACCA
The DNA here is from genome assembly GCF_031878675.1 of Megascapheus bottae. Classification (NCBI taxonomy): domain Eukaryota; kingdom Metazoa; phylum Chordata; class Mammalia; order Rodentia; family Geomyidae; genus Megascapheus; species Megascapheus bottae. The sequence continues at coordinate 17,091,965 of NC_143510.1, forward strand.
GTTAGAGGCAAAGTTGACTGAGCTAGCAGAACCAGACTTTCTGGAGAGTTCTTTGCCAAATTTTTATCCAGAGCTCTGGAAAGGTTGCCACCCTCTGACCCAGTAGTTTCTTATTTAGAGGTAACTCTTCAGGATATGAATGTAGATTCCAAAATGCTAACTACTGGGTAATACCTACCAGTGAGAAAAGAAAACAATCCAGTCATAAATGAGGACAGAGGTCTATGAGCAGACATTACACAGTGAATCCAAATAACACCTTGGAAAAATGGTGAATTGCTAGCAGAAAAATATAGAAGAAAAGGTTTATTTCATAGGCTCCTAACACTCTTTTTAAAGTAAAATTAAACCACAATAGCAAACACAGATTGAGCAATGACTGTTTCTAGCCTTGTCTGACCTTCTGAGGTATCTGACCTCCCCCCCCCCCCCCGCCCACTTCAATACTACAGTGAGTCTTTGGCTTCTCCCCTCCCATGCCTGTTTTATGTTCTCTGCAACATAATTTTCACATGAATAAATGGCTAACAATGGTCCTGTTTGGATAGAGTTATATATGGTTTAACTTACCATTAAAGTTTCTACAAAGAACAGGTTTTACAATCAGAAATTAAGAGTATTCTTTAAAAAAAAAAAAGTGGGTAGGAGCATGGTTCAAGTGGTAGAGTACTTACCTAGTAAGCATGAAGCTCTGATTTTAAACCCATGGTTTCCAAAAAAAAAAAAAAAGTCAAATCAGGTGCCAATGGCTCATGCATATAACCATAGCTACTCAGGACACTAAAATCTGAAGATCCCAGTTCAAAGCCACCTGTGGCCCAAGGTAGAGCACTAACAGTGCAAAGCTCTGAGTTCAAGCTCCAGTACCAGTACTAAAACATTAAACATGTAAAAAAGTCATTCCAAGCCAAGTAATCCTAGCTACTTGGGAGGCTGAGATCTGAAGATCATGATTTAAAGCCAGCCTGCACTGTAAAGTCCCTGAGACTGTTATCAATGACTCCCACCTGTAATCCCAGCTTTACTCAGGAGACTGAGATCTGAGGATTGGAGTTTAAAACCAGCCCAGGCAGGAAAGTCTGTAAGACTCATCTCCAATTAATCACAGAAAAATCCAGAAGTGGTGCTGTGGCTTAAAGTGGTACAGTGCTAGCCTTTAACAAAAGAGCTCAGGGACAGTGGCCAGGCCCAGAGTACAAGCCCCAAGACAGACAAAAAAGAAAAAAAAGGAAATTCCAATGAAAAAACAATTGTGTCAAACTTTTTATGTTCTTGCTTTCCTAGAACAACATTAAAAGAGATTTCCTCCAAAACAAATGAAACTCCAGGCATTGAAGAGGAAAGTTGGATTTATTGAAACTCCATTAATCAATCTACAAACCTCTGTCAGATGTCCACAAGCAGTCCTCCATGAGGCACAGGGGCAAAGGTGGGCACTCACCCCAAAAGGACTTATTACAGGTTCCTTGCTGGACAGGAGCTCTGGTTATGAGCCTTTAAAGAAAGGGTCATCTAGATGTTGGCTCCACTGGATCACAATGCTGGTCTGGGACTCACAGCACGAGGCCCAGGCATGTTTCAGGAGCCCACACATGGACCCATGCCCTGCCAAAGCAATGTCCAACACTGTCATTCAGGAACGCAGCTGCTCAGAGCCATTCACGCCTCATCAGTGCCCACTCAGTGGACAGAGGATGGCAGACCTGCCGGTACACATCAGGGTAGCTTTGCCCTGAGTTGCATGTGGACAGCCAAGCAAGAGCAGCAGCTCCCACAGCCTGGGGCTCTACTCTCAACCCAAAAACATCCTGGGCAGCAGCCTGGCTTATGAAACATAGACAGTTTTACATAATCAGGGGAAATGAAGAGAAAATGTGCTTTCATACAAAGATACCCTCCAATTGCAACAGGATGTTTTTCAGGATGGAATTTTATTTTATTTCTTCTAATTATGAAGCCAAGTGTGTTCATCGCCACTAAATCCCAACAAAAAGAAAAGGAGCTGGGCACTTTGTGCTTATGCCTGTAATCCTACCTAGTCAGGAAGCTGAGATCTGAGGATTTGTGGTTCAAAACCAGACCAGGCAGGAAAGTCTACGAGACTCTTATTTCCAAGTAGTCACAAGAAGAGCCAGAAGTTGAGCTATGGTTCAAATGACAGAATGCCCTGAGTAAAAATAAGCTAAAGGAGCTAAGGCCCAAGCCCTGAATTCAAGCCTCTAGTGTCTACACACACACAGACACACACACACACATACATACACACACTTGTGCGCATGAGCATACTTAAAAAAATAGTCTCATTATGTTGTCAAATTCAGCTTAAAACATTGTAGGCAGGAGTGTGGCCTAGTGGTACAGTGCTTGCCCAGCATGCACAGAGCCCTGGGTTCGATTCCTTAGTACAACATACTCAGAATACCACATACTCAGAAAAAAGCCAGAAATGGTTCTGTGGCTCAAGCAGCAGAGTGCTAGCCTTGAGCAAAAAGTGTCCAAGGTCAGTGCCCAGGCCCTGAGTTCAAGCCACAGGACTGGCGACTGGCAAAAATAAAAATAAAAAGTATTGTAGCACAAGCTACTCTCCTGCCTCAACTTCCTGTTGTTGGGATTATGGGCCTGTACCATCACACTCACCTTGTGCCGGCTTTTAAACATGCCCAGCAAAGCATTAAACCTAGCCAGGGCTACCCAGCTCCAGAATCATAAATTCTGTGTGATATTGCAAAGTTCCAGAAATCCAACATACTTCCCTGAGAGTCTTAGCACTTCAGAGTGCTAGGCTCCATTCCAGAGACTTAATCAGGAGGTTTGATGTACTGAGAGATCTGTGTGCTTAATAATTACTTTAGGCAATTAGAATCTGACTAGTTGGAATCCAGACTGCCATTTCCTACATAAGTGCAACTCAGAATTCTGTTGCTCCAGGATTGGGCAGAGTGGTCTACGCCTGGAATCCCAGCACTCAGGAAGACAGAAGTAAGGCATGAAGAGTTCAAGATCTACCTGAGCTACATAGTGAGTTGGAGGTTAGCCTGTCAGCAAAATCCTGTGAAAGTGAAAGGGGGAAGAGGAGCCTGGAGTTTAGCCTAGTGGTAGAGTGCTTGCCTAGCATGCAGGAAGACCTAGGTTGGATTCCTTGGTACCACATACATAGAAAGGCCAGAAGTGGTGCTGTGGCTCAAGTGGTAGAACACAGCCTTGAGGAAAGTCCAAGGACAGTGTTCAGGCCCTGAGTTCAAGCCCCGGGATTGGTCAAAAGTGGGGAGAGGGGAGGAAGGACAGATGAGGAAGAAGAGAAGGAAGGGAGGGAGGGTAGAAAGAAGGAAGGGAGGAAGGGAAGGAAGGAATTCTGCTACTCCACATTTCACTCTATGCAGCCTGTATAACCCACTAACACCCTTCCAGTGTCCAAAAACCAATAGTAATAACCACAATAGCAATATTTCCTCGCCCTCAGTATGTTTTGATGGTCTGGAAGGTTTTGAATGCTGGCTCCCTGAGGGCTCCCTTCCCTGAAGATACTACATGGGTCTCAAAGGATGGCTCAGTTGTCAGGGCTGTGCACAGGGCTAGTGGGTGCCAATCGGCTTTAGCAGACCACCTCCAGCTGATTGGCACCCGCCAGCCCTATGACCTTGATTGACCTCACCAATCTCAATGTGCTCATCTGTAAATCCTACCTACCACAGGAGGGAAATGATCCATCTGTAGGAACTGGTGGTGTGGCTCAAGTGGTAGAACACCAGCCCTGAGCGGGGGGGGGGGGGGGGGGGGGGGGGGGGGGACTGAGGGACTGTGGAAAATGGTGAGGGCCAGCGCAAGTTCAGGCCCTGAGTTCAGGCCCCAGCACCACACACACACACACACACACACACACACACACACACACACACACACACACACACACACACACACACACACACACACACAGAGCGGATCAGCAAGACAACCGCTAAACTCTTTGCCAAACTTAGGGCCTGGAATGATAATTGTTATTCACACTATTATCGTTTATTATTACAATTTATTATTATTGTTGTCATTGTTATTATTATTAATCATCATCGTGGCTCCTAAGAGCAAGGCAAGTAAGCAAAGGCTACCTAACCAAGTGCCAGCGCCGCAGGTGTCCGGAGCTCGGGGCGGGACGGGCGCGCGCACGTCGGCTGGGGTGATCCGGGGCCCCGCCCCGCCCCTCACCCCGCCCCGCCCCTCGCCCCGCCCTCATGGGCGGCTCCCGGGAAGACTTAACGCGCCTCGCGCAGCGCCGGTCCTCGCCCGCCGCTAGTCGCCGCTGGACCCGCTGCCGTGTTCTCCTGTCGGCGCCGACTCCTTATCCGGCTGCATCATGGAAGGTTACCACAAGCCCGACCAGCAGAAGCTGCAGGCCCTGAAGGACACGGCCAACCGCCTGCGCATCAGCTCCATCCAGGCCACCACGGCGGCGGGCTCGGGGTGAGCGCGGGCCCGGGGAGGGGCGCGGCGCGCGGGCCGGGGCCGGGGTGGGGGGGCCGGGGGCCGCCTGCTCCGTGCCGCGCCGCACGCAGCCACCACGAGGGAGGCAGCTGGCAGGGGCGCGGTCGGGTGGCGGAGCCGCGTGGCTCAGGCCCCGGGGCCACAGGCGCCTCGCGCTGCGCACTGGCGCTCCGCCTCCCGGCTCGGCCGCCCGCGTGGGCCTCGGCCTCCCGCCGACGCCGCGAGCCGCCTCCGCGGCCCCGGTCTCCGGGCCCCCCGATACTTGAGGACAAGGGGTGGGGGTCGTGATTCCCGCAGCCTTCCTCCGCGGCGCCGCCGGGAGAGCCACCGTTAATTCTCTCGGGGAAGCCCGGCCCTTTGCTCGCACGCCACCCTTAACCCTCTTCCCGAGCCTGTGGGCTCCACGTTCTGCCTTGCAGGTGGGGAAACCGAGGCAAGCGAGTTTAAGTCCGTTGCCCAAGGTCCCACAGCGAGAGCTGGAATCGAAACCCAGCAACAGTTCAACGCCTGTTCCCACCCACCATCTTGACGGTGACTCGGCCCAGCCTTCTCCGTCCCAAACTAGGCTCTCCCCCCCCCCCCCCCCCCCGCACCTGAGGGCTTGCTGGGAACGCCTGGGTGGGGGGCGGGGATGTGGCAGGGGAGGGGGGAGGAAGGCAGGCCTAGGATCTAAGCTGAGGCCCGAGGTGGGTGTGGGGATGGAATGAGGAAGGGAGCCTGGAGACTTGAATGAATGGTGCGTCCTCGCAAAGTGGGCTAACAGTGTCTCCACGTTGTAGTAGATGGTTTGAAGAATTCCAGTGCTGTCCTTCAGGCCTGCTAAGAGGACCTGTGACAGACAGCAAGGTAGACAAATCATTATTTGGACAGGGAGTGGTTTTCAGGGATTTTCCTAACCAACCTGTGAGATTAGAACAGAGGAGATTCTGGCTTCTGGCCAGTTTCATACAGGATATATTATTAAGAAGTAACCTTGCTAGGTGAGTATGCACTCACTCTTTTTGCCATTAAGACACCCTGTTTCTAGTAGGTTTGGACTTCCTTCAGGTCACTTCCTTCCCACCCTCCTAATAGATACTTTGGACCTGTTACCTCTCCTAGGTTTGCATCAGTCCCTTATGGGGTATCCCCTGCTCAGAGAGGGGCGTAGCTTTCTTCTGCTGCAACCAGACCTGCCCTGGTCTGGTACACAGTAGGTCTGCACATGCTGTATTGCTTGCTTGGTAAATGCTGGGTCTTTTTCCCTTAGCCATGTCATGGCAGTCTGAGGTCTAGCTAGAGTAACATAGCTATTACCCAATTAGTGCCACACATCTGAGCATTTTGCATAGCAGGATAAGACATGCAGGCATTCAAAGGGTCACTAAGCAGCTAAGTAAGTATTCCTGGTGTGATGTAGCAGCCTTACTTGCATTCTGAGAATAACACCATCAGATTCCACTTTTTTTTTTTTTTTTTCAGGTGGGGGTTGCAGTAACTGGAGTTTAAACTCAGGGCCTTGTGCTTGCTAGGAAATCTCTCTGCCACTTGAGCCATGTCCTCATATCTTTTTTCCTTTTAGTTACTTTTTGAATAGGGTCTTATATTTTTATCTAGGCCAGCCTGGATGGTGATCTTCCTGTTTATGCCTCTCATGTAGATGGGAGGCCAAGTGTAATACACCCCATGTAACCTATGGGTTAAAAATGGGATCTTGTGCATTTTGCCCAAGCTGGCTAAAACCTTGATCTCCCTCATCTCCACTTCCTGTGTTTACATTTTAAAGATAAGGACATTGAGGCTGGTGTGTTAGGTGACTTGCCCCAACTAGTAACCAGTGTTTATTATTGCCTGGTGTCAGGCCTCTGCTCAGAAATCCCTTGGACATGGGGTGGAAGAAAAGACAGACAGCATGGCAGGTGCTAGTTTGAAAGGTACTTAAAAAGAAACTAAATATTTTCAACTGCTGTGGGACTCCTAAAGCTTGGGTGTCCTTTAGGCTTCCTGGTCCTTGTTAGTTTCCACCCAGAAAAGATACTGCATGTGGCTACCAAGATTCACACCCATGTTTACATTGTAGCCTTAGAGAGAAACTTGCTAAACTCAAAAGTATTCCTTTGCAAAAGGGAAAAGGATGTAAAATGTGTGTGTGTGTGTGTGTGTGTGTGTGTGTGTGTAAATGATGTGTAACTAGGAAAGAAATATAGGAAACTTACTTTTCAGAAGGAAGTAGCATTCTATGCAATCTCTGTCACAAGAGAGATTTTGAAATGTGGGTGTAAGAGTATATATGTCCAAAAAATACTCAGGGAAAACTTGAGATGCAGCCAGTGTTCTGGTTCTCTTCTGTTTAAAGTGAGGCTGGCTACTCCCTCACCACAGTGGGTTAGCTCCATCATCCCTGCCCAATCCGGGCTGCAATCACTCTATCAGAGTGTCCATTCTTCTAGAGAGTACTTATATTCGGGTGGTGAAATAGTACTTTGGTTCAGTCTTTGCTGGTCACTGCTAGACTCATACATTCGGTCAGTGAGGATCCAGGATGTTAGTTTCAGGTTCGGTGATGTCCTACCTATCTTTCCCAGGCTTGTCTGTTGTGTGGTGGATCTCCCCAGTCCCAGGGTGAGCACACTGGTTTCTGTGTTAGGAGCTGGGCCTGGAGGTAGAGGCACAGAGACTTCACAGGGGCCTTTTGTTGAGTGCTAGTAGTGGCCAGAATGTCTCTAGGGTCCTCTCCCTCTGCATGCTGAGGGAACTGTGACAGGGGTCCAACAGGGATCCATCCAAGATAGATGGTCAGGATTTCTTAGTTCTTAGCGATCGGGGCCAGACTATGTTATCTGAATGGTGCTGTGTCATTTTACCCCCAAACCTGATTCAAAGGGGAAAGGTGGCTGTGCTTTCTGCGTCACCTAGGGCTTCAGAATCATAGCTTTGAGGAGAGTACCTGAAGGGCTAAGAGATGCCCAGACCCAACTGTAGTACAGAAGATGAGGACGCTAAACTAGCTTCTCTCTCTCTCTCTCTCTCTCTCCCTCCCTCCCTCCCTCCCTCCCTCCCTCCCTCCCTCCCTCCCTCCCTCCCTCCCTCCCTCCCTCCCTCTCTCTCTCTCTCTCTCTCTCTCTCTCTCTCTCTCTCTCTCTCTCTCTCTCTCGGTCTCTCTCTAGGTAATGGTGGCTCAGCTACTTAGAAGGCTGAGATCCAAGGATCATAGTTTGAAAACCGCCCTAGGCAAGAAAGTCTGGGAGACTCATCACCAATTAACCACCAACATGCTGGAAGTGGGACTGTGGTTCAAAAAAGCTCAGGGAGGAGCCGGGAGTTTGGCCTAGTGGTAGAGTGCTTGCTTAGCATGCACGAAGACCCGGGTTCGATTCCTCAGTACCACATACATAGAAAAAACCTGGAAATGGTGGAGGCTCAAGTGGTAGAGCTCTAGCCTTGAGAAAGTCCAAGGACAGTGCTCAGGCCCTGAGCTCAAGCCCAGGACTGGCAAAAAAAAAAAAAAAAAAAGCCAGAAGTGGTGCTGTGGCTCAAGTGGTAGAGCTCTGACCTTGAGAAAGTCCAAGGATAGTGCTCAGGCCCTGAGTTCAAACCCCAGAACTGGCAAAAAAAAAAAAAAAGCTCAGGGGCAGTGCCCAGGCCCCGAGTTTAAGTCCCAAGGATAGCAATAAATAAACTCATAGAAAAGTAGTTATTTGTTGTGGCAGTGTCTGAGGCAAACTAGCTTTATAAAGAATAAAAGGCTTATTTATAGTTTTAAGACCAAATGACACAGTATACATTCTAGTGAGAGACCAGTTAGCTGGGTCCCTTAGGAGTGAGGTAGCATGAGGAAGCCCTAGGGCCCTATCACCTACAGTTTTTGATATCTTATAGTAGTGATGACCTTGAAGTGGCCAGAATTGCATTGCATCCCTGATACCCAGTTCTGGCTGAGTGCTCTGGCTCCTAACACTGACTGAGGCAAGAGCAGTGCCCTTGAGATTGCCGCAGCAGCATTATTTAACTCCATGTGAAGACTTTTTTTTCCCCCAAGTGACCTCTGAAATCAGCAAAGCTAATGGTTCTTAAAGCTGAGGGCAAGGGTCAGCTCCCTGGCTAGGATCTGACAGAAGAATCCTCTTGAATTCTTGTGAACTCCAGCTCTGATTCCTGTTACAGCCCTCTCCCTGGACTTGACCTATTTCAGAAGGCCCATTGTCACTAGAGTCTGGTCTCACAAAATCAGGTGTGTGATCTGTGCTTGCATGTCCAGAGCTGAGCTCTTAGACGGATTGTACTCTTGCCTTCATGGAGGCAAAGTGGAATCAGTGTGTCTGCCTGGCCCAGCTCTCACAGAAAATCTTACTCAGAAATTAATTGAATTTACAGACTGGATATAATCTTGTGATGTCATAGAAGGGTGAAGAATTTCTTCATCTTTTACAGCTTTATGGGGTATAATATGTACATTGTAACAATCTGGGATTTAAGATACATTTATAGTAGTTTATAGTAAATGAGAGTAAGTTTATCATATCCAATTTTAGAATATTTCATTATCCCTGAAAAGATCCATCCTGCACATTCTGTCCTCATTCCCTCCTGTGGATTGGAAGTCATCTAGTGGTAGCATGAACTAGAATTTCCTTTTTTTTTTTAATTTATGGCTAAATTTATGGCTTTTTTTTTCTTAATTTATTCCTTTGTTTAAACATCCTACATTTTGCTTATCCGTTCCTTGGTTTTCTTTCCCCCACTTACCGCTTGGTTCTGCCTTTGTTCTAGTTGTTCTAGCTGTGCTGCTGGCAGATACAGGTTCCTTGAGCAAGTTACTTGCCTTCTGTGGACTTCAGAGGGCCATCTTCAACATGAGATTAGGCTTAATCTTTTGATACTAATAGGAAGGAATAATGGATGAGCAAATAGCGATAGACAGACAATTGCCCCTTTTACATCAGTCAGATGATGGCCTGTGTTGAATCAGGTAGTATAGTTTAAGGGGGCATCTAGAGGCAAAGACCCAAGGACACTGTTGTTGTTGCCCCAGGGTAATACTCTGCCATTTGAGCCACATTCCACTTCTGACTTTTGGGGTATAAGAGTTTTATGGACTTGCCTGGGCTGGCTTTGAACCCCTTATACTTAGTTCTTGGCCTTTTGAGTGAATTGCTAGGATTATAGGTATGTGCTCCCAGTGTCCAGAGGAAGAAACAATTTTGAGTTTTCTGTCAAAAAGAAGCTCATTCTAAGTAGGAGTTCACTAGTGGTTTAAGAAGTATCCATTCCGGGATCCTGCGTTTTCTTCCAAATATTTTCTTAAGTGGGTAAGAACAGAATTGGGGTACATACATTGTAAGCAATAGACCTGTATAGAATGGGCTAAAGGACTAGTTCTTTGCGGTCTGTCCCTCATAGAACACCCAGATACTGTGCATGCATGTCATTCCTGAGGCTCGCACCCAGGGCCTGGATGCTGTTCCTGAGCTTTTATGCTCAAGGCCAATACTTTCCCGCTTGAGCCATAGCTCTACTTCCAGCTTTTTGGTGGTTAACTGGAGGTAATCTCATGGACTTTCCTGCTTGGGCTGGCTGTGAACTTCAATCCTCGATAGCTAAGTCTCCTGAATAACTAAGATTATAACTAGGATTACAGGCATGAGCCAACTAGTCCTAGTAGAACATCTGGATTTTTATTGTCATTACATTATGAATTTTACAATGTATGCAAATAACTACAGGCTGGGAATGTGGCTTAGCGGTAGAGTGCTTCCCTGGCATTCATGAAGCCTTGGCTTCAATTCCTTAGTACCACATAAATGAAAAGGCTAGAAATAGCTCAAGTGGTAGAATGCTAGCCTTAAGCAAAAGAAGTTCAAGTATAGTGCCCAAGTCTTGAGTTCAAGCCCCAGGACTGCCAAAACAATAGTAATAGTAATAGTAATAATAATAATAACTTTATATGTTTGTAAACAATATGGTCTTCTGCTGTCTCTGCACCTCTCTGGTTTTTCATGTGTTATATTTGTGAGCTAATGGGTCCACGTTTGGTATATGATGGTCACTCGTTCTCACTGTTGTATTATTCTGTTATGTGATTATACTGAAGTGGCTCTATTCTGTTGATCAACATGTGGGAACAGCCCTGTTGATTTTTTAGGAAATGTCATGTCTGTTATGTCTGTGTTCTACCCAGTGAAATTGCTGGCTCTTAGAATGTGCATCTTCAGCACATTTTTATTTTTTATTTTTGGTGATCTCAGCCTCCTGAGTAGCTAGGATTACAGGTGTGAGCCATCGAAATGACTTCTTTCCTGGGCTTTTAACACAAAGGCTTGTAGGTCGAGTTAAAAGTGGCTGAGTCAGCCGGGCAAGGTAGCTCACAGTTGTAATCCTAGCTACTCAGGAGGCTGAGATCTGAGGATCAAGGTTCAAAGCCAGCCCAGGCACAAAAGGACCTGAGACTTTTATCTCCAGTTAACCTCTAGAAGCGGGGTATAGAACCCTCCCTCAGTCCTCGGCTCATTCTTGACCTCCTTGTCTGCTCATGGTTGGAGTGGCTCATGTTGCCAGACCATAGAGGAGCTGGCAACATGTAGAGACTTGGTCTCCTAGCTGATGAGTGTGGGTATTGGTGACCTGAATACTTGAGCCTATGGGCTTTCAAATCAACTGCTTTCTTATTTCCTTTATGTTCCCAGTTTCAGGGCCTAGGCAGACTTCTGTCACATGCAGAAAAGAATTACGGCCCATCATTTCTCCCTGGAGTCCCTCCTAGTTGCTGTTGGGTAATGTCAGTCTCACTAGAGGTGGTCAAGGCGGGCAGAACCCCTGCTCCTATTTTACTTTCTCTTCAGAGAAGTTGGGCCCAGAATCTTTCTTCCATGCTGAGGTTTCAAGCAGGGCTACTTGGGAGTAGAGCTACCCTGGGAGGGGGAAAGGGCCAGAGGTCTGCCTGACCGTGTTAACTGGAGTGTCCTCCGTCTCTGGCACTGGGAGTGGGGGATCAGGGTCCCTGCCAATCAGGAAAGGGTTTCTTTGTTTATGTGTCCTCACCTCCCTCTTTCAGGTTTTAGTGTCTTTCCCCCATGACCAGGAGTTCATAGAAATGGCTAAGTATAAGACAACTGTGTGCCAGGAATGTGGGTAATGTGGGTACTAAACCAGCATGGACAGCTCTCCGGATTCCTCTACTAATGTGTCTGTGCTGGGAGTGACTCACCCCTAACCTGGTGCGGAATCCCTAGAGGGGAGGAGCAGGCTGCTGTGAGCCCAGTGTGTTGCATGTGCCCTTGGGTTTGGTATTGGGCATGTTTTAGTGCCTCAAATACAGTGTCAGAGCTGAGCTGTGCTGCATGTGGGGGTGGCTGAACTGTGGGCCACAGGGCTCCAGGAGTTGTAGCATGTCTCATGAGTCAAGCCCGTCCTTGCAGACTCTAGTCTCAACTCTAGGATGGAATCTTTGCACGTGGTAGTGTCATTTCCCTTTCTCCAGAGCCATTCAGTTATCAAAAAAGGAGTTTAGAATTCCCCCTTTGTCCTGCCACTCCAGGGTCTTGATTTTGTCAGGACCCATCTAGGGAAGCATAAAGGGTAAATTGTAGCCTTTATAAAAGATGTTCCAACTGTTACTCTAGTCCCCAAATGCCCATTTTTAAAGCTTCCAAATAGCCTAGTGATGCCTTTGGAAACCCTGAAACATTTTTTCAGGTTCCAAACTGCCAGAGTTTTGTGGTCACTGAACGTTAGTCTTTGCACAGACAGCCAGCATCTTGGAGAGCAGCAGGCCTTCACAAGCAGGCAGAACCTGGGTTCTCTGGAATGTGACTTATCTATCAGTACCTCAGCTCCTTGGCTGAGTCCTTAGGCCTCTGCTAGAAGTAGGAACTGGGCTCCACCCCGCCTACTCCTCCATACCTTCCACTCTCATCTTCCTGTGCTGATGTTGAGCCGAATCTGCTATATTGGTCTCTCCGGCCCTTCCTGGCTGCTTACTCTGGTCCAATCCTGAAGTTTGCAGGGGCCTTGACTGAGGGTCTGGGTTAGTGTTCTTGAAAGGTTTGACAGCCCCTGGCATCCACTAAATGGCCCAACTCCCAAGCTACCAGTAGTAATCTTGATCCTGTGCTACCCTCCCAGGTAAGAGGGGGGTTAGCCAAGCCTGTGTGAGCCTCCTGAGTCTACCATCCCTGAGTCCCTATACATAGGCCCAGGAGTGCTGAAGGTTGCAGGTCAAGAGTCATGACACATATGTCCTCTTTCCTGGGCCACAGCCACCCCACATCATGCTGCAGCGCCGCTGAGATCATGGCTGTCCTCTTCTTCCACACCATGCGCTACAAGGCTCTGGATCCCCGGAACCCTCACAACGATCGCTTTGTTCTCTCCAAGGTAAGAGCCCTGCTGTCAGATACACTTTGCTTGAGGCCAAGTGTCATGTGGGTTCAAGAATGGTCTAAGCCCAGCCCTGGCCTACTCACACCAGCTTTCTCCGCTTCTCATCCTGGTCCCTTTTTTGTTGTTGTCTGACTCTGTGCCGACCCAGCTAGCAAGGTTAGCCTGGGCTAAGGAACATAAGGTGTTACCCTTCCATAGAACCAGGTACCCCAGAGAGGAAGAGAAGAGGAAAGTAGAAACTTAGTAACTTTCTACCAGGTATCCAGTTTGAGCATTGATAAGCAGGACTCAAATTGGGGCAGGGCGGGGGTGGGGGGTGGGGGTGGGGGAGAGTGCAGTGCTAGTACTCCCAAGGTCCACAGCTTGCTCCCTTCAGGAATGATGATCTACTGCAGTAGGATTTGGAATGGGACACTTTGGTAAAAGTCACACCTACAGGGCCAGGAATTTGGCCTAGTGGTAGAGTGCTTGGCTAGCATGCACGAAGGCCCAGGTTCAATTCCTCGGCACCACATACATTAAAAAAAAAAAAAAAGCCAGAAGTGGTGCTGCAGTTCAAGTGGTAGAGCTCTAGCCTTGAGAAAGTCCAAGGACAGTGCTCAGGCCCTGAGCCCAAGCCCAGGACTGGCAAAAAAAAAAAAAAATTCACAGCTACAAACCATGTAACAACTGCTTAAAATCCACCTGTTGTCAGCAGCCATTGGTCTTGGTTAAGCAGTAGTAAGACTTGGAAGTCTGTCCAAGTTTCTCATATCCCAAAAGCCAGGATTAGGGTAGCCGGCTGTCTGCTGTGGTTTTTGGTCTCATTTAGCCAAACAGCTGTGCCCCCTGCACCTGCTGTAATGTCTGCCTGGCCTTAGCTGTGGGAACTTTGAGCTGAAAACCAAGAGGCTAAGAGGGATGGAAGGAGAGAATTGGCCTTTGCTTGCTTCCTTCTCTGAAATGAATACCTTGTCATGCCAGCTTAACCGGCATACAGCAGGAATAGCCCCAAGTATTGGTTCTCCATTTGACCACCTTTGCCGACTTCCCTGCAGGGCCACGCAGCTCCTATCCTATATGCAGTCTGGGCAGAAGCTGGCTTCCTGCCTGAGGCAGAACTGCTGAACCTGAGGAAGATCAGCTCTGACTTGGATGGGCACCCTGTCCCCGTAAGTGCACCTGCCAGGAACCTCTCAGGCCCCTGCCTCCTCTTCCTCTTTCCAGGCATAAGGGCGGGAAACAGCTCCCATAGCAAAGCTAGAAAGGCAGAAGTAGGGGCTGTGAGAAGGAAGGAAAGATGTGAATAGGGTACATTGTATACACCCCATGCTGTACATGGGGTGAGGCTTCAGCCTAGGCCTCTGGGCCTCGGTATCAACTTGAGGAAGGCCCCTCCAATTCTCTTCCCAACTGGGTTCACCAGCTTAGGAAGAGATACAGTTGGAAAGGAGTCATTGAGGAATTAATAAGGAGATAGCAAAATATTAATTCCCAGGAAGGGAACTAGTTCCTGGGAAGGGACCTAGCTTGCTCATCAGTGTGTCACCTGGCCTCCTTTCAAATATTGGAAGCCAGGAGTTTACCACGAAAGCCACCACCAGGGTCTAAGTACTCACCAAGGCCAAACATTCTAAATTAATTTTGTCAGGAATTCTCCAGTCTTTTAAAAAGAGTAAATCATGTTTATAGGTGATACAGTCTGGGGCTTAGAGAGTTTTAGTCCCCCATTTGAGGTCCCATTGTTTGCTGGAGGGAAGAGCTGGGAATTGAACCCATACTTACATTCTGGGAAAGGGTCTTCTGCAGGGGAGAGACTCACCAGGACTGGGAGGGGTTTGGAGAGGGTAATGCTTCCCTTTGTCCCCGGGCTTGTAAGGCCGGGATCCTAGGTTGAATTACACAACTCGCTCTTCTCTTCATGAAAAACTGTGGTTCTCTGTTATGACAGAAACAAGCTTTCACTGATGTGGCCACTGGTTCCCTGGGCCAGGGCCTTGGAGCTGCTTGTGGGATGGCCTATACAGGCAAATACTTCGACAAAGCCAGGTAACACCCCTATTCCTTACCTTGACTATCAGCAGTTTTGAGAGGGGTTCTTGATGGTCAAACTTTACTCTGCCCCCTGTCTTTAGGCTAGGGCTGAGCAGCATACATACGTGTCCGATTCTTTTTTGTTTTGTTTTGTTTTTTGCTAGTCTTTGGACTTGAATTTGGGCCTGGGCACTGTCGTTAGACAATTTACAATTTTGCTCTGCCACTTTAGCTACAGCGCCACTTCTGGCTTTTTCTGTATATGTGGTACCGAGGAATCGAATCCAGGGCTTCGTGCATGCCAGGTGAGCACTCTACCTCTAGGCTACACTCCCGGCCTACATGTCCTATTCTGACCTCCAAAAGACCTGCCAAGGATGGCATGTGTAGCCCTGTTTTCAGATGAGAAAGTACACCCAGAGAAATTAAGAGACCTTGTCCAGAGCCTTTCGGTAGCTAGTGGCAGGGCTCTGAGTACATGGTGCCGCCACATGCGTTTTAACCAGAGTACTTTGGCTGAGTAGCTCCTGCCTCATCGCCTTAAGCCCCAGTGCCTGGACCCCAGAAATCTCAGAAGGATCTGCCTCTCCACCCCATCTCTTAATTAGTACCAGGAGCCTAGGATACCACCTTTATCTTGGGAAAGGGCTAGGCTGTATATTCTAGAGCATTCTGTGACCTTCAGGTGACTTAATATTAGCCAAAGAAAAGACAGTGGTGAGCAGGCTGGCTTGTTTTGCTTTTTGTTTTTTGTTTTGTTTTGTTTTAGATTTCTATTAGCATACATTAGTTGGACAAAGGGAGTTTGTTTCATTGTGTATTTTTGTCACGTAGACAACATATCCATCAACCTCACTGTCTTGTCAGTCTCCCTTATTTCTCCCCACTTATTAAAATAATTTCAACAAGTTTCATTGTCTATTTTCACATTTGCACGTGAAGAACGTTGGCCACATTCCCCTCCGTTCTCCTTCCCGTCCCACTGATACCCCAGCAGCTACAGTCTGGGCAGGTTTGTTGCTTAGCAACCAGGTGGTTTGTAGGAGAGTCCCCACTGCCCTTAGGACAGGTTTCAGCCACAGAGTGATCTGCTGTGGCCAGATTTGGCCTGAAGTACAGAGGCTGCAGTCTGTTAAGAATCGTCATCCACCAGAATGGTTCCTTACTCACTTGGTAACCATGAACTGTCAGCTTTCACCTTGATAAGCCCCTCAGAGATTGGGGTGGGAGTGGGGAGTTACCCTCCTGTGGATGAGGAAACCAGGAGAGATACTTGTCTAGTTCCTCTGACGGGTGGTGGGAAGATGCAGAGGACACATCTGAGGCCGTGGGCTACTTTCTGAGACATGGGGAACCTCACCATGTACGGACCCCTATTGGCAGGGAGATGAAAGCTGAGGTGCCTAGGTTGAAGGAAGAGAAGTGGAGGCTCCATCCTTGCCTCGGGGGGCTTTCTTTGCAGCTCACCCTTTCTTCACGAGAAGGGCCACAGCCAGCTGTGATTGGCCTAATGGATAGAGGGCCAGGGGCTGTAGAACACCTGACCACATGACATACTGTGGGAAGTGCTTTTCTGAGTGTAGGTCCTGCCTCCCAGCAAGGACTCCTGACACAGCTCTTTAGGAGACTCAGGGCCCCTCAAGACAGGGTCACCTAGTAGCATAGGCTGAGTTTTGGCTCAGGCTCAGCTACACCAGTGGTGATTCACCGTGAAGTGAAGAGAAAGTCACAAAGAATGGGATGTGTGTTTAAGAACACTTTATTGGGCCTTAGAACAGAGGCATGAGTTAATTATTTCTTACAGTTGCTTGAAATAATTCCCCCTGAGAAGTAGTTTTCCTGACCCCAACATAATAGAAAAGGCCAGTATTGGGAGAAGAGATATGGCAAGTTCCCAGAGGCCAGGGTAGCTTGGAGCCAGAGTTGACTATGGCCTAGTCCTCAGACTGTACCTGGAGGTGTTGTCAGGGGACCAAGGGATTATCAGGCTTGGTCAGGCACCCAGAGGTGGCATCCTGATAGAGCTTCTGGCACTTCTCCTTGCTGTCTCCTTTGGAAGATATGAAAGCATATTAAAATAATGGACTTACTTATTCCTAACCTTTCCCCAATTTAAATATAACGATACAGTGCATTCCCTCCATGCAGTCATCTGTAACCTCCAGCTCTAAATCTTGACTATTCAGGCAGTACCAGTGCAGATCAGCTCAAGTTTCTTTTCCTATTCACAGTCCCTTTCTCAAGATCTTAGGACCTCAGCATGCCTACCTGGCACTCCTCGGCCAGCCTTTGTCCCTGTCCCTAAAGCCCAGAGCTATGCTGACTCCACTTGGACTCAATCCAGTTTCCTTGGACTTGGGCCAGGCTCAGAGGTCAAGTTCCCAGAGAGAGCTCCTTTAGGGGTCTCCAGCCCTGGTAACCTAAGAGAGAAAGGAGACGGCTTAGTGATAGGATCCAGTCCCAGAAAAGCCTAGAAAAAAAAAAAAGCTTCTCTGAGTTACGGTTCCTGTGGCCTGGCTTGGTGGAGACCTCAGTAAATAACCAACAAAAGGCCAGACATGAAACTGGCTCAAGTGGTAGAGCCAGGAGCAAAAGAGCAGAAAAGCTCAGCACCAGGCCTTGAGTTCAAGCCCTAGAAACAGCACAAAACAAGGCAAAGGGTAGATACAGGAAGTTCCCCTAACCTGGGCCTGCAGTAGTGCTGACTCATGCTGACAGCGCTGCTGGCCTGCCCAGCCCTCATGCAAGCTGTGTCTGGGTTCTGCTACAAGCAGACAAGCAGGAAGAGCTGCGGGAGCCACACACTTAAGCACTGGGCAGGAGAAAGGGAGGCTCCCTAAGCAGTCTAGGCTGCTATCAGAAGTGTTAAATCCTAAGTCAGCTATTTCCCAACTATGAGACCTTCAGATACGTTCCCTGGATCAATCCAGTCTATTTCCTTGTCTGTCTTGAGACTTAACAACTGAACCACCTCAAAGAGGAAGCTCAAATGCTCGCCTTGAGCAAAAGAAGCTCAGTGCCCAGTCCCCAAGTTCAAGCCCCAGGACTGGCAAAAAAAAAAAAAGTTATTCAGCATAAGACTCAGTACCTGCTATGTCCCAGCTCCTGTGTGCTCTCTGTAAACAGTGAACAACTGGTTGCTTACCCCCTCTTATCTCCCAGGGCTAGAGTCCAAGTCTCTAAACTCATCTCTCTGCCTCTAGCCTCACCCCTTCTGCACCCTCCCCTGAGGCCAGGAAGCTACTGTTCTCTGAGTAATGCATCCCAAGTTTCATGCTCATTCACCGTGGCACACTGCCTTTGAGGACCTCAGGCTTGCCTGTGTCAATAAGAAGAGAAGATCTGGGAGGAGAAAGGGCTGAGCACCAGTGTGGGACACCCTGGCCCACACTCGTGTTGTCCTCCCATGTCCGTGGCTATGCCCTTTCTTCCCCTACATGGTCTGTCCTGTGTCCTCCGCAACCTAGCTCCTCCTAGCAAAAGCAAGCCAGGTTCCCAAGGTCCCCTTTCCCACTGGTCCATCTAGCAACTTCTGGGCTTCCTGTAACATCCCAGTTGGGGGGGGGGGCGGCTTTGCCTAGAGTCAGTAGTTGCCCCAGCAACCCCCATTCTCTGTCTCTTACTGACCACATTCCCATCATCTGTCTACAGCTACCGTGTCTATTGCATGCTGGGAGACGGGGAGTTGTCTGAGGGCTCCGTGTGGGAAGCCATGGCCTTCGCTAGCATTTACAAACTGGACAACCTTGTTGCCATTCTTGACATCAACCGCCTGGGCCAGAGCGACCCAGCTCCATTGCAGCACCAGGTAGACATCTACCAGAAGCGCTGCGAGGCTTTTGGGTAAGTTGAGCCTTAGGCCTGAGCATGATTACAACAGCAGGGAGAGCTGTCTGTGACAGGAAAGAGCTGACAATGGGAGGTTAAGCACCAGCTAAAGGTCTCCCTTCCATAGCATTTTCCCACATAATTCCAAATCTGGACATTTGGATTTCATTGTTCAAGCTACCACCATGGATTTGTGGGCTGAGGCTCAGTCATAAGCAGTTTATTTGTATGGTTGCATGCACAGTAATTCTCAGAGCTTCTCGTATAGTCTTTCTTCCTGAGGAAGAAAGGAGCTGGTACAGTGAGGCTGAGGTTGAACAGTTTAATAGCCATCCCTGTGCCCAAGCCCAAGGAGCCCAGCCTCGACCTAGGAGGAGGAGCGGGTTCCTAGGCTTTAACCTTGAGCCTGGAATGATTATGAATTCAGATTGGAGTGGTAAGCAAGGAGGTCCTTCATGTGGCTAGCCACTAGCCAGAGAGGTCTTCACCTCAGTCTCTGTTCCTAGTCTTAAATACATCTGCTATCCAGTTGGGGCTCTGAGAACACCGAGGTTTCTTTACAGTAGCATAGCCCTTCTAGTGACCTTCACTAAGGGAGAGGGGGTGGGAGGGAATGTTGCCTCTTTGACAGATGAGGAACCTGGATCACAAGGTACCTCCCCGAGTCACTTCAGTGTGAGCACTTTGAGTATAACCCAGCAGTGACCTCTGGGGGCCTTTCTACACACCTTGTGGCTCTGAAGCCATAGTCCTTAATTCCTTTCTTACTTCTAATTTGCTTTGTGACCTTGGCAAGTTAACTCTTTCATTGTCTTGGTTACTTTTGTGTAAAATGGGGCATCAGCTACCTCCCTGGGCTGTGAACTTAAATGTACTCATTCAGCACAGTACCTCCAAAAAGCAAGCATAGGGTGTGTTTGCTGCTGTCATTGTTACTGCTAATATGCCTCTCTGTAAAAGGATTGCACAAAGAGCAGGTTACCCCGACCCAGCCCCTTGCTGTGCATGTATATTAGACAGTGTGGTTCATTTTATCTTTATTTAATTATGTTTTTTACTCAGCTGTGGGGCTTGATTTTAGGGCCTGGGTGCTGTCCCTGAGCTTTTTTCACTCAGAGCTAGGGTTCTACCACTTTCAGCCATCTCTAGTTTTCTGGGGAAATTGGACATTAGAATCTTACGGACTTTTCCTGCGCTGGCTGGGGCTTTGAATCAGGATCCTCAGATCTAAGCCTCCTGAATAGCTAGGATTACAGGTGTGAGCCACTAGTGCCTGGGGCATGGTTCATTTTACAAAGGTTCCCAGTACTGTGGGAAGGATCAGATGTAGCTTCCAAACACAAGCACTAAGCCAGGGAGTTTTAAGAATCTAATAGAAAACAGACCCTACACAAAACAGTTCTCAGTAGGAAATTAACCTGTCAGGAAGGCAATTTGTTGAGGCAAATTAGGAAGTAAATAATGTGGAAAAGAATGAGAAAGCCCAAATTGGAAACAGAAGCACCTGAGGTATTCCAGCTTGGGATCCAGCTGTCGGTAGGACACAGGCAGAGCTGTATCCCCTTCCCTTGGGGATTCTTCAGGGCACTTTGGCATTTGGCCACTTCTCAACTTTTGCCACCTCTGTCACCAGCTGGCACACCGTCATTGTGGATGGACACAGTGTGGAGGAGCTGTGCAAGGCCTTTGGCCAGGCCAAACACCAACCAACAGCCATCATTGCCAAGACCTTCAAGGGCCGTGGGATCACAGGTGTGTACAAGGATCCCTGGCCCCCAGATGAGCTCTTTGTGACTGCGGAAGTACCAGCCCTAAATCTTCCATGAATACACTGGGCTCCAAGGAAGGGTTGTAAGAAATGCTGGGTTCTCTGAAGTGATTCTGCACTCTGTGACTAAGCTGGGATTTGAGCCTGGGGCAGCTTGGTTGAATGACATGTGCAGGTAGAAGGAAGGAAAGGAGGGGCTTGAAGAGAGCCCGTGAGTAAGGGCATTGAATAGCTCCTGCATCACATCCCAGCTGATACTTTGCTAGCTCCAGCCACCTGTCCACATTAGGAAGGCCTGGGTTCTCCTTTGGCCTGTGTGGTGGGTCCCTCAGGCAGTGAGACAGTACTTCGTAAAGGCCTGTGTGAGCCTGGGTGATGGTTTCTGCTCCAGGCCTGAGAGTGAGGCAGACATCTGATTCCCAGAAGCTCTTGCCATTTTAATGATGAGAATGGATTTATCTTACTATTATTAGATGTATAGAATGACTGTAATCAAAAAGATAGGTAACATGCTAATGAGCATCCAGACAAAAGGGAATCCTCACACATTGTTGGTGGGAACATAAACTAGTACAACTGCTGTTGAAAACAGTATGTAATATACCAGGCATTGGTGGCTCACGCCTATAATCCTAGATACTCAGGAAGCTGAGATCTGAGGTTCACAGTTCAAAGCCATCCTGGGCATGAAAATCTGTGCTGTTGGGAGCCTTGCAGGGGTGAGAGCACTGGAATGTAGGGTTCAGTGCCGCTGCCTGACAACCTCCTGGATTACTACCAGATAATGGCTATCCTCAGTTTCTGAGGGCCCCTAGAAGCATCAGTCTGTCCTTGGCCCTGCCTATGCTGCAGTGACATCTGAGGTGACCTCAGAGAGGGATATTAATCCTTCCTGGTTCTGCACATGAAGGCTCTGAGGCATGGACATACATAGTTGTTTGCAGACTCCACTCTGCCATTCATCAGGTGACCTGGTAGTGCTTGCTCTGTTCTGGCTGTCAGCTTCCCCTTCTCATGGCAAAGCTCTCTCATGGCCATTCATAAACAGCCAGGATTTTCCCAAAGCAGACCTGTGCTTATGCAAGCCTGTAGGACCCAGGGTGGATTAACAGGGAATGGGACTGTGTGCTTGCCACACACAGCACATCTGCCTGAAGATGGTTCTTCTCCTTACCACTCAGCCAAGCTGAGGACCAGGCAGTGTTAACATAGTTCTCTTCTGTACACCCTCCTTTTCTGTCTAATGGGGTCTAAAGCTGGGTTCTGCTTATCTGTGAGGACCCCATTTTTGTCCTTTCTCTGAAGGGAGACTCTTGGCCTTCCCTGGACAATGGATGACCAGGTCTTCTGAGAGTGCCTGCCTTACCTGTCCCTCTGTCCTCCTCTGCTGTACCTGCAGGGATAGAAGATAAGGAGGCGTGGCATGGGAAGCCCCTTCCCAAAAACATGGCTGAACAAATCATCCAGGAAATCTATAGCCAGGTCCAGAGCAAAAAGAAGATCTTGGCCACGCCCCCGCAGGAGGATGCCCCCACGGTGGACATCGACAACATCCGCATGCCCAGCCCCCCCAGCTACAAAGTTGGAGACAAGGTACATAGTTGGACATTCTCTGGTGTGGCTGAGGGTGAGGCAGACCTGGTTCTCTAATTTCCTACAACCAACATGTGTCTTCCAGAAATTTGGGACAGGAGCCAGGCACCGGTGTCTCATGCCTCTAATCCTAGCTACTCAGGAGACTGAGATCAAAGGACTGAGATTCAAAGCCAGCCTGGGCTTTGAACAGTCCCCATGAAACATCTCCATTTAACCCCTCAAAACTGGTTATCTCCATTGAATACCTCAAAAGCTGGAAGTGGTACAGTGGCTCAAGTGGTAGAGCCCTAGCCTTGAGCACAAAGAGGCCCAGGGACAGGCCTTGAGTTCAAACCCTATAACTGACCAAAACAAAAATAATAATAATGAGAAAAGGTATCAACTAGGAAACCATGAGTTAAACTGTGGTTCTCTCGTGTTCCCGTCAATTCTCTCATGGGCACGGCCAGCTGTGAAATGGGCAGAGATGATGAGGAACTTGCTCATACTCATACAGAAAGCTACTGGCAGAAATAAAAGTGGGAAATGAGACCAAGGGCCCTGCGCCACGGCCCTCCCTGAGTGAGCTCATCAATGCGTCCTGTACCTGGCTTCTGATTCCCAGCCCCTGTATTGCGGTGCATTGAAAAGAGGCCAAGAGCCTAGGGAGTCAGTGGCTCACACCTAGCCATTCAGGAGACTAGCCAAGGCAGGCAAATCCTAGAACCCTCATTTCTAGTTAACCAGCAAAATACTGGAAGTGGAGGCATGGCTTAAGTGAAATCCATGAGTGAAAAAGGTGAATGAGAATGTGAGGATATGTTCAAACCTCAGTACTGGTGCACACTTGTACATGCACACACACAAATTTCTAGAAGACATTGTATTACTGGCCTTCCTTTTTTCTGACCCCACTCTTATCCTTTCCCTAAAATCTTGAGAAGCCCAAGAGGCATACAGGACTCTAGGTGTCAGTGGTACTCAGAGGTTCTGCTCTCATTCCTACAGATAGCCACTCGAAAGGCCTATGGACAGGCCCTGGCCAAGCTGGGCCATGCCAGTGACCGCATCATTGCCCTGGATGGGGACACCAAGAACTCTACCTTCTCTGAGATCTTCAAAAAGGAGCACCCAGACCGCTTTATTGAGTGCTACATTGCTGAGCAGAACATGGTGGGTACTGGGAATGGTCTGTAGTCTGAGCCCTTCTCCTTTGGGCAGCCATATCGGCCATGTAGGCTAGTCAAGGAAGACCATAAGACCTATTAGGACCTTACATAGACCTTAGAGCCTGAGTAGTGACAGTTCAGGGTGGTGAAGCCCAGGTATGCTGTGAGTGGGAAGAGCTGTATGTAGGCTAGGAATGGTGAGAAAGGGACCTCCTGAAGTACAAGAAGGCAGTACAACCAAGAGGCTGACATGTAGCGGACCGAGCAGCCCTTGGCTGCTGAGTCTGTGTGTATAGGCTCTGACTTACAGACACCATGAGGGATGGAAATAGGAAAGAATGATGTTTTGTCCTGTTTTTAGCATAATCCCTCTTGGCCAAGAACCTAGCCTTGCAGGCCCCTAAGGACAGGGAGCTTCCACCTTCTGGAAGGCACTAACATCCCAACAGTTCTTTTTTTTTTTTGCCAGTCCTGGGCTTGAGCTCAGGGCCTGAGCACTGTCCTTGGACTTTCTCAAGGCTAGAGCTCTACCACTTGAGCCTCAGCACCATTTCTGGCTTTTTTCTATGTATGTGGTGCCGAGGAATCGAACCCGGGTCTTGATGCATGCTAGGCAAGCACTTTAACCACTAGGCCAAACTCCTGGCCCCCCAACAGTTCTTTCTCCAGCAGAACCTTAAGCTATCTGGCAAACTAGGGTCCAGGCTAACCTGGTGGGTAGAGGGGCTGGCAGGCTTATGAATGGGGAGAGAACATAGCTTGCACCACTTGTAGTGCTTCTGAGTGAGGGGGTTAAGGCCTTAGCTCTGGCAGGAAAGGTGCAGAGGACCTCAGGGTCTCTGCAAAACGGCCTTGAGGCTAGCAAGGAAACCTTAGTGACATGGTTTGCTAGTTGCTAGAAAAACAGCTCCAAAGAAAACATTTAAGAGAACTTTTTTTCTTTTTTTTTTGGATCCAGTCCTGGGACTTAAGCTCAGGGCCTGGGGGCTGTTCTTGAGCACTTTTGCTCAAGGCTAGCACTCTGCCGCTTGAGCCACAGCACCAATCTATATGGTATGCGAGGCATTGAACCCAGGGCTTCATTCATGCTAAGCAAGCACTCTACCACTAGGCCATACTCCTGGTCCTTAGGAGAGCTTTTGAGATTATTATTTCAAGTCTTAAGTAGCAGAGTCTGGGGGAATACAGGAAGCACTTTATGAGATTAACATGATAGTATTCCAGAACCTTCCATTCTGAAGAAGGTGGCCTAAGGAGGGATCCTGGGTTTCCCGGCCAGCCTCTGACTGCCTCCCAGGGACTAATCTACCCTGCATGTCCCCTAGGTGAGCATCGCTGTAGGCTGTGCCACACGCAACAGGACGGTGCCCTTCTGCAGCACATTTGCAGCCTTCTTTACCCGGGCTTTCGACCAGATTCGCATGGCGGCCATCTCTGAGAGCAACATCAACCTCTGCGGCTCTCACTGTGGCGTGTCCATTGGTGAGTTCAGCTAGGAGCTTTGCTCATGTAACCTTTCCTGACTCTGAATCAGGAAGAGGAGATGGATTGGAGTGGGATTCCATGGACAGGGTATTATTTCAGCTTTTCATTTTCTACACTACAGGAGAAGATGGGCCCTCGCAGATGGCCCTAGAAGACCTGGCTATGTTTCGGTCAATCCCCATGTCAACTGTCTTTTACCCAAGTGATGGAGTTGCTACTGAGAAGGCGGTGGAATTAGCAGCCAATACAAAGGTTGGGCATAGGGCTATTTCTTTCTCATCCTAGAGAAGAAGCAAAGAGATGTTCACCTACAGAGTCAGGGGAGACACAGGGCTGGTCACAGGCTGCCCCAGAAAGTTGCTTACTAACATTGCTCTTGCTGTCTGTAGCCTAAAGAAGTTAGAGAAAGAAAACAATAAGTTGGTACTAGTGGCTCACACCTGTTACCCTAGCTATACAGGAAGCTGAAGTATGAGAGATCCTGGTTCAAAGCTAGCCTGAGCAGAATAATCCTCAAGATTTATCTCCAACTACCAGTACCAGCACAACACACACACACATACACACACATTCACACATATTCACACTTACTGTTAATCTTTCTCTGCCAGGTTGACAGTTTATGACTATTCAGTCATGACTACTGGCCCTTCTTTAGTTGCACTGAAAAAGATGAGCTGAGTCACATAGTCCAGATGAAGAGCTGGCCCATGGTAGACCTCTTCTGCCTGACACTAGGGTCCTGCTGATGTATTCCTGGAAAGTAGCCCCACCCAGAAGTCAGTCTACCTGGTGCTTCTGGGGCTGGCAAAGCCATGAAAGGTTCTCAGGTGTGCTTAGGGAGGTGCAGGCTGCCACAAAGAGAGGGGCTAACTCACCTATCTTACCTACCCCTCACTTCCTACTCCTTTTCCCTTGGGGCTGATGAGCTAAGAGATTTGAACATGGAGGGTAGACCTTTTTAGAAAGACTATATCCTCTGAGATCTGAGGAGCTGCACCTGCATTCTTTGGGTTTATCTGTTCTGATCCCAGGGCATCTGCTTCATCCGGACTAGCCGCCCAGAGAACGCCATTATCTACAATAACAATGAGGATTTCCAGGTCGGACAAGCTAAGGTCAGTATGTCTGTATGTTCTTACTCCTGTAAGGCCCCATAGAGCAAGCCTAACCCACACTGCTGCCACTCCCGGCAGTCAAGTTCCACCCTGGCCTCCTGAGCCTCACTGGCCTGTGTCACCCTCAGGTGGTTCTGAAGAACAAGGATGATCAAGTGACTGTGATTGGAGCTGGAGTGACCCTACACGAGGCCTTGGCTGCTGCCGAGCTGCTGAAAAAAGGTGAAGAGAAAGGGGCCAGGAGAGAGAGTCTCATCTAGTTACATGATGATGACAAAAAGCACCCTGTGAATTCTAAGTAGAGGGCTGCATTGGTCACCGTCATAGTCCAGTGGCACCAGTATACTGATAAGATCAGAGGCTCTGGAGCCTGCTGGTGGGACTGGAATCACAACTCAGCTGATCACTGGTTAATTAAGTGATTCACTATCTGTAAGCCTGTTTCCCTTTTGTAAATTGGCACTTTTCCCACAGGGCTGTTGTGAGGCTGAAGTTAGTGAGAGTTGGTATTTATTATCATTACTAGTCTGAATGTGTAGGTATTAGCTAATGATTATGGGGAGGGGAGCAAGTATTAAGCTGTCTTACAGGGGAATCACCAAACAGATGTCATTTGTCAGCCATGCTGAGCACCATAAAGTGGAGGGCTGGCATGGCATTCTTAGTAAGGTGACCTCAGAGTGAATAGGAATCAGCTAGCAAAAATTGGAGCAAAATGGGGCTTGGGGACCAGGTGTTTGGCCCAGTGGTAGAGTACTTGCCTATCATGCGTGAAGACCCAGGTTTGATTCTTCAGTTTCACATACATAGAAAAAAAAGCCAGAAGTGGTGCTGTGATTAAAAGGGTAGAGCTCTGGCTTTGAGAGGACAGTGTTCAGGCCCTGAGTTCAAGCCCCAGGACTGGCCAAAAAAAGGGTGGGGGGGGGGGCTTGGGAGAGCTTGAAGGAGACTAGAGCAGGGCATGTCAGACTTGGATCTTTCCTTCTGGAGTTGCTATATGGGCCCCCACCTGATACAGCCCCCCTTTCTGTCATTCCATAAACATTTACCTTCAAACTGCTGGTACCTTCCCTCTGGCTCTTCAGAGAACTTATGAGGACAATTGGTCCTTGTCAGGATAGCTGCAGGCTGGTGGACTCTCAGCTCAAATCCTTAGAAAACATTCCCACCCATTGGGCAATTGAAGGCCCATTGCTAGTAAGGCACAGTAACTATAGTGTGCCCTCCCTTCAACCATGCCCTCTTTCTTCACAGAGAAGATCAACATCCGTGTGCTGGACCCCTTCACCATCAAGCCCCTGGACAAAAAGCTCATTCTTGAAAGTGCTCGAGCTACCAAGGGCAGGGTCCTCACCGTGGAAGATCACTACTATGAAGGTAACGGGGCTGTGCTGGACTGGAGGCTGGAGGAGAGCTATTCCTCCAGGGATATAATCCCCCTTTGTCTCTCAGCAGTGGGGTTGGAATGCTTGCTGGCTTCCTGATGGCAGGAGCCCACAGAGCCCAGCCAGTAGCTGCCAGTTATCTAGGTTCACAAGTGGAGTCTGAGGCCTGTTAGGCCAGCTCCCATCTGCTGCTAGACAGCTGTAGGTTTTCTGGGCCACAGCAGTCCTCCTGGGACTCAGATAAAGAAGGTAACCCGGGGGCAGGAGTTTGGCCTAGTGATAGAGTGCTTGCCTAGCATGCACGAAGACCTGGGTTGGATTCCTCATACCACATACATAAAAAAGCCAGAAATGGTGCTGTGGCTCAAGTGGTAGAGCGCTAGCCTTGAGAAAGCCCAAGAACTGTGCTTAGGCCTGGAGTTCAAACCCCAGACTGGCAAAAAAAAAAAAAAAGGTAAGTGGTTTGCAGACTCAAACAGGAAAAGCAATACTGACTTTGTCTTTAATGAATCCTTCACAAGCATCTACCAAGTACCCACCATTCACTCCTGACAGGCTCCAGGGGAAGAGATGGGTTTAGATCAAGTGCAGATGTTGATCTAAATAATTCAAAGGCCACATTTGGACTTGGAAACATAACCAGTACTGTGATTGGTTAGTGATGTCTGCTCTGGCTAGAGGGTAGAGCGTATGCAGGCTTTGCCATCTTTGTCTCAGGGAATAAGCTCAAAGGGCCAAGGCCTCTTCATCTGACTCAACCTCCTTTCCTCTGCCCAGGTGGCATAGGTGAGGCCGTGTCCACTGCAGTGATGGGAGAGCCTGGGGTCACTGTCACTCGGCTGGCTGTTGGCCAGGTACCAAGAAGTGGGAAGCCAGCAGAGCTGCTGAAGATGTTCGGTATTGACAAGGATGCCATTGTGCAAGCTGTGAGGGGCCTTGTTAACAAGGCCTAGGAAGGGCACAAGATATTCAGGGGAGGGGTCCTGCACATTCCTGTTCTGGCAAAGGTGCTCAAAGGTGTACTGAGGAGAGGTAAATATATGTTTTGAGAAAAATGTCTTCAGCTTCTTTTTTTCTTTGATGTGGATGATTGTGGTAAGAAGGGTAGAGGAGAGTTGGAAAGGCTGGTTTAGGGCCAGGACCTGGATATCTCAGAGTGTCACCTCCCCTTATTCAGCTTCAGCTCTCCACTTGCAGAACTGCTGCCACTTCCCAAGCATAACCACAGACACTTCATGTTCCTGTAAGCCCAGCACTCAAATGAGGCTGGAGCACTATGATGTCGGTGCCAACCTGGGCTACATTGTGGGACTTAGTCTCAAAATAGGAGGGAGAAACTAGCCTCCTCATTTTTCTCTCCCTGTTATATGGTCAGCCTCTAAAATTGGTTCTGCTTTCATGGGGCCAGGAGTTTGGCCTAGTGGTAGAGTGCTTGCCTAGCTTGCACGAAACCCACATTCAATTCCTTGGTACCATATACATAGAAAAAAACCAAAAGTGACCTTCCCCGGCGGTCGGCGGAGCGGTCTGGTGGGGGCTGAGCCGAGATCCCGTCGAGATGCTTCAAAGCTTTATTAAGAATGTGTGGATCCCCATGAAACCCTACTACACGAAGGTTTACCAGCAGATCTGGATAGGAGTGGGCTTGATGAGCTACATCATGTACAAAATCAGGAGTGCTGATAAAAGAAGTAAAGCTTTGAAAGGTTCCACTCCTGCACCTTCTCATGGCCATCATTAACCAGCTCCGTGGAGTGCACGAGGTGAAACACCAGTCTGCCTGTTCATGGAAGCAAGCTTTGTTAGGTGGGAACACAGAACACGGCTGTACACACACTTGCAGGCTGCCACTTGTTATGCAGCATGAATAAAATGTGTCTGTAAGATGCACAAAAAAAAAAAACAAAAAAAACCAAAAGTGATGCTATGGCTCAAGTGGTAGAGCTCTAGCCTTGAGAAAGCACAATGACAGTGCTCAGGCCCTGAGTTCAGGGCCTAAGACTGGCAAAAGAATAAATAAAATAATTAAATAGCTTTAAAAAGCCAGAAGTGTTGTGGTTCAAGTGGTAGAGTTCTAGCCTTCAGAGAGAAAGCCCAAGGACAGTGCCCACACTTTGAATTCAAGCCCTAGGACTGGCAAAAGAGAAAAGGAAAATAAAAGTTAAGCCAGGGCCAGGTGAGGTGGCTCACACCTGTAATCCTAGCTACTCAGGAGGCTGAGATCTGAGAATCAAGGTTCAAAGCCAGCCTGGGCACAAAAGGACCTGAGACTCATCTCTAACCTCTAAAAAACGGGAAGTGGGGCTTGGTTCCAGGGTAGGGCTGTGAGCTGAAGAGCTAAGGACAGCGCCCAGGCTGAGTTCAAACTCTGTGACCCACCCAAAAAAAAAAAAAAAAAAAAGGTCTGCTTCCAAATACAGAAACTTGAAGCTTCATTCTAGGGATTTTTTTTTTTTTTTTTTTTTTTTTTTATTGCCAGTCCTGGGCTTGAGCTCAGGGCCTGAGCACTGTCCTTGGATTTTCTCAAAGCTAGAGCTCTACCACTTCAGCCTCAGCACCACTTCTGGCTTTTTTCTATGTATGCGGTACTGAGGAATTGAACCTGGGTCTTCATGCATGCTAGGCAAGCACTTTAACCACTAGGCCAAACTCCCAGCCCTCATTCTAGGGATTTTGTAGGAGGCAATTGAGTTCATAGCAGCCCAAGTCTGCCAAGTTCACAGTGTGCCCCATAATCTGACACAGCAATGCCATTCTGGGTGTTGAAACTTGGGGCTTAAAGGGAAAAAGAGGGCCAGCAGTGTAGCCTGATGGTTTAGTGCTCACCTAGCATGCACGAAGCCCTGGATTCAATTCCTCAGTACCACAATCACAGAAAAACCTGGAAGGGGTTCTGTGGCTCAAGCCACAGGACTGGCAAAAAATAAAACAAGAGAAAAAGGAGCTGGGCACTGGTAGCTCGCACCTATAAACCTAGCTACTCAGGAGGCTGAGATCTGAGGATCGTGGTTTGAACCCAGCTTGGGCAGGGAAGTCTATGAAATTCATATCTAACCACCAGAAAACTAAAAGTGGTGCTGTGGCTCAGAGTGTTGAGGAGCACTAGCCTTGAGCAAAAAGAGCTCAGAGATGGCACCTAGGCCCTGAGTTCAAGCCTGATGGCTGACCAGAAAAAGAGAAGGGAGCATATATTGAAATGAGAAACGACATATTCTTAAAAAAAAAAGGGGGGGGGACCGAGCTGGACACTGGCGCTCACACCTGTAATCCTAGTTAATCAGGAAGTTGTGGTTCAAAGCCAGCCCAGGCAGGAAAGGCCATGAGACTTACTCAGAAAAAAAGCAGAAGAGGTGCTGTGGTTCAAGCGGTGGAGCATTAGCATTGAGTAAAGGAAGCTGGGGAACACTCCCCAGGCCCTGAGTTCAAGCCCCAGGAGACCAGAGGAAAATAAAAAGAGCTGAAATGAAGCAGACTGCTGATCACCCTAACCAGGTCTCCCTTCTCCAGAGGCAACACTGTTTCCAACACAAGCAAATACTTCCCCTAGATGAAGGAGTATCCTCCATGGGCGCCTGAATTGAAGGCTTGGCCCTCACCTGATGGAACCATTTTGGAAGGTCTGGAAACTTTAGGGGGTGGGGCCTAGGCAGTCCCTGGGGGCTGTATTGGCCATGGTGGCTGCCTGTCCACTGTGTGAACAGCCTCTAGCAATGCTTCATGATCTGCTCACCACAGTCAGAATCAACAGCCAGGCCCTAGACTAATCTGAAACAACAGAAATAGATCTTCCTTCCTTTGAATTGTTTATGTCAGGTTCTTTGCCATAATGAGAAACACTTGACATCCCTCTCCCCAAAAATGAATTATTAGTCCACCAAGTTATTCATGATACAGTTTTGAATACTCAGTAAATGTTTTTCACGTATTTTCACCGGAGGGACAGCTGACTAAAAACTTTTTGTGTGTGTGTGGGTTATGGGGCTTGAACTCAGCCTGGGCGTTGTCCCTGTGCTCTTCAGCTCAAAGCTACCGCCCTACCCTTGAGCCAAGCCCCACTTCCCATTTTCTAGGGGTTAATTGGAGATAAGAGTCTCAAGTCCTTTTGTGCCCAGGCTGGCTTTGAACCTTGATCTTCAGATCTCAGCCTGCTGAGTAGCTAGGATTACAAGCGAGAGTCACTGCACCCAGCTCAATTAACAGAAACTTTTTACCCATACTTTAAATACTAGAAGTTTCCTTGGGGCCTGGAGTGTGGCCTAGTGGTAGAGTGCTTGCCTAGCATGCATGAAGACCCAGGTTCAATTCCTGGGTGCCATGTACATAGAAAAAAGCTGGAAATGGTGCTATGGCTCAGGTGATAGTGTTCAAACCCTGAGTTCAAGCCCAGGGACTGGCACAAAAGGAAGTTTCCATCCCTACTGCATATCCAAAAGACTTAACACTTCAGAGTTTAGAGCTGGATAGCAAGCTTTATCCAGAACCCCAGTGCCAGTGCTGCAATCACCAGGGCAGGGGGTGGGGAGCTTTGAAATTAAGATCTCATCACAATTTTATTAACCTCAGGGGCTTAGGCCTTCACAGTTTCCCGGTCTCTCCCATTCTTCAAGGCCCGTTTTGCATCATTTTACCTATGGTTGTAGCCCATGTGATGGAGACTTGTGTGCCACCTGTAGCACAGAGAAGGTAGCTCCTGGGCTGCTGCAGTGCCTCCTGGTGTGCGCATAGCACTGGCAGGTGAAGAACAGTCAGACCATCCTTCAACTTCTGTGAGAGTTAGCAGGTCTGCTTCCTAAGAGCACCAGGGCTCATGGACTTTACCTCCTAAATGATCGATGCTCCCAAGAAGCTGCCTTTATACTGCAGGTCCTGCAGACTGCTTGATCTCAGCTGATGACATGATAATTAAGAGAGAGATCAGTGTAGTTTTTGAGCCAAAAGTATCAGGTTATCTTAAGCCAGTGAATAGTCAATTGCCTTAACTTCTGTGTCTGAGCAAACATTCTTGTGACTATCAGATTTTTCTGTGACTGTATCATCATTGGGCTTAGCAGACCTTCACCCTCCACCAACCCTAAAGCTAAGGAGAGATTTCTCCACTTTGCTGTAGCTGCTCCTCCGCAACCCCCAACTGAGGCTCTCGCCAATGTACTTGCTAAGTGTATTGCTAAGTAATATGAATTCCTGTCATTTATGTTTGCTTCAGAATGGTCTTTCCTTTAAAGCAGAGTCATTATTTAAGTCAATAATTCCTGATGAGCTGCCTTCTGCCTTCATTCTGTCCCAATCCAGACCTCTGTCATCTCTTCCCCCAGCACAGCAGCAGTCAATGGCCTCCCAGCTTCCTTGACCTCTACTTCTCTGTCTAGCTCCTTCTCTACATGGCAGGCAGCCCAAGCAAAACTCGTAGAAGCTAACCCAATTGCTCTTCTGTTCAAAACATCTCCCTCTCCTATGGCTAGCACAGAATAAAGCCCAGCCACTGGCCAAGGTTTGGCCTCCTCCTTCCCCGCTAACCACATCTTGAACTATCTCATCCTCTTCAGGCCCCAGCCTGGCTACTCTCCTCCACTTCCTCTTTCGCCTTCTGCCCTAGTCTGAGTTGGCATCTAAACACTTAGGGCTGGGGAAAGCAAAAGTCAGTTTGGGAACAGGAAGAAAAGGGGTAAAAAGGAGGTAAAGAGAACTTGGTGATGGGGAAGGAAGCTCTCTATTGGAGCTAAGTCCTCAAGTGTAGACAGGGTTTTGACAGACAGTGAGCTATGAGGGAAGTAGGGAAGGGAGTCTGAGCACCATTTAAGAAGTCATCTATTTGGGCAAAAGTAAACATCATAGACAATGGCCTCATATCTAAAATAGGCTTCCAACTCAAAAAATTAAATTCCAGGTCCAGGAGTGTGGCCCAGTGGTAAAATGCTCACCTAGTGTGCATGAAGCCCTGGGTTCAATTCCTCAGTAACACATACACATAAAAAGCCAGAAGTGGTGTTGTGGCTCAAGTGGTAGAGCTCTAGCCTTGAGAAAAAGTGTCAAGGGCAGTGCCCAGGCCCTGAGTGGAAGCACCACGACTGGCAAACAAAAATAAAACAAAACAAAAATTAAATTCCCAATACCCTGACAGTAAAAAATAAAAGTAAATAGTAAAATAAAATTCCCCAAAAACAAATCCCTAAAGAACCACCCTGTGAACAGGTGGACTAAAGACTTAAAGAGAGACTTAAATAAAGGTCAATAGACACATGAAAAAATGCTCAACATCTTTGACCATTAAAGAAATGCAAATCAAAATGTTGAGGTTCTACCTTTCCCCAGTAGAATGGCCATTATCAAGAAATCTAATAACAGGCCGGGAGTTTGACCTAGTGGTAGAGTGGTGCTTGCCTAGCATGCATGAAGACCCGGGGTTCGATTCCTCAGTACCACATACATAGAAAAAAAAAAAAGCTGGAAGTGGTGCTGAGGCTCAAGTGGTAGAGTGCTAGCCTTGAGAAAGTCCAAGGACAGTGCTCATGCCCTGAGCCCAAGCCCAGGACTGTCAAAAAAAAAAAAAGGAAATCTAATAACAGATCTTTGGGAACAGATGTTCTCAAAAGGGAACACTACCAAACTGTTGGTAGGAGTGCAAACTTATCAGCCACTCTGGAAATCAGTATAGAGCTTCCCTATGACCCAACAATCCCACTCCTGGGCCAACTGAGATGCCCCTCTGAAGACGAACGGATCAAGTTGTGATGCATGTACACAATGGAGTTCTATGCTGCCGTCAGAAAGAAGTACATTGCCCCATTCTTCAGGAAATGGAAAGACCTGGAAAAATTTAAGTGAAGTAACCCAGGCCCAAAGAAAAGTAGGTGGCGTGGTTTCCCTCATTTGTAATAACTAGAATATGTCTAAGATACTTTTTTTTTTTTTTTGTCATGGGGCTTAAACTCTGGCCCTGGGCACTGTCCTTGAGCTCTTCAGTTCCAGTGCTTTTCTATGCATGTGGTACGAAGGAATCAAACACAGGTCTCCGTGCATGCTAGGCAAGCACTCTACCACTAGGCCACACTCCCAACCCACGCAGCTTTCTTTTTTGTTGGTTATTTTGTTGTTTTGTTTTGTTTTTGCCAGTCCTGAAGCTTGAATTCAGGCTTGGGCACTGTTTGTAGACACTTTTTTTTTTTTTTTTTTTTTTGCCAGTCCTGGGCTTGAGCTCAGGGCCTGAGCACTGTCCTTGGACTTTCTCAAGGCTAGAGCTCTACCACTTGAGCCTCAGCACCACTTCTGGCTTTTTTCTATGTATGTGGTACCGAGGAATCGAACCCGGGTCTTCATGCATGCTAGGCAAGCACTTTAACCACTAGGCCAAACTCCCGGCCCTGTAGACACTTTTTGCTCAAGGCTAGCACCCTGCCACTTGAGCCACAGTGTCACTTACAGCTTTTTCTGTGTATGTGGTTCTGGGGAATCGAACCCAAGGCTTTGTGCATGCTAGGCGAGCACTCTACCACTAGGCCATGTTCCTGGCCTGCAGCTTTCTTTAGTATAAACAAGATAGGTGGGGCTGGGAGTTTGGCCTAGTGGTAGAGTGCTTGCCTAGCATGCACAAAGACCCAGGTTCGATTCCTCGGTACCACATATATAGAAAAAAGCTGGAAGTGGTGCTGAGGCTCAAGTGGTAGAGCTCTAGCCTTGAGAAAGTCCAAGGACAGTGCTCAGGCCCTGAGCTCAAGCGCAAGACTGGCAAAAACAAACAAACAAACAAACAAGATAGGCTGAAATTCTGAAACAAAAATTTACTAAATTGAGGAAATAAATTCATAGAACATCTAAATTGTAATATAAATCAGATTTCCTAATTTCCCCAACAAAAATATTATCTGCTTACATCTCATACATCAAACAAATCTGCATGCAAGACCAAAAGTTCACCCTTTTACCAGCCACCTCTGGAGGTGATAAAGCTAGATATTTTGGTAATGAAAAGCAACTTTCTCCATTTTGCTGCTTTATCTTCCCCCTCCCATCTCTCTCTCTCTCTCTCTCTCTCTCTCTCTCTCTCTCTCTCTCTCTCTCTCTCTCTCTCTCTCCCCCTCCCTCCCTCCTCCTCCCTCCTCCCCTCTTCCTCTCCTTCCCTCCCTCAACATTTCCCTGTAGTTTCAGGATAAATTCAAATATTTTAAGGAGATATTTAATATTTTAATTAGAAATGGCCAACAACGAAAGATGCTAGGCGCTGGTGGCTCATGCCTATAATCCTAACTACTCAGGAAGCTGAGATCTGAAGACTGCAGTTCAAAACCAGCCCTGGCAGGAAGTTCATGAGATTCATTTCCAACTAATCACCAGAAAACCAGAAATGGAGCGATGGCACAAAGTGCTAGAGTGCTAGCATTGTGTAAAAGAAGCTCAGGGACAGTGCCCAGGCCCTGAGTTCATACCCCAGGACTGGGAATAAATAAATAAATAAACAAACAAACAAATAAGTCATCATTTGGGTCCAGAGTGTGGCCTAATGGTAGAGTGCTTGCCTAGCATGCACAAAGTCCTGGGTTCGGTTTCTCAGTACTACATACATAGAAAAAGCTGAAAGTGGTACTGTGGCTCAAATAGCAGTGTGCTAGCCTTGAGAAAGCTCAAGGACAGTGCTCAGACCTGAGTTTAAGCCCCAGGACTAGCAAAAAAAATAAAAAATAATGTATATATGTGTGTGTGTGTGTGTGTACATACACACACACACACACACACACACACGGAGAGATTTCGCTAAAGTCAGGCTTGTGCCTTAGGTTAATAATGCTTCCTTAAGGCTCTGGAGGCTTGGTGCAGAACTTACAGGTAGCCCAGCCCCAGGTGTTCAGTAGGACTGGGAGACACTGCTATGATCCAACCCATCTTTCCTAACCTGGAGATTCCATTTGGGTTTAAAAGTTAATTTAAGGGGCTGGGAGTTTGGCTTAACGGTAGAATGCTTGCCTAGCCTGCATGGAGACCTGGCTTTGATTCCTCAGTCCCACATACATAGAAAAAGCCAGACGTTGTGCTGTGGCTCAAGTGGTAGAGCACTAGTCTTGAGAAAACCCAAGGACAGCGCTCAGGCCCTGAGTTCAAGCCTCAGGACTGGCAAAACAAAACAAAAACAAACAAACAAAAAAAACCTGCCTGGAAGGGCCCTCCCTACCTTGTTATCCTGACCGTCACCGCAGTGACGGTAGATGGGACCTCTGCCTGGCTCCATCATGAGCAACTGAAGCCTGCTGATTCAGGACGGAAGACACAGGCCACTTCAGATCTACTGAGGCTGACTTCTACATCACCATGGTCCTTCAGCCTCTTCTAAAGCCCTCCCAAATGCAGCCTAGGCCCCAAAAGTAAGTAATTTCATTTCGTGTTCATAAAACCAGTGAGGGATGAAGGAGACTGGTCTGTGCCTCAACTGGATCTCTCCTGACTGTTTATCTAGATGATTTGCTTTTATTTAACACTTCTATCATTTAAGTGCCCTCATCTGATTTACTTTGCTTATATTTAACACCTTTATTAAGTTTAAGTGTTCTCACTTGGTTTTCTTTGCCTACGTATAACACTTTTATTCCATGTAATTTCACACACTTTATGTGGTCTTGGCCTATATAAGTTTAGTGCTAGCTGCATTCGGGACTGCTGGTTTTTGAGAGTCCATCAGCAACTCTCCAGTAAAGACTCACAATTTAGCCTCTTGGGTGGTGGCTTCTGTTTCCTGTGACTGAGTTTCCTTACAATGGTTTAAAGCAGAATTCTACATACTTTATTTGGATAAATAAAATTGTGGTAAGTTTATATG
The DNA here is from genome assembly GCF_031878675.1 of Megascapheus bottae. Taxonomy (NCBI): domain Eukaryota; kingdom Metazoa; phylum Chordata; class Mammalia; order Rodentia; family Geomyidae; genus Megascapheus; species Megascapheus bottae. The sequence goes on from NC_143510.1 coordinate 17,128,945, forward strand.
ACAATGACACATGACCATGGAAAGCGGTGCACTTAACCTGTCATAAAAGACCACATGTTTTACAATTCCACTTATCTGAAATATTCTAAATAGGCAAATCTCTATAGAGACAGAAAGTACATTAGTGGTAGCCTAGGGTTGAGAGTACAGGAGAAATAGAGGTGATGGGAATAGTCTGAAATTAGCCACCGACAATGTCTCAAGCCCGTAATTCGAGCTACTTGAGAGATAACTGTGGATTGTGGTTTAAGGCTACACCAGGAAAAAAAGTTCTCAAAACCTCATATTGGCTGGGAATGTGGCTTAATGGCAGAGTGTTTACCTAGCATGCAAGAAGCCCTGGGTTGGATTCCTTAGTACCACATAAACAGGAAAAGCTAGAAGTAGCACTGTGGCACATGTGGTAGAGTGCTAGCTTTGAGTAAAAGAAGCTCAGGGGCAGTGCCCAGGCTTGGAGTTCAAGCTCCAGGACACACACACACACACACACACACACACACACACACACACACACACACACACACACACCCCATTATCCACGAATGTCTTGGTAAAGTGCTATGTGCCTGTTATTCCAACTATCCTAAACAAAACAGATGGAAGTAGTGGTGGTGTGTGTCTGACATCCCTAATGACACAGGAAAGCAGGAGGAGGAGGAGAACAGCCCGGGCTGGCCTGAGCATTACAACATGAGATCTTGCCAGGGCTCCAAGTGGCTCATAACTGCAATCAGCCCAGGAGGCTGAGGTCTGAGAATTGTGATTCAGACCCAGCCCTGCAGGAAAGCCCGTGAGAGTCACATCTCTAATTCACTACCAAGGAGCCAGAAGTGGAGCTGTGTGGCTCAAGTGGTAGAGTGCTAGCCTTGAAAGCTCAGGGACAACACCCAGGCCCTGAGTTCAGGCCCCAGGACCAGCACACAAAGTTAAAACAATTCCTTCTCTTGAGGCTTGTTTCTTGCTTCTCCCAGGAAAACAAAAGGTTTCTACCGTCTCTGAGTGCTACCTCTCCTCCAGCCTTTATATCCAACTTGTGGTAGAGGGAGGGACAGCTGGCGGGAGGGGAGGGGCGCACAGGGCATCCCTGGCCCTGTGCCCTCTGTCTGTCCTTACCTCAGTTGTCAGAAGGCAGCTGCCACCAGATCCAGTCAGCAGTGCTCCCACCACCTGCAGACCATAGCACCCCCCTCCCACCACACCAGGACCTTTCCAGCACGTGGAAGGGTGGAAGCCGGGGGGGTGGGGGGGGAGGGCTACTGCTTGGGGGACAGAGCACCTTGGCAGACCTTGCACCCTACCCCACCCCACATCTTCCCAGCCCTACACTAGCCTCTGGCAGCTTCCCCTAGCTGGAACTGCTTTCCTCACCCAGCCTCTCGCCTACTCTTTCTTTTTTAACTTCTCAGAACTGTGAAATGGCTCCTCCCGAAAGAAAATCACATAGAACAAAAAGTACACGGTAACGACTCATAAAAAGCGACACCTGGGTGACCAGCCATCAGGTCGAGAGTCAGTCCGCCTACCTGTTCTTTAAAAACCACTTTAATCATGACAAGCCCTTTTGAACACACAGACAAGCACAAGACTAAAATAAGCATCTACGGAGCTTTAACCACGCTCTCCCCTCCAGGAAACTGACTGGCTCAGAACATGGCCTCCACCCACCCTATTTGGAATTGGCCTCCAGTTTAGGGAAATTCATTACCTCTGAGCCACACCCTCAATCCTTCCAGTCTTTCACATAGGATCTCCCTGTGAACTTTGTCCCTCGCCCCCCCCTCCCCGGCCCTGATGGTAATCTCTTACTCTTCCTTTTGGGGGCACTTGGGACCACGGGTCCCAGAATTTTATTTTATTTTTTATTTTATTTATTTATATATATTTTTGCCAGTCCTGGGACTTGAACTCAGGGCCTAGACACTGTCCTTGGACACTTTTTGCTCAAGGCTAGTGCTCTGCCACTTGAGCCAGAGGGCCATTTGTGGCCTTTTCTGAGTATGTGGTACTGAAGAATCACCCGTGCATGCTAGGTGAGCATTCTACCACTAGCCTACCCTCCCAGCCCCTTATTTTTACATTGTGATGGGGATTGAACCTGACTCATAGATTTAACCATTGGGCCAACTGGTCCACACTATTTCCTCCTGTAATTGCCTGCTTCACACCTGCCTTCTGAGTAGACCCCAGTGCCTTAGCCTTCCCTCCTTCAGAGCTCACCAGTCCTCACAGAGGGAATTAATGAGAATAGCCTTGGTTTCTGGGTCAGGCACCAGAGAAACCTTCAGCCTTTGGATCAGCCTTCAGAAGCTAATCAAGAAGTCGCTGTGCTGGCCAGCCACACTGCTTCACGGCTATAATCTTAGCTTTTTCAGAGACAGAAATCAGGAGAATCATAGTACCAAGTCAGTCTAGGTGGAAAGTTGGCAAGACTCTGCCCCCCCTCCAACCAAGAAGCTAAGTAATGCCAGTTAGGTGCCAGGTAGAGCTAGAAGGATTAAGGTCCAAGGCTTGCCCTAAGCAAAAATGAAAGACCCCGGGGCCAGGAGTTTGGCCTAGTGGTAGAGTGCTTGCTTAGCATGCCCAAAACCTGGGTTTGATTCCTCAGTACCACATATGCAGAAAAAGCTGGAAGTGGTATTGTGGCTCAAGTGGTAGAGCTCTAACCTTGAGGAAAGCTCAAGGACAGTGCTCAGGCCTTGAATGCAAGCCCCAGGACTGGCAAAAAAAAAAAAAAAAAAAAAAAAGGAAAGACCCTGCTGAGCACTTGTGGCTCACGCCTGTAATCCTATCTACTCAAGAGGCTGAGATCTGAGGATCACAGTTCAAAGCCAGCCTGGGCATGAAAGTCCATGAGACTCTTATTTCCAATTAACCACCAGAAAACTGGAAGTGGAGCTGTGGTTCAAAGTGGTAGAGTGCTAGCCTTGAGCTGAAGCACTCAGGGACAGTGTCCAGGCCCAGAGTTCAAGCCCCACAAACACCACCACCACAAACAACAACAACAAAAGACCCTATCAAAATATAATTAAAAGAGAAAAGAGGCTGGAGGCATGCCTAAGTAGCAGGTATGAGTTCAAGCCTCAGTAGACTCAGGATTCTACCAACATGGCCACGTTTGGTGGCCTAAAGGATTCTCCCCACCCCTTTTTGCCTCTGGAATATGTGGGGAAAGTCACTTGTGGAGGAAGAAATTTCTGTGTGGGTTGTAGTGGAATAGGGCAGGGAAGGGGCCATGCTACAGGCATTACTTGCTCTTTCTGCAAATGTTACTGCTGCATTCAGTGAAGTTTGGTGACAGTGATAATTAGCACCCTTCATATCATTTTATTTTCACTTGTGCCAAGAACTGGGAAATTTGACATTCAAATTTTCTTTTTCATAATTTAAAGCCATCTTGCTTTTTGTACCAACCTCAGACACTTATTTTCCTTCTGTTTTGCAGGCTCTTGGCCTCAAGACCAGGGGGTGGCAGTGAGGCAGTGAACAACCCCCATGGAGGCCTAAAGCCCATTTCTGAGGTACAAGCCAGGCTCTTTACTCCATTCCCATTCTGGGAAAATTGTGCCTGCTTTTGGTAGGACTCTGGGCTGTACTAAGCCTGGGAGCAGCCATGCATCCCATTTAAACATTGTTATTGGGCCGACAAGCACAAAGAGCTATAAAATGCTCTTGAGTTAAGAATGTCTCCCACTGTGAATGCTGAGAGCTGTCCACTGGAGATCCATAATCTCCAGGGAAACTTTCAGCTCCACTTCATCACACCTGTGGCCCCCTCCTAGACACCCTCTGCTCCCCTCCCTGCTAGCCTGCTCATCTTTACTCTTCCTGAGGCCTTTGAGAACCAGGAGGTAGACATGACATTCTCCCTGACCCTTGCTGAACAAGCCCAAAAGATTATGTGAGACAGAGCATAGGAAACGTGGCAGGGGAGCTGGCATAATGCAGTGTACCTAGAATCCCAGCACTTGAGAGGCCAAGGCATGAAAATTGAAAGCTTGGTGGCAGTTTGGGCTACATAGCAAGACCTTGCCAAAGGAAAAAGAGGAAGAGGAAGAGAAAGAAAGGGGGAGGGAAAGTCCGTGAGATTTTTTTTTTTTGCCAGTCCTGGGCTTGAGCTCAGGGCCTGAGCACTGTCCTTGGACTTTCTCAAGGCTAGAGCTCTACCACTTGAGCCTCAGCACCATTTCCAGCTTTTTTCTATGTATGTGGTACTGAGGAATTGAACCCAGGTCTTCGTGCATGCTAGGCAAGCACTCTACCACTAGGCCAAACTCCCAGTCCCTCCATGAGACTCTTGTCTCCAAGTCACACCAGAAAACCAGAAGTGCAGCTGTGGGTCACATTACTAAGGAAGACAGGGGAGAAAATGTGGCCACCACATTGGAGTGGAGGCCAAAAGTTGAGGTTGGGTTTGAGGCAGTCCAGAATTTCTTGTGACAGGTGAAGTGTCCTGTGTCTCTGCAAAATAGCTATCCATCAACTTCTCATTGGTATATTTCCCCAAGGTCTAATGATAAAGACCCTACACAGTCTCGTCTCAAAGCTGTGCCCCCTGGGGCAGGGTCATCTCTTTCAAGTCTGCATCCTCCCAAGTGTTTAGAAGTCAGCTGCCACCAGAGAGCGCTGTAGCCAAACTGGGTTGTAGCCTATACACAAAGGCTTCCCAGCTTCCCCAGGAAGACCAGACAAAATGCAGATTCTCTGACTTTGTCCAACTGTCTTTCCATCCTTGGGCTTCAAGAGAGCTTTCAAAATGTTGACTCCTGTGCCTCCTTCAGATACCACCAAGTAATTTGGCCAAAGAACCTGGGTGTTGAGTTGCTATCAGGGTTGAGACTGCTGATCAGAAGCTGGCATGACAGATGCCTTTATTAGTATGTAACAAGCACTGAATTTGAAAGCCACTTTCCAATAGACACTTGGAGTCTGGACAATCTGGATATCCACCTATCCACCATCTATTCACTCATTTACCTCTACAGCCCACCCCACGCTCCCATACCTTGAGTGCTTTCACAGGCTAGCACATGGAACCGCAGGGTGAACTCACACAACCATTGGCTCTCTCATTTGGGTCTTCTTCCAGGCCCCCAGATCCCAGTAAAAGTGTGGCTCAAGTCCCAGCCACGAGAAGCATTTCCTGGGGCTGCTGGGCCAGGCCTGGCATCCACCCAGTGGCAGGGAAGGAGTCTGGAGTTGTGCAGCTTTCTAGAAGCTTGCCTGCATCCTAGCCAGCTGCTTCCCATGGAGAAGCAAGCATGCTCTGTGAACCCCATAAGCCTTTTCCTGTTATGGGCTTTGCTTGGCACCATCTGGCGTCAGCATTGGCTCTATGGGGATCCCCCAGAACTAGTGGTCCCATTTAGACATGGTGGGACTGAGGCCTGATATGACTGTGTGTGGGTAACTGAGTGGAACGTAAACTACCCAGGCTACAGTTCCAAGCACACCATACATCTTAGCACCCTCTGCCTCAGGCTGATAAGTCACTCACTCCCCCATTCTAGACGGGAGGAAGTAGGGCTCAGAATTCAGGACTCTTGCCTGGAAGTTGTAAGATGGTGAGAGGCACCCAGTGCAAACCCAGCCCAGTTTTCCATTCTAAAGCCACTTTCAATGTCCCCAAGGGGGTTCTCGCAGCCTGCACATGTTGTGGAAGAGGAAGGGGACAAAGAACCCTAGGCACCTCCTTTGTTTCCCATAATCTTAGTATTTCCCAGTAGGAGCCATGCCCCCATGCCTCGCTGTCTGCAAGCCCAAGGGGGTGTCACTCTGTACCCAGGTTGGCCCAACATACAGAGTCAGGGTCAAAAATGTATCCTGAGTAGACAGCAGGGAAACAGGGGGAAGTTTGACTTCTATCCCTGCAGCCCCCTCCTGGGCCAGTCCCAGTCCACCCTGCCCTCCCCAGCTGTGGAAATTTGTACCTCAGCCCAGAAAAATGAACTGCTGGCAGTCAGCTGCTTGGCTGCCAGGATCAGCCAATCAGACACTAGAGAGTACCGCCCACTTCCTGGGACAAAGGGCCCAGAGGGCCCTGCTTGAGACCTGTGCCCCGATAAATAGCAGGAGCAGAATGAGGGAGGGTTAGGGAGACAAAGGCAAGGAATAGAAAGCTGGCAGAATTGGGGGGGGCATAGATGGTAGGGGGAGGACCCCAGCACTACCTGGCCAGGCTGGTTCACCAATGGCTACTAACAGCTGCTTGTTTTGTGGCTTGATCCAGGTTCCTCAGGTTCTTTTTAAATTTTCTGGTTTTTATAAAGGTGATGTACAGAAGGTTTATAGTTTCATAAATCAGGTCATGAGTACATTTCTCTTCGGACAATGTCACTCCTTCATTCGCTCTCTCCCAGTTTCCTCGGGTCCTTCACCGCCTCCCCCCCCCCCATCTTCTGCACACTAGCAGCAATCTCTCAACTCCCAGGTGCCCAGCATTTTCTCACCTTTGTCTTCCTTGATGCCTACCTCCCCTTCCCTAGTTGAGGGCAAGGGCTCCTGAGGAATGCTTCTAGAACTTAGACACAGACTCTTCTTGGCAAGAAGTGTGAACAGTAACGAGAGGTGGAATTACGTCTGTCAGCTCCTTGCCTTGTTCCCAGTTTGTGGGTGAGGACACAGAAGTTTAAGATGAGTCACTGACCTGTCAGTGTCCAATGGCTACTCTGGAATTTTGAGTACAGATATGCTTGACAACTGAGTAGCATTTCCTTCCTTTCCATTGTCTTCCTATCTAGTCTGGGTTAGCCTCTAAACTTTTTTTTGCCAATCCTGGGCTTGAGCTCAGGGCCTGAGCCCTGTCCTTGGACTTTCTCAAGGCTAGAGCTCTACCACTTGAGCCTCAGCACCATCTCCAGCTTTTTTTTCTATGTATGTGGTACAGAGGAATTGAACCCGGGTCTTCGTGCATGCTAAGCAAACACTCTACCACTAGGCCAAACTCCCGGCCCGCCTCTAAACTTTTTATTTTTGCCAGTACTAGAACTTGAACTCATTGTTGGGGTGACGAGGGCTGTCACTTAAGCTTTTTTGCTTCATTCTGGGGCTCTATCACTTCCTAGCTTGATTTTAATTAATTAATTAATTAATTAATTAATTTTGCCAGCCCTGAAGCTTGAATTCAGGATTTGGGCACTGTCCCGGAGCTTCTTTTGCTCAAGGCTTGCACTCTACCACTTAAGCCACAGTGCCACATCTGGCTTTTTCTGCTTATGTGGTACTGAGGAATCGAACTCAGGGCTTCATACAAGCTAGCTACCACTAAGTGCAAGCACTCTACCACTAAGCTACATTCCCAGCCCACTTTATTTAATTTTTGAGGCCACAATCCTCCTGCACCCCCACACCACACATTCCTGAATACTGGTGTGTGGATGGTGCTGTGGCTAGAACTGAGGTGCTCATGTGTGGCAGGCAAATGCTCTCTATCCCTTGAGCCACACCCCTATCCCTAAGCCTTTGCTTAGGCCTGGCCTTGCATCTCTCCACACTTCCAAACCAGCCCTCACTCTCCAGAGACAAACTTCAGCAACATCCCAGAATGAGGCAGTCAGGACTCCTGTAGCCACTCACAAAAGTCTCTGCTTCAGGCCTGGGGTCTCAAAGAAATCCCTAAATACAAACACATTTGCATGATGGCCCAGCAGTCTGGGTCTATAGCTAACAGCTCAGTTAGCTTCCAGGACAAGACTGCCAGAAGTGGGAGGAGCTGCCATCAGCATCCTGGGTCAGAAATGTCCTGTAGCCAAGTTGGTATCATTCAGTGTTTATTTGGACACACAAATAAAAGAATCTGGTGATTCAAACAGCATGCTTTTTTCTTTTGATCATGTACGTACATACATATTTTTTGAAAGAACACATCACCAGCTTCTACATGCTTTGTTTCTACTGAGCAATATATACAGCCTATTATATATATGTGCATATATATAATATATATATATTTTCAATAGATAACTACATTCAAGTAACGACACACAGGATTTACAGTTTCCCACTGAGGGAAAGAAGGAACACAAATTCTCACACACAGTTCACAGAGGAAGTACCATGAGCCCAGTCCCCAGCCAAGCTCTCTGGGGACCAGAGGACAGCAGCAAAAGTCACAGCAATCACCCTGCTGCTTCTTGTGGGCAGTGCTGGGTGCAAATGAGGATGGCAGCTCGCTCTACCTGGAGGCTTGGAAGCCACGTCTGGGAAGCTCACTTGTCCAGGATCTGCTCAAATATGGGGTTCATGAAGGAGAAGCCGGCAAATGCTGTCTGGTCCATGGAGTCGATGAGGTTCTTGTCGCTATAGGAGAGGCGTGGCTTCTCGTTCAGGAACTCTTGGTCAAAGTTGCTATAATCTCCCAGAGACTTCTGCAAGCAGAAGGCAGGGGTGAGTAGGCAGGACCTGAGGGGTAGCTCTCCAAAGGGCTCTGTTTCCCACAACTGCCTGGGATTCTGTAAGACTGGGCCAGAGCAACCCTTTTTAAATTCAGAGCCTTATCTTTTCTAGGCAGGTGCTCTACTACCTGAGCCATACCCCTAATCCTATACTTTAGTTTTTAGAGGATCCAAAATTAGTTTTTTAGAGGATCCAGAAGTTTTACCGAGAGCTAGCCTTGCATGGGGACTATTTTTTTTGCCAGTCCTGGGGCTTGAACTCAGGGACTGAGCACTGTCCTTGGGCTTTCCCAAGGTCTACCACTTGAGTTACAGCACCGCTTCCAGCTTTTTTTTTTTCCCCCTATATATGTACTACCAAGGAATCGAACCTGGGTCTTTGTGCATTCTAGGCAAGCACTCTTACCACTAGGCCAAAACTTCTGACCCTTCTTATTTTTGCTAGTCCTAGGACTTGAACTTAGGGCCTGGGCACTATCCTTGGACACTTTTTGTCCAAACTGAGCCACAGCACCACTTCTGGCTTTTTCTGTGTATGTGTTACCAAGGAATGGAACCCAAGGCTTTGTGCATGTTAGGCGAGCACTCAACCACTAGGCTACACTCCAGGCCCTCAAATATTTCTTCATAAGTCAATAAACTACTCCAATTATTATAGTTCAATACAGACTAAAGAGTATTTGAATGTCTCAGAAGAGAGACAGGGCAAAGGAGATGGGTCCATCTCAGAAGGCGGTTCCAGGGTGGAATCACATACCACTTTGGGTCTGAAGGGTGGCTCCACTTTCCGTTTCTCCAGTAGAGTCCAGTTGATGGTCTTGAAGAAGGGGTGTATTTTGATATTTCCTGTCACCCCCAGCCTCTTGACTGGGTCCCTTTCAAACAGCTGCAAACCAGCAGGGCTTTCATTAATCATGGGAAATTGGAGTTTCAACAAATTGCTAGCAGGCCTAAGGTCCTGGAGCCTTGGATCTCTGGCCTCTAAGGTGCCTTTGCCTGGGCTATCTGGGAATCCAGTGAGTAAAAGCAACACTACTGAGATTTACTCTCTGCCCAGCCCAGGACCTAACATCTTAGGTTTATATGTCCTTGTATTTACTTTTATTTATTTACTTTTGCCAGTCCTACGGCTTGAACTCAGGGCCTGAGCACTGTCCTTGGCTTTCCTCAAGGCCAGCATTCTACCACTTGAGCCACAGCACCACTTCTGGCTGTTTTTCTTGTATCTGGTACCAAGGAATTGAACCCAGTGCTTTGTGTATGCTAGACAAGCACTCTACCACTAGCCCCCCCTTGTACTTACTGTGAGGTAGGTTCTCTCAATCCCATTTTACAGATAGAAAGGTAGGCTCAGAATAGGAGGAGAAGTGAGCTACCCACAGCTACCAGCTAGTCACAGGCAGAACCAGGACTTATCTGTCTTCTGAACCCTTAGTCACCAGGGACACTGAGACAGGGCAAGACCCCTGTTGTGTGGGGACTGGGGCCTCAGTGAAGCTGCTCCTCCACAGCTGTGGCCCTCCTATGAGCCAACACCAGCTGGGGGCCCTCACCTTCTCCATGATGTCCTTGGATTCCTTGGTGATCCAGCGGGGATAATGGGGTGTGTCCACACGGATAGACTCGAAGAGTTCATCCTCATCATCCCCATGGAAGGGGGACTGACCAATGAGCATCTCGTAGAGGAGGACCCCGAAGGACCACCAGTCCACAGAGAACGTGTATTTCAGGCCCTGCAAGATCTGAGGGGTGGGGTAGGTAAGCAGCTGATGGTGCTGATGGACTAGCCTGCGCGTGCACCACACCTGGGCCTCTTTACCTCGGTGGCACTGTTTCTGACCCCTACCTACTGAGGCAAGGTGTCTGGGTAGGCTGGGGCTGGAGGGTTCTTGCTTACCTCAGGGGCAATGTAGTCAGGGGTGCCACAGAAGGTGCTGGCCTGGTTCTCCCCAAATATATTCTCTTTGCACATCCCGAAGTCAGCAATCTTGATGTGGCCATCTCGGTCCAGCATCACGTTGTCCAGCTTGAGGTCTCTGTGAAGAGAGTGCAGGACAAGAGCCATCAGGAGCCAACTGATCTCCCCAACCTACTCCCAGTCCATTTCCATCCCTAAATCCAGGGCTTTCCCTGGATTTAGGAAATGAAGGGGAAAAAAAGGGGGTGTGTGTTGGGGGGGGTGGAGCAGGAAGAGAAAGAGATGCTACAAACCTACTTCTTGCAGCCACCTACTAACCTAAATGCTGGGCACAGAACATCTCACTCCCTAAAGCCCAAGCTGAGGCTCACCAGAGCCCATGTCACACGTCCTGGACCACCTAGCTGATCAGGAGGCAGAAGCAACTACTGCTTCACATGTGTCTGGCTCCCCAAGGGAGGGACTACGTTAATTCCTGAGTCATAACATGTCTGAGTAGATAATTCATACACAGGAGAATAAGTAATGAGCAAGCAGGGCAGTTCATCCCCCACTAAGCTCTACTGCAGGCATTCCCCAGAGAGAACCAGATGTGGACAAGCATATAACAATGTGCACTTTACCCCACCTCTCAAAACCTGGATGCCAAGATTGATCCTCTCCCTTCCTTTTTATCTTCTGAGACAGGGTCTTATTACACATAGGACAAACTGGCTTTGAAACTGAGATCCCACCTCACACTCTAGATGCTGCAATTATAGATGTGACACACCCCACCTGGCTCCATGAGTTGGTTTTCTACTCGTCAGCTTGACATCATTCCACATCATTACAGAGTGTGCCATCTACCTTTCTGATGGATGTATAGTTGAGATGGGAGGTTGGGACCGCCATTTATTGCATGAGCATCTGTGGACCCAGTCCCTACAGGTGGAAGCTTAACTGATCACCTGGGACTTCAGGGGAAGCATTGTGTACCTGTGAGTGATACTCTTCCTTCCGGGCAATGACCCTGAGTACACGCAGTGTGGGGCTGCCCCAGGCTCAGGTGAGAGGCCACAGAATTCTTGCACTAAAGTGAGATGTAGGCAAATTCCTAGCTACAGCCTCTGGCTGTCTAGGCCTCAGAGCCTATCAATGGTAAGCAGGGGCTGGTGCTGGCCCTCCTGAGAGCTCTCGCTCCCAGAACTTATACCTGTAAATGATCCCTTTGCTATGTAGAAACTGCAATCCACAGATGATCTCAGCTGCATAGAACCTGGACAAAAGAAAGACTGTGTGTTAGGATTTTTGTCCACCAATTCTTCCCTTCAACACCATGGGGTAAGAAATACTGTAAATAATGCCACGGACAATTTGGGCTTGACATCTTGTATCAGGCAAGTAAGTGCTGGCAAGCCAGGCATAATTTTTTTTTTTTCCCAGTCCTGGACTTGGGCTCAGGGCCTGAGCACTGTCCTTGGGCTTTCTCAAGGCGAGAGCTCTACCACTTGAGCCTCAGCACTACTTCCAGCTTTTTTCTATGTATGTTGTACCAAGGAATTGAACCCAGGTCTTCGTGCATGCTAAGCAAGCACTCTACCACTAGGCCAAACTCCCGGCCCCAAGCAGAAAATTTTGAAGGCAAAGTACCAGATAAGCAAATTCTGTAGAAGATGGTGTGGCTTATGTAGATATAGGTATTGTACATACAAGTATACATAAAGTCAGCCTGAAGGGGCAAGCAAATGGAGAAAATGGTACCGCACACCAAGGGCCTATATCAGGCTGCTTTGGCTGAGGCCCCAGGAGGGGACAGGACCCAGCATGTCTGTGCTGTCTCTCTTTAGGACAGCTCACTCATCACCACCCATGGCTTTGCATACAGCATAGACAGCCAAGGCTACCCCATGTCTCCCCACTTCCAGCTCTAGCCTAGCTTGGCTTATGCAGAAAAGGGAAGAAGGAATGTAGAGCAGGCTGGCAGTGTATCACCACTCTGAGCCAATGACCTTCCCCACATTCAGAGCCCTCACATACGTGGCACGGTAGAGGTCAAAGCGGCCTTTGTCCTGGATGTGGTACATCAGGTCACCCCCATTGAGGAACTCCATCACAAAGAACAGGTGGTCCTGGATAGGGCAGAGCGGTGAGCAAAGGATTCAGACGGGAAGCTCCCTGGCCAGGGGCCTAGGTATCAAGTCCCAACAGGAAGCAGAGGGGAGAGGCCTTGGGCTAAGGGGGCAGCTCTGCCCTGGGAGGTGTGGGTGGGGAAGATATGGCTCTGCTCAGGTAGGAAGATATACTGGCTATGGCTGTGTGAGGCTAGAGACCTTAGTCTGGAAGGTACAAATGAGATGTGTGAGAAAGGGATTCTCCCAGGCGAGCGCCAGCACTCGCTTCTCCACCATGGTGCACTCCACGTCATCATCAATTAGTACCACGTCCTTCTTGAGGTACTTGACAGCGTAGTACTGCCCTTTGCCCTTCAGCTCTGCAAGGAGCACCTGGGGAGGAGAAAGGGGTTGCTGAGCAAGGGCCCCTGCCCCATCCACAGATGTCCAGCCTCTACTGTCCAACCAGGAAAAAGCCAGAGTTTGGTGGGAAGTAGGCTCTGATCCCTGGTCCCTCCAGCTCAGGGCACCCACAGCCTCTCACCTTGCCAAAGCTGCCTTTGCCCAGGACCTTGTGGAAGGTGAAGTTCTCGATGCTGCACTTGGTGCTGCCCTCCCAGATCTTGCCGTAGGTTCCGTTGTCTGCCAGAGAGACTGTGTCACCGACTTAGGTCTCAATTGGCATGGATCCCTCCCAGAGGGAGGCTGGGGGTCCGGGGCTGGGTTGGGCTAAGGGATCTTGGGAGATCGAGGGCTTACTGCCCACCTAGGGTATCTCTTTCTAAATTCACTTGATAGGGAGAAGGAAGCTAGGCCCTTTCCTATGGCCTGATGGGAATTGAGAGCCCATCAAATGGGCTCATTATACCCACTCACCTGGAGAATCAGCCTCAGAATGTCCTGGCTTCTTCTGGAAACCCTGATATATTCCAACATGCTCTGACTCCAGCTTCCGGGAGGATCTCTAGGGAAGAAATAAAGCAGGGGACAGGCAGATGGTCAGACTATTGAAGAACTGTTGAAGAGGTCTTGAGAAAGGACCTCTCAACTCTAACTCCCCCCTGGGGATAGCAGGAGCAGAGATCAGGACCCCCAGCATATGCATGCACTCCCACCCATTTCCAATGCCCAGGGAAGCCTCTGTAGACTGGAAGGCACAGACCACAAACAACTCTTTTAAACCGATCCCCACCCATCTTCCTCATAATTTACTCAATGAATTTTTGTGTCCTTCATTTCTGAGTGATAATAGATCTTTAAAATTTTTATTTGTTTTTGCTTCAGTGGGGATTAAACTCAGAGCCTCTAGTATGCCAAGCAAATAGTTCTACCACTATCTTACCCCTTGAGCCACAGCGCCTCTTCTGATTTCCTGGTAGTTAGCTGGAGATAAGAGTCTCACAGTCTTTAGTGCTTAGGCTGGCTTTGAACTGTGATCCTCGGATCTCAGCCTCCTGAGTAGCTACCATGCCCAGGGCTTAAATGGATCTTGACATAGGTTCTCATCATTTTTCCTGAGTTAACTTTAAACTCATGATCCTCCTGCTTCTGCTTCCCAAGTAGGTGAAATTATAGGCGTATGCCACTATTGCTGACTTGACTGTCAAATTTTACCCTAAAGTTCTGCAGCATTCCTAGACCTATGCACATGTACATGCATGTACACGAGCATTCTCGCTCACACTGAATCTTACTTTGAAATGTCCATGCTTGAATGACTGAATGAATTCACAGGAAAACAAACCACCTCCCTCTGTCACCTAAAGGACTGTCCAAAGGATTTTCCAAAGGCAGGGTCCATGCATACATCCTCCCCATCCTCCCCAATGGGGCTCCTCAGTAGGAACCAGTAGGAAGTACAATGTGCCCTGGCTGATCCCTCTGAGCCTCTCCCCTGTATCCAGAATCCCATAGCATCTGCTCACCTGGGAGACTTGATTCAAGGCCTCAGCCAAGAGCTTCTGGTTGATGCCACAGAGATTGGCCACCTTCTCCCGACATTTGTGGTGTACGTTCATGCCACAGTCTGATGTAAAGGAGAAGCAGGGTTCAACTCAGGATGGCTGGGGGGGAGGGTGGTGGTGGAAGAAAGGTGGACTTTGGTGGGGACTTCTGGGCTTCCAGTCATTAGGGGGAAAAAACCTAAAGCCATCATTAGCATTTCACATCTTTTATGATTTAAATAAAACAAAAGTCAGGCACCAGCGGCTCATGCCTGTAAGTCTAGCTACTCAGGAGAGATGGAGACCTGAGAATTAAAGTTTGAAACTGGCCTGGCTCTTACATATCCAATAAAACAGCAAAAAGCTGGACGTGAAGTTGTGACTGAAGTTGCAGAGCCAGGCTTCAGCTAAAAAGCTCAGGGACAGTTCAAGCCCTGAGTTCAAGCCCCAGGACTGGCACAAAAACAACAACAAATAATATATAAAGAAAGGCAACAGGGCCAGGAGTTTGGCCTAGTGGTAGATTGCTTGCCTAGCATGCATGAAGACCCAGGATGGATTCCTCAGTACCACATACATAGAAAAAGCTGGGGGGCTGCGAGTTTGGCCTAGTGGTAGAGCACTTGCTTACCATGCATGAAAACTCGGGTTCAATTCCTTAGTACCACATACATAGAAGAAAACCGAAAGTGGTGCTGAGGCTCAAGTGGTAGAGCTCTAGCCTTGAGAAAGTCCAAGGACAGTGCTCAGGCCCTGAGCTTAAGCCCAGGATAAAAAAAAAAGCTGGAAGTGGTGCTGTGGCTCAAGCTGTAGAGCTCTAGCCTTGAAAAAGCCCAAGGATGGTATTCAGGCCCTAAATTCAAGCCCCAGGAATGACAAAAAAAAAAAAAAAAAAGAGGAAACAAAAATTTAAAAAGTAGTCAGAGCCAGGTACCAGACCAGTGTCCACACCTGTAATCCTAGCTACTCAGGAGGCTGAGATTGGAGGATTGGGTTTCAAAGCCAGCTGGGGCATGGAAGTCTATAAGACTTTTATTCCAATAAACTTCTCAGAAAAAGCATGAAGTAGTGCTGTGGCTCAAGTGACAGAGCACAGCCTGGAGCACAAAGAAGCTCAGAAACTCAGGGACAGAGCCCTGGCCCAGGGTTCAAGCCCCAGAACTGGCCAAAACAAACAACAAAAAAAAAGTCAGAAGATATGAAACAAATTTAAACACTCTAAAGATTGGGACAAATGAGACAAGTGGCTTTTGTTCAGGGTCTCTAATTTGTAAGTGAAACATGGGATGAGGGGAGGTTGGAAGCAGCATGGGCTGAGTGCCAGCTAGTGCATGGCAAACCCTAGTTAAGTGCTTCTGCTCACTTGTCTCTCTTCACACTGAAGGACATAGCTCAGAGAAGGGCAGCCACCTGCCTGGTGGACACACAGCAGACAAATGATAGCATCAGGAAGGACAGTGTGGAACAGTCACTAGCACCTCATCCACATGACATCAGGGAATGAGGTGCAGTCAGATGAGATTCCTTTGAGCTTAAGGCTGTGGTAAGGGAGGGCCAAAGGCTGCAAGAGTGCTAGGGCCTATGGAGCTCTGGTGGGCAGGCCAGGGGGTGGGCAGTACACACCTTCACACTTTAACCCCTGCTTCACAATCCCCCAGAGCAGGCTGCCACAGTGGTCACAGAAGGTAGGGCTCATGTAGTTGTAAACCTTGAACCGGTGTGGCATGTCAATGTTGAAGCGTTCTTTCTGGAACTGGAAAGAAGGGGTGTCAAGTCAAAAGTCATGTGCCAGCCCCAACCCTTTCCTCCACCACAAATTCCCCATACCCTACAAATGGCAACATGCCCAGGGGATTTTACCAAGACTAAAAACTACGGAGGCCCAAGGAGCCCAGGAAAAAAAGCAACGAAAGTCGAAGGAAAAGAGGAGGGAGGGGAAGCCCAGAGGGAGGGGATGAAGAACCAGATTCCTACCCCGCCAAGCCCCCAGACTCCCAGGCCCTGCCTTGGACCTCACTCACAATGGTGTCCCGGCTGTTGGCTGCAGTGCCAGTGCACCGGCCGATGATCTTGTCAATGCATTTCTTGTGGATGGCAGCGTTGCATTCTTGAAAAGGCAAAGGCCCAGGAGCCGGAGGGGGCGGCATCGGGAAGGGCAGCCTGTGAGCTGGCACCACTGGCCCAGTCCAGCCCTCCACACAAAGCCAGCCTTCTCCTTCACCACCCACACCCTCACCCCACACCAGCCTTGCCCAGGAGTTGATTCTTCCCCCTCCCCCTCCCCCACCGCCCCAGCTCTCACAGGAGGGGCAAGAGAGCTTGGGGTGGGGTAATTAGGGAAGGCTGCTGGACTCCTAGTGAACAGAAAGGTGGGGAGGCATTCAAACTGAGGGCAGGAGAACCCTTATGTCTCCCTCTTCTATGTCCCAGCTCTCTCACACATGCAGTACACATCAACACCCCAACATAGACACCTGTATGTACATAATATATATACATACAAAGCATATGTAACCAAATACATAACAGACTTCTAACTGAGTCCTTGCTACATTTATTTATAGCTACATTTATTTACATTTATTTATAGCTTTACATACTTACTATATGCATTTATAGCATCTTCATAATGAAACTATTTTATAGATGAGGAGACTAGAGCAGACAGACCAAGGAACTTGTCTAAGGCCCCTGCAGCTAGGAAGTGGAAGAGCAGCTGTGCTCAGAACAGCAGCCTGCAGAGCCTGCTGCTTGTGCCACCAAGGGAAAGGGTAGGTTCACCCTGTGCTTGGATGCCCACCCTCTCTCCCAAGTTCCTGCACCCAGGGGAGGAGGGCTGGTAAAAGTTTCACACAGCCTCTGGGACTGCAAATACTCTACCACAGCTATTTCAGGTTACTAACCTGACAACCTGCATACAGAGCTCGGAAGAGAAGCACCAAACTGGCTTTGATGAACTATAGCAAGCCAGTCTTGGTAGGGGCTACCATCTCCCCGCCCTTGCCTCCACATGTGCACATGCATGCATGCGCATGCAGGCTCTCTCTCTCTCTCTCTCTCCCTCTCTCTCTCTCTCTCTCTCTCTCTCTCTCTCACACACACACACACACACACACACACACAGAGCTTCTATCTAGCTATACCATCCTGAGCAGGGGTCACAGGCACATGTCGTGGAAGCACATACATACATAAACCCAGCTTTGGAGATACTTACGCCTGCACTTGTAGCCTTGTTTGTTGAGGCCCCTAAAAGGCAAATTCCCAGAAGCATGAGTGAGAGGTCCCTGGTGGCCCTTCTCTTCCCTGTGTCACCCCCAGCAGGCATAGCAGTCTCACCAGACAAACTCTTTGCACACAGAACAGAAGGTGGGCTGTCCAAAGAAGGTAGCGATAAACTCATGGTTCTTAATATAGTGGATTTTGGCCTGTTTGATGGCTCCACGGCGGTTCATGATAGGAAACATGGCGTCTTCCTCACTACGCATAGACTGTTTGCAATCTGGGAACAATGACATAGGAGAGTCACTTCCACTGTTCAGAAGGGACATGCCCCAGCAATTCGGCATCCTCAAGTGGTCCTGAGAGAGGGGCTACTATCCTAGATCTCAGTGCAGGCTCTGTCACTGATCCCCACCCAGGTGGGCATCTTACCCCCGTCCTCCAGGAAGTACTGCACAGACATCAGAACCTTGGCTTGGGGCTGTAGGTCCAGCTGTTGGGGTGGAAGGTGGAGGGATGAAGACAAGTCAGTGAGCATGAAGAGGACTCAGAACCTGCCCCCATGGCTGACTCCTGAGGCCAGGGGGTCCCCTAAAGCTTAGCTAGACACCTGAATGCCTAGTGTGGCCAAGGCCCCGCCCAAGCCCCGCCCCACCTGTACCCTAGGTATTATTACATTTGGGGAAGTGAAAGGATCTAGCCCACACCCGGCCAGGCCACAAGGCTGAGAACAGTCAGGGAGGGAAACTCCCTACTCTACCCCCTGCTACCTCATAATTAGGAGCTTAGAATAGTACCCCTACCCCCATGTGCATGTGCAGACACAGAGACACTGGGTCTAACATACCTATGGGCTTAAGTATCCTGTACCGTCCAGGGGGCTGGACCCTAGCCTCTGTTCCCTCCCCAACCCTGGGACCCACGCTTCACAATGGATATCTTCTATGGGAGTGAAATGGAGCCCAGATCCAGGCCTGTACTCTTGTCTGACCAAGGTGCAGAGCAATTCTGTGTCAACCTCTTCCTATCTTAGCCCCTTCCCCTGCTCAATGGAGGCTGGCCAGAGCTTCTGATGACCACAAGGCCCTTTCCAGTGGAGACACCCTGGCTGTAGGGGCTCATATGTAAATCAGAGGAGATTCTTCTATTGCTGGCTTCCTGTGGTCACCACAGCTGTATGTGGGCACTGGCGTGTGCAGTTCCACACTTAGCAGGTGAGTATCATGAACTAGTTTTATCTCCTTGCTTCTAAAATACGTCATGTTGGCTGGGCACAGGTGGCTTGTGCTAATAATCCTAGCTATTCAGAATCTGACACCTGAGGTTTAAAGTTTGAAGTCAGCCAAAGTTAGGAAAGTCTATGAGACTCTTATTTCCAATGAACCAACAAAAAGCCAGAAATGGAACTGTGGTTCAAGTGGTAGAGCACCAGACTTGGGAAAAAAAAATCCATGGGAAAGTGTTCTAAATTCAATCCCAGTACTGGCACAAAAAATAAAATAACAAGTCGGGCGTGGTGGCGCACGCCTCTAATCCTCGCTATACAGGAGGCTGAGATCTGAAGATAGCAGCTCAAAGCCAGCCTGGGCACTAAAAAGTCTGTGAGATTCTTATCGCCAATTAATCACCAGAAAACCAGAAGTGGCGCTGTGGCTCAAGGGGTAGGGTGGTAGCCTTGAGCTGAAGAGCTCAGGGACAGTGCCCAGGTCCAGAATTCAAGCCCCAAGACACGCCCCCCCCCCAAAAAAAATTGCTACATGCCTTTTCAAAACTAACAGGGGGAAAAATAGTCCCCCAAATAAAGAGGACTTGCTTTAGAACTTAATATGTGTCGGCTTCTCTAAGGAGTCCTTGATTTTGGGTGCTCATTTCAACTAACTGAAATGATAAATCACAAAGCCAGGACTGGAGCCCAGAATGCACTGGCCACAGAGCCGCGGTGAGCGCCTTGCAGCTGTGCTCTCCTGAAAAGCCCATACCGGACTCCCCCATGCACATGCATGACCCTGGCCCATAAGCCTCTCACCCAGAACTCAGCCTTGCCGTTGTTCTTCTTGCAGCGCTCAGCCAGCACCGACACGCCCACAGTCACCTCAGACACTGGGTCCTCAGCTGCCCGCATCAGCACAATCTGGATGACACGGCCCTCGTAGATGTGGGCATCAAATGTGGACTTCCACTCAGGGTACATGGTCGGCTTCTTCTGTACCAGTGTTTTCCCTCGCTCTGCAATGGGGCCAGGCAGGCAAGGTCAAGCTTGCCTTCCCAGACCCATGGATCTGCAGGGTCCCAAGGACCTCCCAGAACGCCGAACTGCCTGTGCTGTTAGCACACCCTGGCAATTCTCATTCTAGGCCTTTGCTCCTGTGTTTCCTCTCTTGTGACCCTTTCACTCCAATTCCACTTAAATGTCTCTTTCCCTTATGCATTTACTTAGTGAACACATGTAAAGGCTAGCCACAAAGGCAAAGAACACAGCGAGTCCTCCTGGAGCCCCAAGACACAAACCAGTTCATCTCTCAAATTACTTCTAAGTCACAGTTGTAACGAGAGTAACGAGGGAAAGGTCAGTGGTTCTAAACCCATCTTCTATCCAGTGGTGTAAATTCAGTCTGAGAATCAAAAAAGGTTTTCTGGAGGGAGGGACAACTCACATACCGAAGGAATGAGGAGGGCCTGGCCAGGGGTGAACAGCAGAGGGGAGGTGCACTTCCTCTAGGAAGTTTTCCTGACTCTAGTGTAGCCCAGTGACCTCCCTGGACTTCCTGACAAGACTCATTACTGGTAACTCAACCATGAACTCCATGAGGACAGGACTAGACTGGTCCTGGAACACAGCAATGACTTCACTGCCCAGGTGTGAAACAACCTATGAAACCAGAAACCTAGAGGGGCTCAGTTTAGCCAGCATGTGAGCTCTGTAGGGAGTCTGTTTTCCTGTATCCATAGAGGTGGGTGGGGAAGGGAGTCCAGGACAAGGAAGAAAAAGGATCTCCGAAAGGATCCTACAGAAGTAGGCAAAGCTCCTCCCCAGGCCTTCCTGCTGAACCCCACACCTCTCTTTCCAGGGCGCAGCCTCTACCCTACCTGTGCTGAGTGCCTCCTTCATCTTCACAGCACAGAAGGGCTGGCTTGCCTCGTCTTCCATCTGCACAGAGCCCAGCTCATAGGAGTTGAAGGAGATACGCAGGAATGGGGCCATGGTGAGGCCTGCAGTAGGGCTGTGTACACAGAGTGAAGTCAGGTAGCAGAACAGAAGTCAGGATAGCCATGGGAGGCACAGTGGTTTTCCCCTAGCCCTGGGGGCTCTCTCATCATTGGGTTTGGCCCATGTGGTGGGTAAAAATGTGCTAGACTTATAGCAGGGTGTATGCTGGTGGCTCATACCTCTGATCCCAGCTACTACTTAGGAAGCCAGTCCAGGCAGGATAACCCATGAGACTCTTATCTCCAATTAACCAGCAAGAAGCCAGAGGTGGAAGAGTGGTTTATGTGGTAGAGTGCCAGCTTGAGCACAAAATCCAAATTAATAGTGAAAGGCCCTGAGTTCAAGCCCCAGTATAGATACATACACAAAAAGCATGCACTAGAGGTTTAGGCACTCATGTTAAAAATTGGTGAACTTCATGGTTTTAAGTCTGGACCTCTGGCATCCCAGGTAAAATGGGAGAATGTAACATCAACAGACACTGGGCTGTCTACCTCAGCCAGGATACTCTCTCTGTCCATTCCTCTCCAAACCCTGGGTCCTACAGTATCTGAGTCTTGACCCCAACAGATTCATTGAGGAGCCACTCATTGACTCTTTTAGCAGCAAATTGCTAGAGTCTCTCTCTCTTTCTTTCTTGCTAGGATTACAGGTGTGAGCCACCCCACCTGGCTGTTTGTTTCTTTATTGCCAGTCTTGGGGCTTAAACTCAGGGCCTGGGTACTGTCCTTGGACTTTCTCAAGGCTAGTGCTCTACCACTTGAGCCATAGTACCACTTCTGGCTTTTTCTGTGTATGTGGTACAGAGGAATCGAATCCAGGACTTTGTGCATGCTAGGCAAACATTGTACCACTAGGCCACAATCCCTACCCTGGGTCTTTCCTTTTAAATTAATTTTCCCCCAAAATATAAAGCTTTTCCTGCTGGAGGTAACCAGGTCAGCTTCCATACTACTTTACTGTTCCCTAAGGTGAAGATGCTACAGGTGACCTCATGGGTCATTTGTGGAGAACACACATGTGTAAGCCCATATATGCACACTTATACTCCAACAGACACTGGCTCTAGGCCCAGCCACTACACTAGAGTGCCCCATAACTGAGGCCAAATGAGTGCCTCTTGCTAGTCGTGCACATACACAGTACTCTCACCACAGCCTGCAGGGCAGTACAGGCACACATCCTCTTCCCACACACTTGTGCACACAAACTATAGCTGCCCAGCCCTGAAATAGTTCTCTCCAGCTCCACTACAGGCCCTAGAGCAGCAGCCAGGCCTGCTGGTAGCTTCCAGATGAGATGAGCTCACAGGAAACATTGATCTCAGCATACAGCATGGCCCAGGACAGCCCAGCTAGTCCTCTGAGGCCCATAGACACACCAGAGAGGAGGAATTGGCAGGGCAGATCCCAACCCTGCTCTTATCCAGGCCTGGCTCCTACTTCATAAAAGGAAGAATTGGTATGCAAGCTTATACCTGAGCACAGGCCCCAAAACCTTTAGCCTCAGACCAGCAGGTAGGTAAGTGCTAGGTGCCAGGTCAGACACCCACAGCCATTTATGGGCAAGGAGGGACGGCTAGCAGTAGGATGCTATGGGCTCTAGCCTAAGCTGAAGCATGCACAAGTGTATGAGTTGTTGGGCTTGAGGTGTATATGGGAGTGATGAGTGTACAAAAGTGTGACAATGCAAAAGTGTGTGTGCTTATGATGCTATGAGAATGGGTGGCATGTTGTACAAGAGTTGTTAATAGTGGAGTATAAAACAAATGCCCTGGGGCTGCAAGTATGGCTTTAGTGGTAGAGTGCTTGCCTAGCATGCATGAAGCTCTGGGTTCCACATAAACAGAAAAAGCTGGAAGTAGTGCTGTAGCTCGAGGAGTAGAGCGCTAGCCTTGAGCAGAGAGGTCAGGGACAGAGTACAGGCCCTGAATTTAAGCTCCAGGACAGGCAAAATAAATAAAGGCCTGGACCTGGCTTTCAGCATTGGTAGGAGTCTTGGTGAGTATCCCCAACCTCCATGCTAAAAAGGACGTTAGCTCTTCCTATTGTCTTGCTTGGCCTTGAGGTCCAAAGGTCCAAAGCTTTGGACCTTGTGAATGCTCACAGCAATGAGAAATGATAAGTAAGGTGCCCTACAGGGCACACTTGCCACAGCACTGTCCACAAGTCTGGGCCAGACCTCAGCACCCACAGCATGGTCTCATGCCTCTCAAAAGGACAACCTGAAGACACAGCTGGGACAATGAGCACCTTTCTATGTGCTTCAGAAGACAAGGGACAGTCAAAGAAGAGGAGTGAGATGCAGGACATGTACTCTTGATGAAAAAGGGACGAGAGCTTCCCAGGCAGGAAAAAAAAAAAGGTCAAACTAGCTGGGTACAATATCCATAATGCCTTGACTGTGGATTTCAGGTCCTGTGGCCTCCCATCTTCCAATTAAGGAATAGTCCCTTGTTCAGGGTTGTCATGTTGATGAGAACCAATGCCAACCTGAAGACCTCAGGAGGGTCCTCTTGTCAGTATCACTCCCTTGAACTGACAGTGCCCATCTTTGACCTATGCATCCCCCTTTTAGTGTACAAAGTATACCCATAACCCCCACTGCATTCCTTCTACCTGACCTCCAGTCTGCATTCAGTTCTGGTTACCTCACTTCTCAGACAGGGAAAGCAAGTCTATAGGAACACACAGCAGCTTATCCAGGAGCACCAGATATTCCATACTCCTGCTGAACAGCTTCTCCTGGCAATATCCTGCTGTGGCCTGGCCCAGGCCCTAAGGTCCCCTAGCTTCCAGTGACCCAAGCTTGACTAGCAGGAACTACATAGCGACTGCCCAGGGCTACATAGAGAAGACAGGTGATCAGAGATGCCCCAGGAGGGTAAAGCAGGGCCCAGGACAGGCCTCCCCGCCTGCACCACAGGCCTGCCTTCTGGCTAGCATTCAGAGTAGCTGCTGCTTGCAGTTATAAGTCATTGGAGGGAAAACCACAACCACAATAGGGCTAGGGTTCAGCCCTAAACCTGCACAGCC
This sequence comes from Megascapheus bottae, assembly GCF_031878675.1. Taxonomy (NCBI): domain Eukaryota; kingdom Metazoa; phylum Chordata; class Mammalia; order Rodentia; family Geomyidae; genus Megascapheus; species Megascapheus bottae. The sequence goes on from NC_143510.1 coordinate 17,152,754, forward strand.
AGACCACAGTGCCACGAGCCCGGGGGATCCGTGGTCTTCATGGGCTGCTCTGGGGCTACCCAGCAGTAATCCTAGGGGTCAGATCACCTTGCCCTAACTCACTAGGACTAAAAATGGGGTGAAGACTCTAGCCTGATGCTTCTAACCCCTGACCATACTGTTTAGACCTCAGGATGGAGACAGACCACATGAACTGGCATCTGCCTCCATCACTGTGTGATTCTGAGAGAGCTCCTCTGGTGCCCACTGCACAACAGACACCTACCTAGCACGCCTGAGCAGTGGGGAAAGGCAAGGGGTGAAGGGTGAGGCAGCAGCACAAAAGCAAGGTATACTTCTATTTACAGCCCACATACAAACAGGCCCTGACTCATAAGCCCCAAAGGAAGGCTCAGCCCCAGACTCATCACTACTTGCAGGTCCAGGGTGCTGTCAGGGCTAGACACCACATAGCCCTCCACGGGGACCAGCCAGGCCTTTCTGGGGTCTATCTGGGGTTCTTAGATGCTATGATCTTGCTAGTTTACCTAGCAGCAGAAGTAGCCTTGTAGGCATAGAATAGAGTCAAACAGCTAGCTGTGAATCTCACACTTCTGAATAGGGCTGGCCTTTCCTGAGCCATCAAGGTACCAGATTAGCCTTGTAATTACATTAGCTCATATCTTATAACATCTAGAGGTGGGAAACTAAGGCTTAGAGAGGTTACATGACTTGTCCAAGGTCACAGTGCCAATACTAGTAGAAAGGTTTGAACTCAGGAAGAAGAGATTAAAGGGGAGATGAGAATAGACATGGAGACAGAGAAATGTGCTAGGAACAGCATGTAAAAATCCAAAAATTTACAAGGCCGGGAGTTTAGTCTAGTGGTACAGTGCTTGCCTAGCATGCACGCAGACTTGGGTTTGATTCTTCGGTATCACATACATAGAAAAGCCATGGTACTGTGGTTCAAGTGGTAGAGTTCTAGCCTTGAGAAAGCCCAAGGACAGTGCCCAGGCCCTGAGTTCAAGGCCCAGGACTGGCAAAATAACCCCAAAAAACAAAAAAAAACAAATCCGTATACAATGACAGAGAAACAGGTAAGGGTGCCAGGTCCCCTATACTTGACTGGTTTATTCATCCATCCCTATCTCTCACCATTCTGAGCTGGTCCCAGGACTGTCCTTTGGAATAATCCTCCCCTTTGCACAATAGAAGTAATATGACTCCTGAGTAACTGTCTTTTCTTCTGTCCTAGTAGCTTGAACTACTAGGTTCCCAAAACCTGGGTCTCTGTCTCTGGACACCAGCAGGTGGAATGGTACTAGCTAGGTCAGAGCAAGCAGGCAAACAGAAACCTGTTTCTAGCTAGTCCAGGGCAGTGGGCAAGGCCAGCCTCAAGGTGACAAACGTGCCTGTACTATTAGAACTACCAGAGTGGCCCCTAGAGCAGCTCCCAGTGTATGTTGGTAGGCACATGTGTATGTGAGTTGCAGATTCCTGAACATAATTGTGTTGACCAGCAAGGAAGGCTGGACCATCAGGAGCAGAAATGCACTTCCGATTTTTTTTTTTCTACATGTATAACTTGTTTCAAACAATTCTTTCAAAACCCAAATATAAAACCCATCAGGTAAAAGTGTCTCCAAGTTCGGCATGTATCCCCTAAGCACGAACTGCACACATTCCCTAGCACGAGCCAATCCATAATACATCAACCCTTTGAGCTAACCAATCACTTCCAGCTATTTGTCCACAGTGTGTTATGATTTGCTCAAACTTGTGACTAAAGTTCCCAAAACCCTATAAATACCCTGTACAACAGGAAGTCGGGGCTCTCAACTTAGACCTGCTGTGCCGGTTGTGTGTTCAGGCTCGAGCTTGCAATAAAGACTCTCGTGCTCTTACATCAAAAAAAAAAAAAAAAAGTCTCCAAGAAACGGGCCTTCAGGGACTGACATTGTAACAGTGGGAAAAACGAAAGCTAAGGAGCTGCATCCATGGTCCCTCATCTCTCAGACGCAGCCTTATTACCTCTACTTATTTCTTCCCTCATATTTAATTTATCCTCACAGGCCCATGGGGTGATGCCTACAGGGAAGAAGTATAAACAATGGCTGGGTATGGACAAAAGAAGTCTTGGTCAGGCTGCTGGGGGAGAGCCTCTGAACAGGTTCAGATAGAGATGAGCCACAGTTCCTAGTGGAATATAGTTTGTTTCCTTTGAACAGTATTCTAGGAAGCAAAGGCTGCCCTCGTGCCACCTTATGTAGCTCTTTCCCATCTATACCAATCTAGCATTGAACAAGCCCTTACTACCCATGAAAGATACCACCTGATGCCAAACAAGACTGGATGGAGGGGGCAGCAGAGTGAAGTTCTCTTAGGGGAGCAGCCCAGCCTGGTACACAGGCCTCGAGGGAGGAATGAAGGAGGGAAAGTAGACATAAGTGCGGTCAGGGGATAAAATGGAGTAAGGTGGTATGACCAGCAGGAGGGAGCGGAGAAGGCCCTGACAGTTGTGAAAGGACAAGGGATGGACATGGAGGACTGCTAGGCTGGGCAGGCAAGCAGGAATAGCTTGGTTAGGAGGCTGGCCTCCTCACCGAGGTTGCATACCCCCAGAAATGAGTGTAGCAGGAGGAAAAGATGTAGAAGACTGGAAAGCCCCTTCTGAGGCCCTCCTCAGGTCCCAGAATGGGCATGCCTCCCCCATCAGTTCTTTCCTATGACTGGTATCTCATGCACTGGCCCTGGGCTCCTCAATGCTCTGCTACCTCACACAGACCAGCCACTGTCCATATAGTCTGCTCAGACTCTCCAAAGCTATATTACTCCTCACTCATCCCCTTCCCTGGCACTCAGTCCTGGCCAGCATGACATTCTTCCCAGAGTGGAACTCTTCAGCTTGCATTGCCTTTGGAGAAAGCCCAGACCTCAACCTGAGCGTCCCACACCCTGACCCTCACCTGTTTACTTCAAGCCCCACTCTAGCTACTCTGTGCCTTATTCTCCAGCTTTCCAGAGCACAAATTCCTTCAGCCAGAATATCCTTCTGAGTCATCACAGATATTTCCAGGCCATTTGAAAGGCCAACCCTGAATTTTCCTCCTCCCTAGGAAGCCAGGGGCTTCCCTGCTGATCTGTGTTGGTGTCTAGCTATATGGCTGACCCTCAAAACTCCACTACCAAGGGTTGGGGGCATGGTTCAAGTGGCAAAGCACTTTTCTGGTACGTATGAGGTCCTGGGTTTGAGCCTCAGCACAAAAACAAAACAACAAAAAACACCACCGTCACCAAACAACCTTATGTGGTGATGTACATCAGGAATCTCAGCACTCAGGAATCTAAGGCAAGAAGATGGTGAGTTTGAGGCCAGCCTGGGCAAAACAGACTTTTTCATTGAGTACAGAGACAGAAATTGGGTGGGAGTAGGGAAGGGGCAAGGATGGGGGGAGGGAGGGAAGGAGCGAGAAAAGAAGGGAGGGAGAGAAGGAGGGAGGGAAGAAGGATGGGAAAACAGGGAGTAAACAGAAAAACATGATTCTATTGTCAGGTTCAATCCAGCCCACTGGAACCTGGAACCCAATGGAAATCAGAGATGGGGCCTGGGACAATCATACAATTTACAATTGTAATTTTACAATTATAATAACTGGAATGCATTCTCCTAAGAACAGAATGAAAGCTGGGGTCCTCTTCCCAAGAAAATACACATACAGTGACATGATTATGTACACAGTGGGATGCCTCAAGCCCAGCTAGTAGAAATCACAATGTACAAGCTTGCTGGGGAACAGCCAAATAAATATGTGATTATAGAGCATGATAAGACCAGCCTTGCTCAGGCAGTGAGAGCAGGGGGTGAGAGGTGAGGCTAGGATGATGGGAAACCTATTGTCTGGGGAAGTTGAGTGCCTTCAATCTGAGGGATCATCAGGAAGGTCACAGCCCACCCTGCCAGAGGGTCTGCAAGGATCACAGGGGATGGACTATCAATTGGTTCACACTGGTCCCTACCTGCAAATGTGGGGTAGAGCCACCTGAGGTCATAACTTATACAAGGGATAGCTTTGAGTCACACAAACTGGTCCTCAGTTTGGGGATCCCTGGGCTCTGAGGAAAGGCTCCAGACACCCCTGAGAGAAGAAAAAAGTCCCTTTGTGGCAGGAGCCTGAGAGCTGGTGGTGAGGATCAAGAGACCTCTGTCAAGAGTCAGGGTGGCCGGGTGCTGGTGGCTGCAATTTTTTCTACTCAGGAGGCTGAGATCTGGTTCAAAGCCAGTCCGGGCACAAAAAGTCCTTGATACTCTTATCTCCATTTAACCAGCAGAAAATCAGAAGTAGTGCTGTGGCTCAAAGTAGTAAAGTGCTAGCCTTGAGCTGAAAAGCTCAGGGACAGTATCCAGGCCCAGAGTTCAATCTGACATCACCCCCCCCCCAAAAAAAAGTCAGGGTGGCAGGCATCTGAACCTTTCCAAGAATAATCGTATTTTGGTGTGTGCAGGTAGGCGCATGTGCACCAATCCAAACACTGTTGAGTATGGGGATCCACCCAAAGTTGGACATATAGGCACACACACACACACACACACACACACACACACACACACACACACACATCTTTGCCCTTGCCAATTCTCATGTCAACAAACATCCAGGCCCACAGAGACCACACCCAGTCACATGCACAAAAGGTGCCACAGCCATAATGTTCACACAGATGCAGATACAAGTAAGGCAGAGCCTGGAAAGACCTCACATACCTGACTAGAATTTGGCATCTAAATGCAGTTTTTTATTTTTGTTTTTTTCCTATAGCAGTGCCCCTGGGCAAAATGGCTATGGAGGGGAGAAGACAGGAAAGGCAGGTAGAAATCAGACCAGGCTGATCCTACCCTCTGAAGGAGGTCCAGAGCAAAGTCCAAAGTGTGTAAAGGAAGGAGTGGGAAGTTCTGACATATCCCTGGAAAAACCTCTGCCTGCCGATCTTAGGAGCCCTGACGGAAATTCAACAACAGCCAAGGCCAGAGTTGCAGGTTAGGCACACGGAAGGAGAGGAGTACTACAACTTCTGCTGGCGAGGACAGCCCATATATGACTCCATTAGGTCCAGGCGCACTATGCAGAAAAGGAAAGGGAGGTTGAGCGACTCAATCAAAGCCACAAAGTCAATGGGGCAGAGCAGGAAGAGGGTGAGAACAGTCACCAGCTGCCTTTCCCTTCCCTGCCCAACTGGCCTGCAGAGGGCTGAAGAGTATTTCCATGTGGAAAGTGCCTCTCAAACAGTTTCTAATGGTCCCAAGCTTCTCCTTATCCTTTCTTTCTCCCACAGAGGATGGTCATGAGTTTCCTAATAGTTCACAATAGTAAACAACTGTTTTATGTTTGAAAGAAGGCAAAAAAAAAAGCAGCCCCGAAGCGTTTTGTGGTCCAACTATCCCTTAGAGATGGCCAAGGGCCCACAAGATGCCTTCTCACTTCCCAGATCTTGAGAAAGAGAGGAGAGGCAAGCCATTCTCACATGGTATGCTATCTCCTGGACAGCCAGGGGTAGGAGGGGAGGGGAAGAGGAGCCCACACAGGTCCTAGCACAGAGGCCAGGGGCACTAACAGAAGCTATCACCATCATCTTTATCACTACTGCCATCGCCAAACCTGGCCCTCTCCCCCACTGACCCACTGCCCATCTCTAGCTGTCCCTGGTAATCTTTAGGGCTTCCTTATGTAGTGGGAAGAGACACGTGTTAGCCTCTCCGAGTGGGGTGCTCTGTTCTGCCGGACCAGCCAAGTCAGCCTAACTCCACCAGCAGGCTGGCAGTTGCCCCTCTCAGGGTTTCCCCATCTTAAAAAGGAAGAGCCCTGAGCTTTCTCCACTTCTGATACTCAAAGACGTCCCCACCAAGAACACCCACCCACACACAGCTTCCTTCCCCAGAGTCCAGCAGCCCACACCATGCAGACATCTGATCCAACCTTGGGCCTCCACCGCTTCACAGGCCTGTTTACCCAACATGGCCATAGACATGATCCAAATCTTCCGGGGCTGTTGTGAAAACAACTGCTCAGCCACCGCAAGCCTCTCTCCTGGCACCCACACTGAGAGAGACCTTCGAGGGACAGCCCTCCCGGCCTGTACCTGGGGCCTCCCAAGCTTCCCCACAGAAGATCCTAAGACTTTTGACTCTCGGGTGTTTCTTTCATCCCAGACTCTTCTGAACTCCAGGCTTCTGGCTCTACCTGTCTTCCTACCTCACCACATGAATGATTCCAGAAGTTCTTAAATCTGCCCACAGCAGCCTACTGGCGTTCCCCTTCCGAATGTCTTCATCTGCTAGGAGCGCCCACGCTCAGGGCTCCGGCAGCCGTCAGGCTAGACACCTGGGGCCAGTTTTCCGCCTCCTTGCTTTCTCCACACAGTACACTATTGCGTCTGCTAGTGATTGTCCAGCCTCAGCTCTGCTCTGCCCCCATCCCCAGGCTAGGCACCTGCTTGTACTCCTCTCCCCGCTCATTTCTGCTGCCCCCTCCCTCTTAAGGCAGAAAACAGACCTTACTGCCCTTGCCTAAGCCCCCAGTATTTCCCATTAGTCATGGAAAAAGCCCCACAACTTGCCACTTGCCCTCCCTGCTCCTGGCATCTGCCCTCCCCTCACTCTTGTGCCCTAGCCACAAGGACCCCTTTTCAGTTCCCTGAATGGCCAAAATTCCTTCCTACTAAGGAGCCTCTGTGTTTGCTCTTCCGTCTTCCTGTCCTCAACCCCTGCAATAGCCCCTTTCCATTATTCACAACAGGGACTTACAGCAGTCTAGTCCCTGGCTTAAGGGTACACAGCCAAGACAAAGTAAACCAGGGTCTGTCTGATACCTGCTGAGATCCTGTCCCTGTGCCCTCACTCATACTCATAGCCAGACCCCTGTACAGTTGAGCCCGCCAGTCCTGCCTGCTATATGACCACCATTCTCCAACACCAGAGACCCCCAGCCTCTTGGTACTATCGAAAGTCAAAGCTCAGACCCATCTTCACTGGACTGGCCTAGGAAGTCATCTGTCACCAACAGTGAAGGACATGGCATGGATGTTGATACTGGGGGATTTCTAACTCCCACATTCTTCCAGTCTCCAATCAGTCTCAGATGCCTGCACATTTCCCCAGCTCAAAGGCAGACTCTAGGGGTCCCTAAGATTAGTAGGAGGACTCACCAATCACCCCTTATTGCTCAACCAATTCTCAAAGCCCAAAGTCCTACAGGGGGTCAGAGCAAGGAGAAGCTGAAAGCACACAGAAGAGGCAGCAGGCATCTGTAGGCTGCTTTTCCCTTTCCTGCATCCATTTGTTACAAGATCTATTTTCTTCCCTTTGAAAGGGAATGAGGGGGAGATAAGCAGGAGGTAGTGGGCTTCCTCCCCTAGGGCTCCTTTTGCAGAGAACATGGAATCTATGAACCAGTGGTATCCTTTCTATCCTGGGCACTGTTGCTGGAGGCAGAATTTGGAGGAGCAACCAGGGAAGCCACATTGCCACTTGCTGGCTCTTGGTCAGTTACTACAAACCAGATACTAAGTGTTTTATATAATTGTGGTTTCTACTTTCTAAACCTTGATGGTGTGCCAAGTATGGTGCTAGCTACTTTGTATACATTACTGTTTCCCCAATAACCTTATAAAGGTGGATATTTTCATGATCTAATTTGTTAGATGGCAAAACTGAGGCACTGAGGGTCAAAGACACTTATCCTGGCTCATTCATGCAGCAGCTAAGCACTACCTAGTAGCTTAGATTCAACCCAGCCATTGTCAGCCTCTAGAGGCTATGCCTATTAGAGCTGATGCTCTGGAATTTCAGCTTGTAAGCTCAGGCTCAGAGAGAAGCAATGGGAGGGGAGGGGAGGTTAAGGACTTCATGCTTGGCTCTGTCTTTCCTCTGGAGCCCCTGACAAGTTTGGGCAGCTCTGGCATGGAAGGCCTGGTCAGTCAGTTGGCCTAACCCACAGGCCAGACACTGCTCTCTTGGGAGGCAGGGTTGGGGTGGGGTAAGCCACAGGCAGAGACTGGTCAGTCCTACTCCAAAACCACTTCCTGGGCAGCCTAGAGGAAGTGAGCCTCAGAAATGCCTTGGACAAATGAGATTCTCCCCTGGGTCCAGTCCTTGGAAAGTAAATCTGAAGAGAAAAATATCCTATTTGCCTCTCAGGCTCCAGAGTACTGAAACCACACTACACACACACACACACACACACACACACACACACACACACACACACACACACACACACTCACACGGAGATATTGGGGGAAAAACAAGCTTGTAAGACCCCCTACTGCCTGTGAGCACCCTGGCCCCATGACCAACAGCCCACTCACTTCCTCCTCTGTGGCAGCAGCCACCAACCGCCTGGAGCAGCTGACGGCCCCTCCTCCACACCCATGCCCCGATCTCCAAAGCCAAACCCCTCCTTAGCCTGGTAGACTGAGCCCGGTAGGGAGAGTAGCTGTTGGATGCCTGGCCAGAACTCACCTTCCAATGTGGTCTACCCTCTCTTGAGTCCCTGGGATCACAGCTGTAGCTGGATCCTCGGTGTTGAATGCCAGATTGTGATCCTAACCAGGGCCCCCCATCCTGGCCCAGCATGGAACACTGTGATGTGTGTGAATAGTCATGTGAGTGCCCGGTGACTAAGGTAATTGTTTGTATTTGTGTCTGAGTGTACCCACTGAAGTGGATAAGAATACCTGTGTGCACGTGCAGGCATTGTTTGTCTAGGGTACAGTACAGCCTGGCTTTCTGCACTCCTGACTGAGCACATACACATCTCTGCCAGCCTGCCAGCCAGGAGATCTTTGAGAGTTTAAAGTAGGTAGGTTTCAAGGCTAACTGAACTCTCTAGGGAACGAAGTTGAGTGATGGGAGGGAATGGCTTGTCTACCTAAAGCAGAAGGGGTACCCAAGCCAAGGACACTTCCTTCCCCATTGGGTTTTGGGTAGGATGAGTAAGCAGAAGATTCAGTGAAAACCCTGCCCTTGCTCTTCTCCCAGAGGAACAGAACAAGGAATGCCAGGACTTTCTTCTCTCCCTGCATCCACTATCAGTCCTAAGGGAGCTCATCGTGTTTGGGGTGTGCTCATGGACACAGAATGCCTAGAGTGCCAGATAAGTGACCGGCAATGGCTTGTGGAAGGAGACCATCTTCATCATCCCCCACTCCTATCACTCCAGTGCACATGTGCCCCCTCCTCTCACACATTCTAGGGCATTACACCCTTAACATATCACTCACACGGCTGTCTTCTTTCTTTTACTTTTTGCTTTGTTTTGCTTTTGGTGGTAAAGTCCAGATGAACTTCAGTTTCCTTATGTGATAAGAACAGTTTAAGGCAGACTCAAGGGGCTATGGAAAAACTGACACATCCATACCCAATCTATGGCTCACATGCCACTTTCTAACTAACCAAAGAAGTGTCACTATTCCTTCCTTTCCCCACTACTGGTGGCCCTAGTCCTTAGTCTTCTAAGCCAAGGCCAAAGCTTTCCTTGGACTACTGCCCAGTTGCAAGCAGTGAGCCCCCCGGAGACAAGGTAAATGGTCTTCTTGGCTCCCAGTACCACAGCCAAATCAAGAATTCTGCGTAACACTACCACCTCCCCCCAGTTCCCAACCAGTCCTATAGCAGAAATGGAAGAGTTCGGTGAGCAAGACTACCTGCCTAAGAGGATCCAGTCCTACCTGAGGCTCCCAGCTTCTTCTGGTCTTGATGGTCCCTGCTGTCACTGGTGCCACGGACCAACCACCAAAAGAAGCTCCTTGGCCTTCACCTGGACCAATCCCCAGCAGACCTGCAGGGACAGGAGAAACAGCTGAACTAGGAGGCACAGCAAAATAGCTCCCCAACCTATCAGCACAGCTGACAGGCCTGGCTCAGCCTTGCCTGATTTGTGGACCTGAAGCCTCTCCGGACTTGGTTTTCTCTTCTGTGAATAGGGTGGTGAGATCAGATTTGGGGGGAACTATACCATATTAGGGACTATACTATATTATGTGTCTATACCATATTAGGGACTGAAACACTGTGTCCCTGTCCTTGGAACATTTCCAGTCTGATGAAGAGGCCAACAGACACAGGAAAAAACTACTCTTGAACCCTCTTTGGTTTTGGTTGTTGTTGTTTGCCAGTTCTGGGGCTTGAACTCAGGGTCTGGGCACTGTCCCTGAGCTTCTTTGGCTCAAGGCTAGCACTTTAGTACTTGAGCCACAGCACCACTTCCAGTCTTTTCTGTTTATGTGGTACTGAGGAATCAAACACAGGGCTTTATGCATGCTATTCAGGGCTTCATGCATGCCAGGCAAGCACTCAAAGCCACATTCCCAGCCCCAACCCTCTTTGTTTTCAAGAAACTGCCTTATAGGTTTTAGCATCCAAAGGTTTAATAGGCACCACCTTGGGTCATTCTTCAAAGTCTATAATTTTGTTTTGTTTTGCCAGTTCTGGGGCTTGAACTTGGGGCCTGAGCCACAGCTCCACTTCTGACCTTTTCTGTTTATATGGTACTGAGGAATCAAACCCAGAGTTTTATGCATACTAGGGAAGCACTCAATTACATTCCCAGCCCAAAGTCTATGTTTTAGATGGGGGGAAAAATAGAACAATTCTGGCTCACCCTGACAGCTCCTGTGCTGGACCCATACTGAAGGAAACATGAATAGTGATGCTTTTTCACTCTTCATTTTGTATTTCACAGTTCATATAATCTTTACTATTGTGCCCATCATACAACTAAGAAAACAGAGGCCTAGAAATATCCTGGAAGGAAGGGATGGCAGAAGCAGCAAAGTGCTTAGGTCTCCAGGCTAAAAGACCTGGGAAGTTCCTCTGCAGTCCAGGCCAGGTCTTGGCAAAAGATATCCTTCTCCAAGTGTGAACTCCTCTTCCATCTGGAGACCCCATCACCACCCCCTGGGACCAGAGGCATCCTCAGACTTTGATCTTTTTGTCAGTGCTTTACATTATTTCTAATTTTCATTTAAATTCCAATTAGCTGTGCCAGCTAAATGATGTCAGTGCCCCGTAGTTCCAGCTCTCAACCCCCCCCCCCAAGCTGCCACATATACACACGGACACTGCTACAGAGACTGGGGACTGCTGGGGGAGTGGGCTGTCAGGTTGTCATTAGGGATGAACAGGGCCGAGTCCTGGAGTCCTTTGAACATGATCCTCTCTCACAAGCTGCTTGTTGGTCATGGGATGGACACAGCAACAGATACATTGTGGGCAGGAAATGGGGCTGTGGCCTATCTAGGTTTCCATTAGTCCAAGCTTCCAAGAGAATGGGGACACACAGCTGGGGACTGGTCAGCAAATAAGAGTTTGAATGGACTGCACTGTCAAAAACCAAGGCTTCATGAAAGTATCTTTAGCACAGGACGTCTAGGACCTCACAGCTCTCTCCAGATCACAGACAAGGAAACTCGGCCACAGAGAGGCCTATCTTGGGTTTCATGCTCTTGAAAGGCATGGCAAATGTCTTTTTTGATCCAGAGCCTGAGGTACTGGTCACCACACTACAAACCCCAGGACTTGTCTCAGCTTTCTCCATCTCCTTGTGAATCCACAACACATACTCACAATCTCACATTCTCCTGCCAGCTCACACACACACACTGTGACTCTCACCTTCCCTCTTGGCACTGCCACCACACACCTTCTTGCCGCTGACACCCACACCCAGTCACTCTCAGTTCCCCACAATCACAATCACTCCCAAAGCATACACTTGCAGTTTCGTACCCTAACAATCATCCATTCCCACCATAACTACCATACGTTCCAATTACCAGTGTTATCCACACACCAGAGCCCTCACTGCATTCTACAGCCAGCTACTACCACTCAGATACCCTCCATATCTTTCCCCCTTTCCCTCTGTCTGTCTGTCTGTCTGTCTGTCTGTCTGTCTCTCTCTCTCTCTCTCTCTCTCTCTCTCTCTCACACACACACACACACACACACACACACACACAGAGCTGCCCTCTGCTGGCCTGGCTACCACACCCCAGACTAGTCCACAGCAGGAAGGAACAAGGAAACCCAAAGGACAAGTCCCCTCATTTTGGACCTGGTCAGTCTGGTCACAGCAGCTCAGAAGGAGGATGGGGAATAGGTAGAGAGAGAGAGAGAGTGGAAAAATCAAATGTGAATGCACACACACACACACACACACACACACAGATGTACAGTAATATGCTCACATTGGAGTCTAGGAGATGCACACATACACATTACACACACACATAAACAAATAACTCACACAGGAGCCTAGTAGACAGGCAACCAAACACCCAGGGCTCTCACAAATAATGGATCTAATGTCTCATGGCCAGGTGACCACCAACATACACTCAGTATGCAACATGGGACCTTCTAGATACAAGGAGACAGACAACGGCAGGCAGAGACACATACACACACACTAGACACATAAGTGTAGTAACAAAACACATACAAGACACACGGGATATAGTTGCAGAGGACACAGACCAGACATATACACACAGATAAGTCACACATGTGACAAAGGATGCACACTCACAGGGGAAGTCCCCAGTGACAAAGAACCCGCAACACACCCACCTACATGCCTAGATACAAGGCAACACAGCACAAGGAAACAGGGTCCGTGCATACAGGGTAGATGTCAGAGAAGGGGGATCTCCTCCACTCTTCCTAAACCCTCCCAGCCAGGTTTAAGTGGGGTCCTCGGAGGGGTTCTCTTCAGCACAGGAGGGGAGTTGGAAGTGAGTTGGACCGGCAAAGGTACCCCCAGCGCTGCCTCCTCCCTTCCCCTAGCTGGGCCCCTAAGAGGATGGCTGGGGCAGAGGCAGCACCACCGGGGAAGGGGCTCAAGGGGGCGGGACGGAAGGGGGGGATGGCGGCCTCTGGAGCCACGCCCAGCCCCGAGACAGATGGAGAAGACTCAAGAGACCGAAAGACGAGATCGAGCGAGGAGGCGCCGCCGCGCACGTCTGCCCAGGGACCCGGGGACCGCAGGCAAGAGCGGCGGGCGGGCGGCCTAGCGGTGGTCCCGCTGGAGGAAGGAGAGGAGGCTGGGCTGGCAGGGGGCGGCAGGCGCGGGCTGGGGAGGTGGCCCGGGGGACACCGGGGCGAGCGGCGGGGGTGGGGCGGCAGAGCACGCGGTGGGCGCGGGGCCGACAGACCCGGACCTGGGGACCCAGCGGGGGTGAAGGGCGGACGGACGGATAGAGGGGCCCGGAGAGACTCCGCGGGGGCAGACGGACTTTCGGAGGCGGTAGGAGGCACCCAGGAGGGTGGAGGGCGGGCAGCGGCCGGAGGGGAGGGTCTCGGCCCCCACCGTCGAGCAGGAGGACCGACGGACCCGGGGGCCTGAGGAGCTGGCGGGTCTCGGCGCGCGGCGGGACTTTGGCTGGCCACAGCTCAGTCTCTCAGCTTCGGAAACGGGAGCCGGAGCGGGAAGGGGAAAGGAAGGGGCGAACGCACTCGAGGCAGCCCGGACCCCGCTCCCGGGCCCGGCTCTCACTCACCTCCCAAGGCCCGGCCAGGCGCCAGTGGTCCCCGCGGGCCGGGGTCCGGCTCCTGAGGTGCCGCTCCGGCGCGCACGCGGACGGGGAGCGGCGCGGGCCTCCCGGGGACCGGCTCGGCGCCGCTGGGTCCGGCCCGGGTCCCTCCGCGGAGGGCAGATGCTGGGGGTCGCTCGGAGAGTCCCAGCGGCCGCCAACTCGCACTCCGGCGCCACTGTACGCGGAAGTGCCAGGGGGCGGGGCGGCGCGACCTCACCCAGGTGCCGGCCCCGGCCCCGCCCCCGAGCGGGCCCCGCCCCGCCCGAGCCCCGCCCCCGACGAGGCCACGCCTCCGACATCTGGAAGCCCTGGGGTCGGGCGTGTGTCTGCCTGTCTGTCGGGGCCGATCGCACGGTCTGCTGACCTCTCTGCCCTCTCTAGAACTTTTGTTCTCCCTCCCCTCCGTCCACCGACGAAGCGCAAACCAGCACTTAGAGAAGACCCCATTTTACAGAGGAGGAGGCTGAGGCTGGACGGACACGACTGCACACGGGAGCCTACGAGGCTCCGTGCAGGGGGTTCCCCGGCTCCCCACGCCCCTGCCTGGGACTCCCCGCTGGAAAGTTGGCTCGCCTGGCTTGACCTCAGTCTTTCTCTTCCTGTTGGCTGAAGCGTGGACGCGCCGGGCTCGATGCCCGCAGCCAGGCCTGCGAGTCCTAGCCCTGCCCCGAAGACTCCCGGGCTGAGGTTCTACTTGGTCTGTGGCTGCGCGGCCAGTCAGGCAGTTCTGGAAGCTGCCTCTACCGAATTTCTCAGTCTTCTGCCTTCCTGCCCCACTCCTATCCCTTGGAGAGTTCCCAACGTCCCCAGACAGGCTCCTAAACTTCCTTTCTAAAGGTGGAACTTGGTTGTCAGCCATCATTCATTCATTCATTCGTTCACCAAATATTCCCTGGACCCAAAGCCTGAACAATTAGGAACCAGATTCCTTACCTGCCACCAAAACTTAGCCAAGAAAGCCAACCTGTTGCCTCCTAATTACTCAAAATGGCACTTCCCAAGATTATATATATATATATATATATATGAAGGTCCTAGTTTTCTGACCTTGTGGAAGACCACCTGGATAGCATGAAGGTCAAGAGAACAGACAAGACACTTGTGGCCAGAGACAAATATTGTCAGAACTTTAGTTTTCTCAAGTAGTAGTGAGAATATGGGGAGGCAGTTACAGTTGGGCCAGTGACAAACTAAAAGAGGTTTCTGTGCAAAAGTTGCAGGCAAGGATCATCAGGAAAAAGCAGAGGCTAGGAGAAGCAGGATGGAGAGCAGGGCTGCCATATGACTGAGGTTGGGGAAGATGGGTGGGAAGAAATGACCAGACCAGGTAGATTACAAAGCTGTGGGAGTCCTAGATGGAGGGTTTTCCAGGGTGCAGAATCCTGACAATTACGTGCAACCCCAAATCCTATTGTAAGTGTGTATTGGGGATTCAATGAGCCAGAGAAAGAAAAGCAGCGATTCCTCCTACTGTAGGAAGAGGGAAAACTCCGAAGGGCAGCTCACTGGACTCCAAAGAGACTATTTTGGCTGCGCTCTGGAAAAGGCAGAAAAGAGATGTCCCTGGGCTTCCTTCAAATGGCCCCAAGGAGCACAGGCTTGTGTGAAGTCTAGAGAATCCAGGCCAATGGCTGGAGCCATTGCATCTCAGAAATGCTTCTGGTACTCCACTGAGTGTGTCAGGGCAGGGTTCAGATGAGCTGGCCTTTGAGTCTCTATAACCAACCTAATAAGAGCCTGCTTAGGCCTGGAAACAAACTGGCTGTGTCACATGCTAACTGACCCTTGGCAAATGACTGACCACACCTCTCTTAGCCTGAGACTTCATCTCTAAAGGGACTAGGGATTACATGAGGTGATATTTACAGAGCTCCATCAAAGATGGATACCTGGTGAAGGCTTTGTCCACATTGGCTTGGGTTAGTCATGTCATAATACCAGGGCATGAGCTATCAGCCTTGAAAGAGTATTTGAAATCCTCTCATGACATGTAAATACCCAAGCAGGACTGAGCTCATAGCAGTAACACAGAGATACTTTCCCCTCCTTCCATGTGTACAGGAAGCGAAACTACTGGGACTACAGCTGGACAGATCCAACCCCAGCTTTTTCTCTGTGGATTTTCTGGATGGTTTGTCCAAAGGAGAGGAAGTTGACCCCTGCCACCCCATCACATCCAAAGGATACAAACATGAAGGGTACCAAGGAAGGCCAGGACTCAGCCAAGCAACCTGGAGAGGGCCTAGCCCATCCTCTGTCCCTCAGACCAACCCAGCTGAAGGCAGGACAGGATCCTCCATTTGATTTCTGTCATGAGTTGGTCTTTGTCCTGGACACTGTTTCTTGCTCTATTTCTCTTGGTCTGAGGCTTTGCTGCTAGGGCCATCTCTACAAAACCCAGATAATTGGCATAGCCAAGGGAGAGCAGGCTTATGTTTCTGGGGCAGAAGGCACAGGTCCTCAGGGATGAGGTACTTGGACAACAGCTGGGAACAACAGAGCCTAGAAGGATGCCACTGGAGGTAGCTGTGGTGGAGAAAGGGTGCTTGGCTATGCAGATTACAAGTACTGTCAAAAATAGGGATTTCAGCCTCAGGCACCAAGTAAGGAGCAAGTAATGACAAGCTCAGAGGGCCATGATTTTGTGTCAATGTCACAAGACAGGGAAGGGTCAGACTAGGGTGTTGACTTGACTGTGTCCCGGGGTCTCATATCTGTGCCATGAATATGCCAATAATAAGGACCTCAGGTGGTTGATAAAACTTGTCTTGGTGCCAGTGCCAAACAGAAAGTTAGCAAGGCTAAGCTGATCTCTAGGTTCTTTCCCTCACAGATTTGTGTTTTGGGTAACACGAGAAGTGCTTGGGGAGACCGTGCAAATGCTTGGAGACAATGCGATGGAGCATAGGGCTCTCCTACAGCTGTCATGGGTTGTCCCAGAGCCCTGGCGTCACCAGGGCTCCTGCCAGCGTGTGGCTCCTTCAGGGGCGCCTCGGGTCTCCATCCACCCGCAGGGGCGAGGAAGAAAAGTATTGTTGGTGGAGATGATCACCACGACAGCTAGAGAGAGACACGGAAGGAGGCCCCCACTTCCCCGTGGTCTCCCGTTCCCAGGTCAGCTCCGCTCTGCCGGATCGCACACCACACCAGTCGAAGTGGGAGGGCAGAAACAGCTGGGACGTCCCGGAACTTCGCCAGCCGCCGGGTCAAACTCCACCTCGGTGCCTCCGTCTCCCCTGGAGTCCCGTTTTGCCCATTGGGATAAGGGCGCCGCGCTTGGCCCAGGGAGACTGTGGGGAGACACTCCCCCCTCCCCACTCCCCTCCCCGGTCCCAGCGCCTCACACGCCCTCCCGCGCCCCGCACGGCCGGGCGCACCGAGCGCCCCCCTCCGCCAGCCCCGCGGGCGCAGTGCCCCAGCCCCGATACCCACCCCGCCCGCCCGGGCTCCGAGCGGCCCCGCCCCCGGGAAGTCCCGCGAAGCCGGGGCGGAGCCGCCGCCCGCCACGTGACACCGCTGGACTATAAAGGACCCGGCTCTATTCCCGGGAGCGCAGTCACCTGGCGGCTGCGCTGGCACCGCCGCCCCCCTCGGCGCACGGCTGCCCGGGTCCTAAGCCGCGCCCTTGTGCGCACAGGGAGACAGGCGCACACCCACGCCACGGCCGGCGCCACGGCCCAGAGGGGCAGGGTCGTCGAGGGCCTTCAAATCCAGCCTCCAGCCCGGATCCAGGACTGTGCGGACCCGGAGCTTGATGGGATGAGAGGTGGAGAATGAGTCACAGACACTTAGCAAGCGGGAGAGGGCAGGGTGGCTCCAGGCCCCGTAATCTCAGCTACTTGGGAGGCTGGGAGAGGGGATGAATCACACTGGAGGCCAGTCCTGGAAAGAAGTTAGAGACTCCATCGCAACCAGTGGCTGGGCATGATGGTGCACACCTGTCCTCCCAGCCAGTTGTGGAGCATAACTGGAAGGATGTCATGCGGGCTGATCAGAAGAAAACGTCAGACCCTGACCCAGAATCACAAAAGCAAATAGGGAAGAGAGAGTCGCACAGATCATTTAATCTGCCTTCCACACTGCCATTACATGTTAGAAGTTGTTCTTCAGCCGGGCACTGGTGGCTCACGCATGTAATCCTAGCTACTCAGGAGGCTGAGATCTGAGGATCGCGGTTCAAAGCCAGCCAGGGCACTAAGGACCATGAGACTCTTATCTCCAATTAATCATCAGAAAACCAGAAGTGGTACTGTGGCTCAAGAGCTTAGTACCCAGGCTCAGAGTTCAAGCCCCAGACAGACCAAAAAAAAAAAAAAAAAAAAAAAAAGAAGAAAAAGGAGGAGGAGGAGGAGGAGGAGAAAAGAAACAAACAAACTGTTGTTAATTTTTTTGGTGCCATTACTGGGGCTTGTACTCTCAGGGCCTAGTGACTAGGCCTTTACACTCAAGGTTGGTAGTCTTGACTCTTGAGCCACAGCTTTTTGTTGTTATTATTGTTAGTTATGAGGCTTGAACCTAGGGCCTGGGTGCTGTCCCTGAGTTCTTTTGCTCAAGGTTACCACTCTACCATTTTGAGCCACAGCTGCACTTCCAATTTTCTGGTGGTTAGTTGGGGATAAGAGTCCCATAGGACTTTCCCACCTGGGTTGGCTACCCTCAGACCTCAGGCTCCCAAATGGCTAGGATTAAAGGCATGAGCCACCAGCTCCCAGCTTCCAGTGCTTTTTTGTTTTGTTTTTGTTTTTGAGATAAGATTGGTCTGTTCAGGATGGCTTCAAACCTGGATTCTCAAATCTCAGTTTCCTGATAGCTAGAATCACAGCTGTAAGCCACCAGCACCTAGCAGAAATCTTTCTTGAGAGCACAATCAAGGTCAGCAAGAAGCTGTGTATTTGTCAGACGCAGAGCACAACAGCCTAAGGTCCAGGACCCACTCATCTTGGCCTTGAAACTAGGAAGGAGAACTGAGGCCTCTAACAGACTCCACCCAGGCTTCACCAATATCTCTTGGCAAGGCTATGAGCAGAAGCAGCAGGCAGTACTCAGAAGTGGTTTGGCCAGTTGAACCAGAAGAGCCTGAGCAAGGCTCAGGCATAGCCAGCAGCTTCCACCTGAGTCCTCAGAGGGTTTGAGAGGTCCTGGAGACGCCAGGACACTTGTGTTCAACCCCCATTTCACCTTCACCACTACTCACCAAGGTGTGGCCTCTGCTCAGACTGATTGTCCCTGAAATGACTGATTGTCCCTGAAATGCCTTTTCATCTAGCTTTTAGTCTCTAACCAGGCCCCATGCAATGGCCATTCTGCAGGAAACCTCTGCCTCCTATAAGCCCACCCATTCCAGGCTGCTCAGGGCCTGTCCTGAACCTTGGTGACAGAAGCAGAGACTCCAAGCCAAGAAGAGCTAGTCTACAGCCTCAGTATTGACTGGCTATGTGACCTGCAACAAGTGCTGGACCTCTCAGCCTCAGTTTCCTCATCAGGAAATTCCCCACCCCTTGGGGAATCCCCTAAGGCCAGATTAAGGCATAGGAACCAACCCCGTGACCAATACTAGAATTAGGCATCTGGGCCATTCATGTCCATTTTCCTGACCACTCCTCTGGCAGAAACATGCCTACTCCACCAATGCCAGTAGCTTGTAGTGAGCATAGGCTGAGGTTGCCATGGGAGGAGCCTCCTCAGGAGGGTGAGTCTCAACCTCAGGCTGCTGCCTACCCCACTACTTTCACATGCCTGGGGCCTGCCTTTGCCTACAGGCTTCCGTGGGTACAGGCTGTGGCCATCTTGGCTGTGATGGGTGAGCAGGTCAGGCTACTAGCCAGGAAGGATGGTGAGCTCATGGATCCATAAACAGTCAGTACCCAGGTCAGTCCCTTGAGGTTTGTGGGTACAAAGCAATCACCAAAGGAAGTATAGGCAAGTGTAGCGATAAAAATGGATAGAGGCCGGAAGTTTGGCCTAGTGGTTAAAGTGCTTGCCTAGCATGCATGAAGACCCGGGTTCGATTCCTCGGTACCACATACGTAGAAAAAAGCCGGAAGTGGTGCTGAGGCTCAAGTGGTAGAGTTCTAGCCTTGAGAAAGTCCAAGGACAGTGCTCAGGCCCTGAGCTCAAGCCCAGGACTGGCAAAAAAAAAAAAAAAAATGGATAGAATTTGGGGTCTGGGACAGAACCTAAGATCTCAGGTAGGCTCTGTGTGGGGAGAGAACTAAGCCAATCTCTGACATCTATCTGGCCACCCCAGACATGCCGGGATAGACTGAAACTGAAGTCCTGGCTACAGATAACAGGTCCAGGATCACAGGAATCTCCGAATGCAGAGGAGATCTGGGATTGCGTTTGAGAGCATTGTGAAAGCAATGAAAGACTTTCAACTTATTTTCAGATTTCATAGCCTGGATGCCTGCTGATGTCTTCCCTAGGTCCTTTGTGTTATCAGAGTAATCCTGCTACTCTGTCAGCTAGAGTGGAAGAATGGCTGGTTTCCCAGTGTAGGAACTATTTCTACCCCCGGGGTATCTCTCTAGAGACTGGAAGGTAGAGAAGGGACTCCTTAAATTCAAGGATGGTGCTTTACCACTTGAGCCACAGCTCCATTTCTGGCTTTTGGGTTAATTGGAGAGTCTCATCAACTTTCCTGCCTGGGCTGGCTATGAACTGTAAACTTCAGAGCCTTCTGAGTAGCTAGGATGCAAGCGTGAGCCACCAGTGCCCTGCTGTGTGCTAGGTTTTAAGGGGCTATAGTGAATGGATTCCGTGGAACCTGACTTGGGGTTCATGTGTGTGTGCTGAGGTGCCAACTGGTGTATATGGAGGGGAAGGGTACCTGTAGGGAAAGGAATAACAGAGGTGTGCTGAATTCCTTCCTGTTCCTCAGGTTCAGCCACTGGAATCCTCCCATAGGCTCCAAAAACACATCTCTGTATATGTGCCAGTTCTAGTGTTTGAACTCAGGACCTCAGGGTGCTATCCTTGAATGTCTTTTATTCAAGACCACTTGAACAACAGTGTGTGAGGGAAGCGTTCCCAGCATCATAGCTACATTGGGCAGTCTTCTGCTTCAGTCCTCATGATGGTACCTGTCCCAGCCAGCCCCCCAGCTTTCTTCCTCAGCCTCCTTATTTGACCTTTCAATCCATTTATTTGTCTACATTGCTACCCTGCTGTCCTGGTTTACCAGGGGTGGCCTCTTATCTGGCCATCTGAGTCCCCTCTACCCAAGATGCCTCCTCTCCATCCCAGATGCCCTTTCCCTCCACAGCAGACACATAAAGCCTCCAAAAGTGTTAGACTCCTCACTACTCAGCCCTGAAGCTGACCCTGGATCTTTCAAAATTAGGGCCAAGTCCTATCCTGCCCATGTGATTCATCCCCTCCTCCCTCCTCTATCAGCTCCAAGCCCTAGGAAAAGGAGCTCCCTTCAGTGCCTCCAAGACAGTCCTTGTAATGTCTCACCTCTGGACTTTTGCTGTTGCCTCTGCTTAGCACACAGCATCTAGATAACACCTCTGTTTTTTGTGGGTCCTAGCTTACATATATCTCCTTGAGGGAGCTTACCCTGTGTTAACTCATAGTAAAATACATCCTCCATTTCAAGAACAGTTGAAGAGCTCATCTCATTCTAGGACATGACCCATCCCTACCCAATTGCCAACCCCCAGCCTGACCCTCAGCCCCAGATCTCTGAGGAAATGAGAAGTGAGCCACCTAATTGCTATCTAATTGCGTACCCCCATGGAAAAACAGCTATCCTTACCCAACCCACAGGTGAGGAACTCAGGCTTGGATAAAGGCCAGACAGGTTGTTATAGGAGAATGAAGCAGGAATCTAGTACCTGTGTTTATCTGTAAGTGCTACCAGGGGATCCTATCTTCCTTAGACAAAGGTGGATACCATAACGGGGGTTGGCTCTACTGCCTAATGGTTCAGACAGAGGCAAGGCTAGGACAAACTTCTCAGGAATTGGAACAAGTGTTGACATTCTGTAAGAGCTGCTGGCTACCTGAGTTTTAGCCATGATCCTGCTAGGAGATGAGCTGGATTCCAATAAAATTTAGGAAGCCATGTACCTGTTTTTCTCTTCCTGTCTGGGTCCTGGGCTGTAACCTCCCTCTTGCCACATGCCTGAATGCTTGCCAATCCTGGTCCTGGCTTTTTCCTACACCTGTGGGAGTTCTCAGCCCACAGAGTAGTTCAGGCCCCAGAGCCAGAGATTTTCCAGAGTCAGGACTCAGTGAAAGGGCTTAATCTTACTAGTTGTCTTAAAGGGGAGTGGCCAAGATCAAGAAACTCCTAGGGCCCTGGAGGAAGTCATTCAGTTGTGTGACCTTGGACTAGTTACCTTCTCTTTCTAGCTGTCAATTCTTTATGATAAATGTACTATTAGAAGCTCATCTTAAAACTTGGAGATCAGGGACCGGGAGTTTGGCCTAGTGGTAGAGCGCTTGCCTAGCATGCACAAAGACCCGGGTTCAATTCCTCGGTATCACATGCATAGAAAAATGCTGGAAATGGTGCTGAGGCTCAACTGGTTGAGCTCTAGCCTTGAGAAAGTCCAAGGATAGTGCTCAGGCCCTGAACTCAAACCCAGGACTGGAAAAACAAACAACAACAACAACAACAAAAAACCTTGGAGATCAGGTAAGAGGAGGGTCTAAACAGGTACCTGAATCAAAATGAGCACCCCATAGACACCTGAACCAAAATGAGCATGACATAGCTTTGCCTTTTGAAATGGGACAGGGTAGTGGCTCACACCTGTAATCCCAGCTCTTCAGGAAGCTGGATCTGCGGATCACAGTTCAAAGCCAGCATGGGCAGGAAAGTTGTAAGGTTCTTATCTCCAATTAGCTGCCAAAAAGCCAGGAGAGCTGTGGGTCAAGTGGCAGAGTGCCTGCCTTGAAAAGAAAAAAGCTAAAGGATAGCACCCAGACCCCTGAGTTCAAGCCCCAGTACTGGTGCAGAAATAAAAAAGCAGGACAGGGAAGCTTGTATGTGCTGAAATGGCCTGTATTATCTAAGAACCTGGAAATAATGCAAATCATGTTATCTAAGTCTCCATCAGGGCATACAGAAAGGGTAGAGTAAGATCGTAAGAGGCAAAACAACTGACCAGCAACAAATTCCAATAGAGCCAAGAATGGAACTTAAAGTCATTGTTCTTTCCATCCTGCAATCACTTAACAAGCACCCACTGTGTGCCAGCACTTGTGCTAGAGCTGACCAAGCTGGGCAGGCTGTGTGGAAAAATGATGCCCTTGGAGCCAGTCCAGGAAGAAGCAGAAGGAATCATTTAGTGATGGGAAGGCCAGGAAGTCACTACAGGCAGAAGAAACAGGGAGGGAAGAAGAAGGAGGCCTGCAGAGGTACGAGGGTAACAAACTTGCATTCATGGTTGATTCTAGGGAATTGGAAAGTCGCCTAAGAGGCCTGTGTGGGCTTCACAGGGAACTAGTTATTGTTGGCAGGCACCCAGGGACCATATGGGGAGCAGCATTCTCAGTGGTCTGGGCTATGCTGCAGGAGCTGGCTCTATTCTGAGAAATGAAGCTAGGAAAAAGGGGGTTTTCCAGGCAGAAACTAGAAAGAGATCTAGAAGGAAGATAACTTAAGCAAAAGCAATGTATCTGATGGCATGTATCAGGGTTCTTGGCACCTTAAACAAGTGCATAATGATGGCTTGTCATATTTCCTGAGTCTCATGGGGCCAGTAGGGTAGGGACTCAAGTAACCTTCCCCTCCCTCCAGGTAATGTACATGCCCCAAACTCAGAACCCCCATGTCCTTCCTAGCCAAAGGAAGTGCCTGAGGCTGACTACAGCCTGCTCTGGGAGCATAGCAGGTGCTCTCACACACAGCAACACGTGTGTGAGACCAGAGAGCCTTTTCCACAGTCTTTGCCCTTCTGACCTATGCTCAGAGAGCTTGGCTGGCTCAGCCCTTAATGATAGGCTGCCAGGACTCTGGAAGCAGACTGTGTGTGACTCATGGATGAGGATGTGAGCGTGTAACTCTGATGGGTGAGTTTTTAGACGACCTTGAGGACCTTCACCATCAATCTTTCCTTCCTTTACTGTCAATCCTCTCTTCACTATCAATCCTCCCTCCCTCCTTCCTTCCCTTCTTCCTTCCCTCCCAATCTTTCCTTCATTGTCAATCTTTCCTTCCTTCCTTCCTTCCTTCCTTCCTTCCTTCCTTCCTTCCTTCCTTCCTTCCTTCCTTCCTCTCTCCCTCCCTCCTTCCCTCTCCTTCTTTTATTTCTGTCTCTCTTTGCTGTAGTTCTGGAGGTCAAACCTGGGCCCCATGCATGCATACTAGGCAAGCATCCAGGTTTCAGGGGAAAACAGTGAACACATGGTGGGCATACATTGAGTGCTGTCTTGGCACAGCGATGTCATCATAGGAAAGTTGGTCTGCACTGAATACCTAACTGCATATCCTGCCCACACAAAGTGGATATGAGCTACTGTCGATTCTAGAATTGCGCTCATAGGCCTCTGAATTCCCAGGTGCCATTGTTCTGACAGTTGAGCTTAGATCTTCTATGCCTTTCTTCCCTCCCTAGCTACAGGATCACCTCCTTCAGTGTCATGTCCTTTCCTCTCTTGCCACTCTCCTTCACTACTCTCCCCACACCATTCCACTCTGTGTGGAGAGGATATGCAGTTAGGTATTCAGTGCAGACAGCTTTCCTATGGTAGCACCCCTGTGCCAAGGCAGCACTCAAAATATGTCGACCTTGTGTTTGTTCGTTTCCCCTGAACCCTGGGTAAGGCCAGGGAGAACTGGCTCCTTGAGAACCAGTTTGGATGGGGGTTGGTCTAGAATTCCGAGGCCCCTTACATCCAGGTGTGCTAGCAGGCACTGCCCTGGAAGACTTCTGGTGTCTGCAAACACCAGAGCTCTGCCAGGAGTCAGATGCTGCAGGCAACTCCATGCGAGAGAACAAAGAGTGATCGTAAATGATTAAGTAGCTCAGGGAAGGCTCACTTATCCCAATGCCCATCTGTGTCCATAAGCACCTGGGTCTGCATGGAATTCTTGCCTCTATCCAGAGACTGTCTCCTCGGGGAGGGCTCTACACCTCTTTTGTTATTTTAGGATGGGGGAATTTTAAATGGAGAGTCACTATCCTTCCCCGCCCCTCATGGCACTCTGGCCATGGTTGAAGGGTGAATGTGCAAGGATGAAGATGGGGATAGATTCTTACTTTAGTGTGCCGGGTACAAGCTGGATTTGTGACCCCCGACATGGCTAAGACTTAGGAGCTGTCCTTGAGGTATCCTTATTCCATAACACTTCAGTGACAGTTGTACCAACACCTGTGTGGCTCAGGGGAGAAATGGAAGGGACAGAGCGGAAGAAGACTAGAGTGGAGACCCCACTGGGTCTCTTTTGACTTCTCTAGTATGCTCCACACTGTTCTCCAGAGCAGCCTCTACACCCTGGGCCTGGGCAAAAGCAATCTGTGCAGACCCTGGGACGTTAAACCTTGGACCTTGGATCAGCTTCCTTAGAGATGCCTCCTCCCAAAGAAATTAAACTTTGTCCCTGTCTGACAGCAGTCAGCTGGCATGAGGCTGCCCTAGGGCACTGTCTGGACATCAAAATAAAACCCCAAAATTGCTGTCCCTGCCCAGTATTGCAGAGCTCTACTGAAAGGTAATTATAGATGGCCTAGAATGGTCAGCTCTGCCCACAGCTCAGAGCTCAGGGAGCTCAGGGCTACAGGGATTCGGGGAGCACTGCCTTTCTCTCTGGTTCTGTCCTAGTCCTTCAAGGTCAGACCATTCCAAGTCCCCAGGTCTGGAGCCTCTACCCATCCATATGCCTACTAATCCTAGTATTTGTAAAGAATATAGGCTCTGTGGAGGATTTGGAGAACATGAGCTTGGTCTCAAATTAGAATCCTAATAAGAACTGTAATTACAACCCTCATATATCAATGGATCACTATCTAAAATACTCATTGAATGGGCAATATTATAGGCACTATTACTCCCATTTTATCAGAAGAGAAACCAAGGCCCAGGAAGTCTAATAAAGTTTTCATGGTAACACAGCTGGGAAGTGGCCAAAGTAGATCTCAAATCCCTAACTTGCTCTAAATTTTAAGGATAGAGTTCTAGGCCAGTGACTATGCATGAAACTGGACTGGATGAGACAAATAAGTGTTTGCAGCTGGCAGGGAACAGACTGTTTTTCTGTGTTTTCACTTAGTTGTAAAAGCTTGCATGGCATTATGGGTTGATGTCTGGGGGAGATGAAAAACTGGAGGAAATAAGGACAAATGATGCCCTTTCCTGGACCCCACCTCCTACCTGTCTGTGCTCTGACTAAGTACTCTACCACCTTACTTGGGATCTCCATTCAGGATCTCTTTGTGCTCCTTGCATTGTCCTGGATTTAGCGGGACTCTATTGGGAATAGAGAGCTTGCATCCTGCTTCCCGAAACACAGGCATGGGTCCCTGCCATGATTTATCTCTGGAATTTGCCTTGGAAAACTCCTAGTCTCCACTGACTTGTGAGGTCCAAGGGTCTTAGTCCACATTGTATGTGGACTAAGCATGCAATGGAACTTAGCATGAACATCTAATAGATGTCTAGATTGCTATCTGTCACTCTGTTCCAGTTTGTTCTCTTGTTCCCCTTTTGGATCTTGTAGATGCTATAGGAGTAAAAAGGCTATGTGTTCATATTTTTCTTCTCTATATTTAATGGTATCTCCAGATGAGCTCTGCCCAGACCTCATTTCGAATCAACAAGGATTCCACACATCTTTACTGATTCACTGCTCTGTGCTGAGGCCTAAGAAGTGGAAGAGGGGTTGGCACAGTAGCTCACTTCTGTGCTTAGAGCAAACACTGCTAACTGATCATCAAATTTCTTGATGAGCCTAGAGGGATTAGAGCTCAGAGTCCTTCTCAGTACAGCTCCAGGGGCCATTGGCAACCAATTGGAGCTTTCACCTCAGTAGAAATCCATTTATTCTTCCTTCTGCACTCCACCTGCTGCTGAGGATTGGGGCCAAGATCAGGCCAGGGCTTCTTGTGCAATGCTATCCTTGTCCTGGCCCACCTTACACTGCCTGTGCCCTGATTTCTTTGTCCTATTTCTCAATACTTAACACAGGATGGGGGAAAGATAGATAGGATCATCTGTCTTCTTGTTTCAGGTTCCTATTGCAAAGCTGCAATAGCCTGGTTAAATTCATGGCTCTAAAAGAGTTCAATGCCTTCAGACAGCTTCCACAACCATCTCTATGTTTCTATCTGGGAGAGCTTCAGATGTAAAATCTGTGCAGAGTTGTTCTTAGATTCAGGGCTCAAAGAACCCCTGGTCCAGATTCTTGTTTCTGAGCTTTTCACTGGGCAATATACTCACTCCTTATGAAGTCAAGAATGACACCCAACTTCTTTCTCTTTTCCAGCCACTCAGATAAGTATATTATAATGGGCATGAGCAAAAACAGAGGGTACATGACTCAAGATGTTTCAGGTCTGCAAGGGAAAGAGAAATTCTCCCTCTCTCTTTTTCTCTCTCTCCACCCCTCCTCCCTTTGGTGGCAATACTAAGGCATCAACTCAGGGCCTAGAGCTTCAACTTAGGATCTGGGGCTATCACTTGTGCTCTTGAACCACAGCTCCACTTCTAGCTTTTTGGTGATTAATTAGAGATAAGAGTCTCATAGACATTCTTATTTAGGCTAGCTTTGAACTTTGATCCTTAGATCTTTACCTTCTGATTAGCTAGGATTACAGGCATGAGCCACTTGTGTTTGGCTCCCAGATAGATTCTCGAGAAAATATTAGAGTTAGGTAAGATAGGTTGAACTCAATCCCCACCTTGCCCCTGCCATTTTAGCTTTAGTTTTCTTTTCTATGAAATAAAAACAAACTTTCACTTAAAAGTTAAGCTCTAGCTCAGTGCTAGAGTTGTGTGCAAGTCCCTGGGCTTAATCACTAGCGCTTAAAAAAATACTATTTAATCCTTCCCTATTATTTATTAAGCCCCTAGTATTCAGCTAGCTCTTCACTTGGTTCCTAGGGGATGATTGCTATCTTAGAGCTGTCAATCTCAGAGAGATCTGACAAAGCCATCATCACAATAGTGAAAAAAAAAATGACCACATAGAGTCAAAGTCTACATAACATCCACAGACCATGAAAGCCAGTGAGTGACCCTAAGCCCACTCAGATATCAAAGAAGGCTTTCTGCCCCAATAACTCCTCAAAGAGGGGGAGAAAGGCAGCAAAGATGGTAAATGTCCAACACTGAGCTATAGCATTTACTTAAATACAAGGCAGCAGAAGTGTCCAGGTTAGCTTAGGTGCTGGATGTGGGACAGATGAACTGGGTCAGGCATGTCCAGAGAGCTGCATTATTTACTGTCTTGGTTATAAATTATTTACACTGGCTTCCTGATGATTTATAGTGTTTGCCTTCCTACCGCTGGGCTCCTGGTGGGTAAATCATATGCCCTGCTGCTCAACTCTGGGAGCAGAAGGACTCTGATCCAGAAGATCAGACCGTTGGGCAGCTCTGAGCTCCTCCAATGAGACAAATCTCTCAGCCTTGAAGTCTCCACCCCCACAGACCACATTGAGAGAGCATCAGGAATCCAAAAGTAGAAGGGAGAAGCAGAAGCAGAACCAGCAGTCCCCTGGTGCTCCCTGACTGGGTGACCTTGCACAGCATGCTGGGTATTTTGTTTTCTCTTGGTTAAAATGGGGCTAACAATAGAACAGTGTTTTGAAATGTAGATTGAGATCACAGTGCACAGAGTCTGAACTTAGTTACCTCACTGGCAGTTTTAAATTCTGGTGTATGTAAAGAGATGTCTGCCAAGTGGACTTTTAGAACAGCCTGTTGTAACATACCTTGATTCTGTCAAGTTTTAGTTGGGGATCTAGTGTGTTTAAACTGCTCAGTTTGGAAGTTGTCAGTCTGCAGAACTCTTGGAAGGGTCTAACTTTGCTCCTGGAGGAGGGAGATAGACTGGTAATCTCTTCTGGTCCGCATCTCTCTTGGAGTCTCTCTATAACATTTTGCTAGAAACTAGTTCTTTCTAGAAATAATTTTTTCTTTTTTCTTTTTTTTCTTTTTTGTCGGTCCAGGCCTTTAACTCTTGGTCTGGGCACTGTCCCTGAGCACTTCAGCTCAAGGCTAATGCTCTGCCACTTTGAGCCACAGTGCCACTTCTGGTTTTCTGGTAGTTAACTGGAGGTGAGGGTCTCATGGGCTTTCCTTCCCTGGGCTGGCTTTGAACTGTGATCCTTAGATCTCAGCCTCCTGAGTAGCTGATATTACAAGTGTGAGCCTCCAGTGCCAGGGAGAGATGCGAGGTAGGGTTCAAGCAGATGCGTAAGACCACCCACGCCAGGAAGTATCTCTTGTTTTAATTTGGGAAAAAGGCTTCTGAGGGCCTGGAACTCTTTGCACATCTGGAATAACTGGCTGTAGAACAAAGGCTGCACTCATGGCTGTGGGCACATAGAGACTGGTGTAAAGTAGGCCCACATTGGAAGATAGGCTCTAACCTGGACCAGCAGGATGGAGATGTCAGGTAAGCAAGAATAGTGATATCACCAGATTGCTAAGTGGAACTTTCCCAGTGCATTGTTCTCTATGGGTGAGAGGCCAGCTAACACACATGGTTTCATTTTTTGGTCCTTTTGGACCACATCACTAATCTGTTCATTGATCCCCTAAGCAGGTTGGCACATAGAGGCCAGAGACAAGAGGGACCACAGAATCAGAGACCACGCAGAATCAGAATTAGGATCAGAACAGATGGAAATCTGTGGACTTAGCAAGCAAGGTTCTTAGGGACCATTTAGTTTCATCCCTTGGCATGGTACCTAGAAAGGAAATGACCTATCCTGGTCCTGTTTATCCCAAACCATTACTCATCCTTTCCTTGCTCTGATCTTGGCCTGTGACAAAGGGGACCTACCCTCTGTACTCTCTGTACCCTCTGATCCAACAGAGAAGAGAAGCCATTTTAAGTATTTCAAAAAGACAGAATTGAATCTGTTAAGTAATAGAAAAAGATGTATAGGAAATTGACAGTAAAGAGAGTAGAATTAGGGGAAGCTGCCACCCTAAGGGACAAAGAGAGGAAGGAGAGTTTTACAAGTTACCCTTGGAAATCTGCAATCGCAGTCAGGTGGATTTTCCCCGCTATATTTCTCAACCAGTGTTTGTGGCAGGAACTTCCCCATGGAGTACACACTTCCCTCCTTCGGCTGCAGTTCTGAGTACATGGCTGGCTGTAAATCCGGTTGCTTCCCCTGCTTGGCCTATCTGTGAGCTACAGGGATAGGGCCTGTGCTACTGCTCCTCTGACTCTATTGTGCACACAGGGAGATCCTGGGGGTCTGGTAAACACTAATACCAATGGCTCTAGATATGGCAAGGATGAAGGGCCTCTAAGGAATGCCCTGGAAACCCTGGAAATTGAAATCTCAATCCCACTGTCCAGATTCCAGATGGTATCAGCCACTCAATTTTGAAGCCTTCTTTTCTTTTTCCTTTTTTTAGAGCTTGAACTTAGGGCCAGGGCACTGTCCCTGAGCTATTTAGCTCAAGGCTATTGAAGCTAACTGTCAACTCACCATTGGAATGAACCCCCAGGTCTTTTTTTTTTTTTTTTGTCTGTCGTGGGGCTTGAACTCTGGGCCTGGGCACTGTCCCTGAGCTCTCCAGCTCAAGGCTCCTGCTCTACCACTTGAGTTACAGTGCCACTTCAAGTTTTCTGGTGGTTAATTAGAAATAAGAGAGTTGGAAATAAGAGTTGCACTGACTTTTGTGCCTGGGCTGGATTGAACCATGATCTTCAGATCTCAGTCTCCTGAGTATCTAGGACTACATCCACCCACCCAACCCATAGATCTTTACTAAGCATCTATAGTGTGCTAGATACTGATATGTAATCTTAGTTTTACTTGACTCCTCACCTGTGAAGTGGATGTTACTATATACCCTATTTTTGCAGAGAAACTGAGGCTCCGAAGGAACAAATTACCCTAATATCAGAGCTGTGCTATTGGAAGTTTCTTTCTTCCATAGAGGCACAGTCATAGAGAACCCTTAGCATTTACCATTTGGACATTTGAAGTTTCAAGTATTTAATAGCAACCTCAAGGATGGCATTTTCTGTTATTTGTAGCATTGCTAAGGCATAAATTTGAGCCCTGTGTAGACTGAGGCTGGAAGTTGTGGATTCTGAGGTTTGAATGAGGTGAAACAGGCTGATTTTTTGGTCAATTTCCCCTTGGGAAGGCATGGAAGCCAGTCAGGCTCTGTGGTCAGGTTACCTGATCTTCTGTAGTCACGTGACCTTTCGCCAGTTCTTCTACCGCCTTAGCTGTAAGATGAGCTACACAAGCATGACCTTGAAGGGTTCTTGTGAAAACCTACCTTACACATGAAGGTCCTATCAGTTCACACATAGTAGGTATTGTTGGGACAATAATACTGACCCATGCCTGTGTAAACAGAGGCATAATTCAAGGTTTCCTGGCAAGTCATGAGACCTGAGTTAGGAGATTCGTGGGCAGGTTGGGTGATTTCAAGGGGCCAGAAGGGCTAATGTCAGTGAGGCAAGAAGGTCAGGCAAGAGGGGCTCGGGAATTATGCTTGGGAACTGTGGTCTTTGGGATCACAGACCTGGATGCAAATGGCAATTCTGCCACTTCCTGGTGGAGCAATCACTTCAATAAGATTGTACTTTTTGCCAGGTGTAGGTGGCTCATGCCTGTAATTCTAGCCTAAGTCTAATGTACTTCTCAGAAGGTTGAGATCTGAGGACAGTGATCTGAAGCTAGACCAGGCAGGAAAGTCTGTGAGACTTTTTTTTTTTTTTTTTTTTTTTTTTTGCAAGTCGAGGCTTGCCAGTCTGGGCCTGTGTGCTGTCCCGGAGCTCCTTTTGCTCAAGGCTAGTACTCTACTACTTGAACCACAACACCACTTCGACTTTTTCTGGAGATAAGAATCTCATGGCCCATGATCCTCAGCGCTCAGCCTCCTTTGTAGCTAGGATTACAGGCATAAGCCACCAACGCCTGCCTCTGTGAGACTCTTATCTTCAACTAGCCATAAAATAAAAAGCCAGAAGGAAACTGTGATTCAAGTGGTATAATGTGAACTTTAAGCACCAAAACTTGAGAACAGAGCACACACACACACACAACTCACTTTTCTTACCTATAAAGTAGGGAGTGACCTCAGTGCCCATTTCCTAGATTACACTGAGGAGATTAAATGCAATCATACATCTAAAGCACTTCAAATATACCTGATACAAGTCAAGAGTGTAAGTAATGCCAGTAGTCACTCTTACTTAGTACCTCTGGTCACTGTGATTTCCATAAAGACTGGGCCAGAGCTTCAGGGTATGAGTAGAGGATGTGAGTTCCTCCACTACCTTGTCAGTAATAATTCCTGGATCCTAGCAGCATCAGGGTACTTTCCCTTCCAGCTTTGATTTTTCTTTGAAGAATTCCTGCCTACAGGAAGGAAATTTTCCCCATCACTTCACATCAGAATGGAATGAGGGGCCTGGTCAAGGTCTCCTGACCTTTAACCTTGCTGACTGCCCCATCTGCCCCTATGAAGACACCCAGTTGGACTTCTGCAGCTCCAATATCACTCTATGGAGATACTTGGTGGTCCCCTAGCTGAAGTAGTCCTGGGATTGGAATCAAATCACTGTCTTCTTGACTTTGAGACACTTATCAGGACCTGCAGTCATCATCATGATCATGGTTATAAGCTTAACACCTACTTCCATATGCCAGAAGGAAAGCTCCTTGAAGCAAGGTCATTGTCTGTCCATTAGAGCTTCCTTTGGGGCCTAGTTCTTAATAGACTTTCATAAACATCTGCTAAATGAGCAAATGGTAGCAGGGAGGCAAATGTGTTTGTTGCTAGAATGCCCAAGGATATTGGATAGAATGCAGAAGGTCTTAATTCCAATCCTAGCTCTGCTCTCAATCTACCCTATCAATGGGTAGATTGAGATCCTAGCTTAAATCTATCCATTGATACTGTGAGATGGGCTCTAAGACCCTTATACTTGCAACATTCTGTGGCTCTGAATTTGAAAAAGTTGTAACTCTAGTGGAACTCTCAGCTACCATACAGCAGGAAGTTTCCATGAAAGTAGGAGCAAGTGGTTTTTTCACTGGTTATTTTTAGGGTAGAGTCTAGCTTCTACCAGAGATGTGCCTGAGTTGCAATTCCTTACTTTGGACTTCCCACCATTGCTGGGATCACAGTCATACATCCCTGCTTCCAGCTTCTCTCCAGTGAAGATGGGTCTCAAAGACTGCTGGTAGACTATCCTGGATCCATGATGCTCCAAATATTATCCTCTCATACTTAGGATGACAGGTGGGTGCCCACCTGTGAGTTGGGAAGGGGGTGTTGTGAACTTTTTTCCTAGGCTGAGAGGTGACTATGGTCTTCCCAGTCTCAACTTCCCAAGTAGCTAGGATTACGGGCGTGAAACAACAACACCTGACTTATTTATTCATTAGACTTGCTGCTCATTTCTGCGTGCTTGTATGAATATTTGACACATGTATTTATGATTACTAGCCTAAGACCAACAAATTCCCTCAATTAGATATATGTCTCTCCCTCTCTCTCTCTCTCTCTCTCTCTCTCTCTCTCTCTCTCTCTCTCTCTCTCTCTCTCTCTCTCTCTCTCTCTCTCTCTTTCTCTCTGTATTAGAGCTGAAACCAAGGACTTTGTGCTTGTTATGTAAGTGCACTACCTGCTAAGCCTCACCTCCAATCCTTTTTGTTTTGCTATTTATCTTTATTTTTTTATTTTGCCAGTACTGAAGCTTGAACTCAGGGTCTGGGCACTGTCCTTGGGCTTTCTCAAGGCTCTACCCCTTGAATCACAGCACCAATTCCAGCTTTTTCTGTGTATGAGGTACTGAGGAATTGAATCCAGAGCTTCGTGCAAGCTAGGCAAGCACTCTATCACTAGGCAACACTCCCACCCCTGTTTTGGCAATTTTTTAGGTAGAGTTGCATATTTTTTGCCTCAATAGCCTGAATCCATAGTCTTCCTTCTATGCCTCTTGCATTGCTGGAATCACAAGAAAATTACCACCGTGTCCAGCTTGTTCGTTTAGATTGGGCCTTGGTAGCTTCTTGCCCAGACTGGCTTTGAACCACCATCTTCTCAAGCTCTGCCTCTTGAGTAGCTGGGTTTACAGGAATGATGCACTTGGCTTTGCTTAAGTAAAGCTGTACCCGCATGCGCGCGCGCGTGTGTGTGTGTGTGTGTGTGTGTGTGTGTGTGTGTGTGTGTGTGTTGAAGCTGGGACATGAACTCAAGGCTTCGTGCTCTTATTTGGCTTTTTTGCTCAAAGCTGAATTCTACCATTTGAGCCATATCTCCACTCTGGCTTTTTGCTGGCTAATTAGAGATAAGAGTCTTACAAGTTTTCGGCCTGGGCTATCTTCAACTAGGAAACTTACATTTCAACCTCCTGAGGTAGCTTGAATTACAGATGTGAGCCTCCAGTGTTTGTCACACAAAGCTTTTAAAGCACTCCTTACTTATTTACAAGGTATTAACTTAGTCATATCATGCTAATTATAGGCTCAGATTGGCAACTTTAGATGTATTATTGTTTAAAAATATATCTTTTGGCTGGGCACGGTGGCTCACACCTGTAATCCTAGTGACTCAGGAGGCTGAGATCTGAGGATCAAGGTTCAAAGCCTGCCAGGCACAAAAGGACTGGAGATTTTTATCTCCAATTAACCTCTAGAAAACAAGAAGTGGGGCTTGGTTCAAGGGGTAAGGCAGTAGCCTTGAGCTAAAGAGCTCAGGGACAGAGTTCAGGCCGAGTTCAAGCCCCATGACCGACAAAAAATTATCTATCTATCTATGTATCTATGTATCTATGTATCTATGTATCTATGTATCTATGTATCTATCTATCTATCTTTTAGGCAGAAACCATTGCACTTGGTGCTTAGTGAAAATATTTTGAATTGGTGTATATACACATTATTGCAACTTCTTTATTAGAGTCAGAAGTTATCTGTCAAATAAACAATAATTTTTCCATCTAAAAAAAAAAGGCCAGGTGCTGGTGGCTCATGTTGTAATTCTAGCTACTCAGGAGGCTGAGATCTAAGGATTACAGTTTGAAGTCAGCTTGAAAAGGGTAGTCTTTATCTCCAATTAACCAGCAAAAAGTCAGAAGTGATAGAGTGATAGCCTTGAGCAAAAAAAGCTAGGGAACAGTGCTCTGAACTGTTACAAAAGGAAGAGCAGGAGAGGGAGAGGGAGAGGGAGGGAGAGAGGGAGGGAGGGAGAAGGAGGGGAGAGGGACAGAGGGAAGGAGGGAGGGAGGAAGGAAGGAAGAAAACGCTAGCAGGTCTATTCTGAAACATTTTCTCGGACTGGCTATGCCTGAGCCACGAGTGAGCAAGCCACAACAATTCTCACTTCCCTTGGGGCTACCTCCTTTAGCACCTGATTTGGAGCACAAATCACACAGTATCACACCACATACAAGAACACACACATTCATACATACAAGCGCACATGCACTCAACCTCAACCAACACATATGGTGTACCATGTGCATGTAGATACACACATATTCACATGTACATACAACACAACACATGCAAATATACACATATACATCATACACATTCTCACACACAAAACTCACCCCTACACTCTCACATATGCATTCACATTCACACACACACACACACATATACAATCCACAGTCATGCATATTTTCACCCATACATACACATGCACTAGTTTTCACACCATGCATCCACTCACTATGCTTACATACATAGATACTCACACTTGTATTTGCTTATAAACTTCCACCTCACCCACAAATGCATTGTCTCACACACATACTTTCATATGCAGTCTGCATACTCACACTCATATAGGTACATACTCTCATAGATATTCCCACATACATACATTTATCTCCCACATGTTCAGCATGCACAAAATCATTCATTCATTCATTCTCTCTCTCTCTCTCTCTCTCTCTCTCACACACATGTGCACACACACACACACACACACACACACACATTTCATACACACCCCTTTCTATGTAAGCCCAAACTCCACCCATCAGCAGCTCATCTACCCCAGATGCGCAGTTCTGGTCTTTCTGAGTCTTCTGTTTCTTTTCCTTTCTGGTACTATTTATTTTCTTTAGCCATAATGAGCATATTTGGAGAGAGTTCTATTTTCACCCTATCTGGAAACATATTTCCCCTTGGCCAAGAACTTGGCAGATTAGTGAGAAGACTTCTAGCTGCCATGATGTGGACTGGAAGGGCTGAGGGCAAGCCAGCAGGGAGACTAGAAAGCCACAGAAGCAGCAGGACCGTATTTCCAGGATGACCTGGCAGCCTGAGTTAGAATGATTGCCTCTGAAATTCTTTGTGGGTAGCTCTGACCTCGGGGCAGCTGTTCCTCAAAGATGAGGAAGTACTCCTAACGCCTATTACCTCTATTTTCTATAGGGCAGTAGAACATTTATGGGTCATCTCAGATATGTTTTCTGTCTAGTGAGCATTCCCTCTACTCCAATGCATGCATCATTTCATTTCAGCTTTATAATCCCCTGGACAGATTGTGCCATTATTCTCTCATTGCATAGCTAAGAAAACTTAGACTCATAGAGGTGAAGAGACATAAATAAGACATGCAGCAGTAGGGATAATGCAAGTTCCTTCTGTTCCTTCTGTTTTCCTACTGGACCATTCCAAGTAGTCTACTGTTCCCTGCTCTCACCTTGCGGTGATGCCTAGAGATGACTGTGATTGTGTGATTGGCCATTGGCTTTGTGATGGGTTCCCCCCCCTCCGCCCCCGACCCCTCGCTTGAATGCAAGGCCTGGGAACTGTCCCTGTGCTTCTTTTTGCTCAAGGCTAGCACCCTACCACTTGAGCCACAACACTACTTTTTGGCCTTTACTGTTCATGTGGTACTTAGAAATTGAACCCAGGATTTCATGCATGCTAGGTAAGCATTCTACCACTAAGCAACATTTCCAGAGCCCATAATGGTGGGTTTAAACTGAGACACAAGGTGTAAATCAATAGGGTTCTTGTTTTGTTTGGTAGACTGGATAACTAGCACACCCAGCTGCCTGGTCTTGATCACAGCAGTGTCTGATGAGACCAGGCAGGCTTGAGGGAGGGAGAATTGCACACAGGGCCTCTGAAACCTGAGGTCCTAGCCCTGTCCACATATCGTCCATTTTTGGAGCAGTGCCCCTGCCATGTGAGATCTCTGGGAGGCAGAACAGCACAAGTTTTCATGTTCCAAGCAGGGCCCTGGTTTTTGTGTATCATCCCAATCTCTGATATGTTGGCATATAGTAGGTAATCAGTAAACATCCGCTAACATGAGAAATTTTAAATGGGCAAAAGATTTAAATTAACATGTTTCCAAAAAGTGGCATATAAGACCGTGAAAATATGTTCAAAATCATTAGACATTAAGAACAGGCAAATCTGAACCACATTAAAATACCACTTCAAACACACTAAAATGTCTACGATAGAAGATGGGAAATAAGTATTGTCAAAGATATGGAGAAATTGGATCCTTTATATAATGTGAAGTAGGAATTTGAAATGGCATAGCCATGATCAAAAACAGTCTGGCAGTTCCCCAAACTTGTAACAAAGAGTTATCACAAGACCTAGCAATGCACACACAAAAACCTCGACACAAATGTTCACAGCAGTGTTATTCATAACACTTAAAAAGTGGGAACAGCACATGAATGTCCATTAAATGATAAACAGATAAAGCAAATGAGGAAGACCCATGTTGTAGAATACTATTTAGTCATATAAAGAATGAAGTACGGGGCTGGGAGTTTGGCCTAGTGGTAGAGTGCCTGCCTAGCATGCACGAAGACCCGGGTTCAATTCCTCAGTACCACATACATAGAAAAAGCCAGAAATGGTGTGGTGGCTCAGGGTAGAACACTAGCCTTGAGGAAAGCCCAAGGACAGTGCTCAGGCCCTGAGCTCAAGCCCAGGACTGGCAAAAAAAAAAAAAAGAATGAAGTACATATCTCCTCATGGGTACACCACAAAAACATTATGCTAAGTGAAAAAAATCCAGAAAGGAAAGACCCCATCTGCATGTTTCCATGCATGACATGTGTAGAATAAGCAAACCCAAAGAGATACAAAGTAGATTAGTAGTTTCTAGGCACTGGGAAGAAGGGGAATCTGGATGAATACAATCCTTTATTGATGCAACTGTTCTGGAATTAGATACTGGTGATGGTACAATCCTATGATATTCCAAGTCCACTAAATTGT
This sequence comes from Megascapheus bottae, assembly GCF_031878675.1. Lineage (NCBI taxonomy): Eukaryota > Metazoa > Chordata > Mammalia > Rodentia > Geomyidae > Megascapheus > Megascapheus bottae. Next base: position 17,190,697 of record NC_143510.1, read on the forward strand.
ACACTTTTATCTATCGATCTATTTTTATGCTGGTAATAGGGCTTGAATTCATGATCTTACTTAGCTCTTTTAGCTCAAATCTAGAATTCTACCACTTGAGCAACACTTCCACTTTTGACTTTTTGCTGGTTAGTGAAGATAAGAGTTTCTGAGATTTCTTTGCACAGGCTGGCTGGCTTCAAACTTTGATCCTCAGATCTTAGCCTCCTGAGTAGCTAGAATTATAGGTATGAGACTGGTGTGTGGCTCTAGATTGTACAATTTTAAAAAGTGAAATTTGTGGCCGGGAGTTTGGCCTAGTGGTAGAGCGCTTGCCTAGCATGCACAAAGACTCAGGTTCGATTCCTCGGTACCACATACATAGAAAAAAGCTGGAAGTGGTGCTGTGGCTCAAGTGGTAGAGCACTAACCTTGAGAAAAGTCCAAGGACAGTGCTCACACCCTGAGTTCAATCCCCACAACTGGCAAAAAAAGAAAAAATGAAATTTGTGGTACAGCATTATATCTCAATAAAATATTTAAATGATTTCAAGAGAGGAATGAATGATAGAAGGAAGGGATGAGAAGGTCCAATAATGACTCTATTTAGGAATATATTACATGTTTTTCCAAGGTCACATGGAAAAATGATGTTAGCCCTGTAAATGGAAATATGATGAAATGGTTCTAACAGCTTAAGTTTGCTGTGTACACTCATACTATGTGCCTAACAGTGTAGAAGCCTCCATATGCCTCATCCCACCTAATTCTCACCACAATCCACCTGGGAGTTCTTATTACCAATTCTATTTTATAGCTAAGAAGACAAGTAGCTGTAGTTCTAGCTATTCAGGAAGCTGAGATCTGAGGATCATAGTTTGAATCCAGTCTGTGCAGGAAAATCTATGAAATTCTTATTTCCAATTAGCCACCAAAAAGCTGGAAGTGGAGCTATGGCTCAAGTGGTAGAATGCAAGTTTTGAGGGGGAAAATAAAACTAAGAGGTGACATCTATACCCTGAGTTCAAACCCTATGACAGGCATAAGCATCAATGACAGCATACAAAAAACCCCACACAAACAAGAGCTTGGAGAGGCTAAACAACTTGCCCAAGAAGCTTTTGAACTTAGATCAATCCGTTTCCAAAGATAACAAAAATGCTTCTGCCTGACCTGGTTGTTTTCTTTTTTACATAAGGGTTTCTATTTACAAACCCTCAAAAGGAGAAGAAAGACAAGAGTACCAGTTACTCTTGCAGCCGAGCTGACAGGAGGGGTGTCATGGTTCCGGGCTCCACACTGTTCTCTTCAGGGGTACACATCTGTGAGTAGCTTTCTAGAACCAGTCTCATCTGGGACCACTTTCCAAGCTGAACTGTTCTTGTAAGAGGCAGGATATACAACATGTGCTCAGTATGGGCCTCAGCTAGCTCTGACTCAAATTCTTTGGATTGTTGGATAAACAAGGGCCACTTCACCTCACCTCTGTGTGACCTTTGCATGTGTTCCAGCTATGGATCCTAAAAGCCAGGTCCCAGGGACAATCCCTTCCCAGTCAATATGAGAAGGTCTGAGTTGTCTATGCAAGCTGTGAATATGCCAGGGACATTTCCTCATGAGGCATTTTTTAAAAATAGCTGAAAAGAGGCTTATAGGAAATGGCGAAGGAGGAACTTCGGAGGTCCTATGGTTGGCTGTCAGTCCCAGTGTTGCTGCCTTTGAGATGTTTAACTCAAGCAGTCACTAAACCTCTCTGAGTCTAATTTTCCTAATCTATAAGTGGAGGTACTAACTCAATTATATTTTAAGATTGGTGTGAAGATTCACTGAGGTACTGCATAGAGGAACAGTGGACCTGGCTTTGAGCAAAAGCTACAATGTCAGCCATTATTACAGTTATAGGAGTTATAGAATTCCAGCCTGAAGCTGATTCCCAGATCAGGGTATACTTACTTAACTTTAAAAATTTTTAATCTTTAATTTTTGTGCTTGAACCTTGGGCCTGGATTGGTCTCTTACCCTTTATTTTTATTTTTTAATTTTTTGCCAGTCCTGGGCTTGAGCTCAAGGCCTGAGCACTGTCCTTGGGCTTTCTCAAGGCTAGAGCTCTACCACTTGAGCCTCAGTACCACTTCTGGCTTTTTTTTCTATGTATGTTGTACCGAGGAATCAAACCTGGGTCTAGGCAAGCACTTTACCACTAGGCCAAAGTCCCGGCCCCTGGTCCCTTAGCATTTTTTACTCAAGTCTGGCTCTTTTACTTGAGCCACAGCTCTACTTCTGACCTTTTGGTGGAAATAGGACTCTTCCAGACTTTCTTGCCCAGGCTAGCTTTGAAATGTGACTCTCAGCTCTCAGTCTCATGAGTAGCTAGTATTACAGGTATGAGCCACAGGATCCTGTCATTTGGGGAGGGGGGCAGGCAGGATCCCATTGTTGTGTATTGGTTGGTATCAAACTCACTGTGTAGCCAGTTCCACCTGGAACTGAAGATCCTCCTGAGCTGGGGTTACAGTAACACACTGCCAACATTGTATATACTTGCAGGCATACAATGTGTTCATCTTCAGACTTCCTTCCCTCTATGCAAGATCTCATGACCTTGCATTCATGCCCTCCCATCCACACATAGAAATAAGCAAGCATGCCCACTTATTGGCATGTACGTCAGTATGTGCATAGACTGAAAGCAGTACTGACCCACATAATCTGCCCTACATAACACATGCAAATGCACAAGAACTTATAAATTTGTATTTAGTCACATGTTCGGGTCCACCCCGTTAGACTTGCTGGTCTCAAGACCCCAGTGTTGGTACTGGCCACAGACTGGTGTGTGGAAGAACCTCAGCATCTGAGGTCAGGCATGGCCAACTCCAAAGTCCTCCCCCAGCCTGGCAAGGTCACTCCTCTCAGTTTCACTGCACTTGTTCACTTTGCCTCACATGTCTTTGGGTTTTGAACAAGCCCACTAGAAAGATCTGTATCCAAATCTCTAAGATCCCTTTGAAAGGTGTTTTTTATTTGTTTTTGTTTTTGTCAGTCCTGGGGCTTGAACTCAGGGTCTGGCACTGAGCTTCTTTTGCTCAAGTCTAGCATTCTGCCACTTGAGCCACAGCGCCACTTGTGGCTTTTTCTGTGTATGTGGTACTGAGGAATCAAACCTAGGGCTTCATGCATACTAGGCATACTAAGTCACATTCCTAGCCCCTTTTGAAAGTTTATAACCACTTCAGCCTATCTGGTGTCCCTCAGAGTTCTCCAAAAGAGGGACCCTGAGCTCCTAGAGGGCAGTGGTTGAGGCTCATTCACTCTCGTGCTCTTCGATGCTTAGCACAGAGAACTAGTGCTGGAGTGAGGCAGATCGAAATGAATTGTGCTGATATGCAGACATCGAAAGCTTTTCTTCCTTCTGCATAGAACAAAATCCAAAGAAGCCAGGCAAAGTTAAGAAACCTGTAGCCTCTTCTTCAGCTGCTCCCTCCACCCCGAAGGCAGACCCAGGATCCATGGCCTGTCCTGTGCATGCTTTCTAAGCACAGAACTCCCCCAAGGATCCCATTACTTAGGCACTGCTTCTGGATCTTGATGCCATAACCACTGGATCCCAGGACCAAAACTCCTTAATAGCTAAACAAGCTTAGGGACAATCTCAAGATTTTCTTCACCTGCTTTGGATAGACAGATGCTTCCAGCTCATGGAAGCAGGTAGCTTTCCCAAGGTGCCTGAAGACCTATCTTCAGTCAGTTTCCCAGAGCCTTATCCAGAGCATCAAAATTAAGGTCAGTCACTAACAATCCCTGGGCTCACTCAGGCTTTCTGAATCAGAACAGCTGAGATAAGTCCAGGGTCCACAGCAACAATGAACACTTTGGCTTAATCCTAGTTAAAGGATTGAGAGTCACATTGCCCAGTTCACATTTTGGCATTGCCATTTGCAAGCCCTTAGGAAACATTATTCACCTTATTGAGCCCCTGCTTCATAGTCTGTAATCTGAGAGTGTCAATAAGGTTATGAAAGTGAAATATCCAGCCCAGTGCCCTGTACATTCAGCTACTATGGACTATTAGAATCTCAGATACCTTCTCAAGCCCTGAGACTTTAGAGAGCTGCTTTCTTGGAGGTCCTCTGAGTAGCACACAGCCTTGGCCTAGGAAGGCCTAAACCCAGAATTCCATATCACCTAGAGACTACTACATGGGAACATGCCCAGCTCTCCAGCTAAGGTGTTCCGCATAGCATGTTATAGGTTCCACCCTATCTCCTGCCCACTGCCAGACTCCCATTCTGTCCTACTTTCCTGGGAGCTTAATTGGCTTTGCACCAGCTCTGGCACTTCTCTCTTCTTTTGTAATAAAATAGGTTGCTCAGATCAGCTTTCTCTACCAGGGAGGGCACCTGGCACAGAGAGACAAGAAGCAGGGAGGAAGCTGGAGGAAACAGCTTCTTGAGAGTACCAGTTTCGGTCTTGTATTCTCAAGTGACCATTTGCTCCTCACACTAGGTAAATCCTCGGGGAAGATCCCTTAATTTTTCCTTCCTTATTTCATCATTTATTCCTTTTAACAAATGGTTGTTCATTCCTTCAATATTGTTTACTATATGCCACGAGCTCAGGCTCAGTGATGATCTCCAGGGATTGGTAAACTATCTGTAAAGGACCAGTTAGTAAATATTTTTGACTTTGTGGATCTATATAGTTGGCTATTGTAGAAGAAAGTAGTTGTGGACAACATGTAAAAATATGAGTGGGTGTGGTTGGATTCTAATGAATTCTTTGTAGAAGTAGAACTTTGCTGTTTTAATTTAATTTTAATGTCAAGGTGATTTACTGAGAAGTTACATATATATATATATTAAGTACATTTCTTGTGAACTTTGAATTTCATATAGTTTTGATGCCACAGTCTTCTTTGGAGCCAGGCGAGCACTGGTGGCTCATGCCTGTAATCCTAGCTACTCAGGAGGCCAAAATCTAAGGATTGTGGTTCAAAGCCAACCCAAACAGAAAGTCCATAAAACTCTTATCTCCAATTAGTCACAGAAAAAGCCAAGGCTGGGCTAAACGTTTGGCCTAGTGGTAGAGTGCTTGCCTAGCATGCACGAAGATCCTGGCTTAATTTCTTGGTACCACATACATAGCCGGAAGTGGTACTGTGGTTAAAGGGTAGAGCACTATCCCTGAGGAAAGCCCAAGGACAGTGCCCAAGCTCTGAGTTCAGTCCACAGGACTGGCACAAAAAAAAAAAAAAGAAAGAAAAAAAGAAAAGAAAGAAAAAGCCAAGGCTGAGAATGTGGCATGGCTTAGTGGTAGAATGCTTGCCTAGCATGCATGAAGCCCTGGGTTTGATTCCTTAGTACCACATAAACAGAAAAAGCTGGAAGTGGTAGTATTGTGGCTCAAGTGGCAGAGTGCTAGCCTGGAGCAAAAGAAGCTCAGGGACAGAGCCCCAGACCTTAAGTTTAATTAAGCCTCAGGATTGGCAAAAAGAAAAAGCGGCTGTGAGTTTGGCCTAGTGGTAGAATGCTTGCCTACCATGCATAAAGACCCAAGTTCGATTCCTCAGTACCACATACACAGACAAAAGCCGGAAGGGGTGCCACTTGTGGCTCAAGTGGTAGAGTTCTAGCCTTGAGAAAGCTCAAGGACAGTGCTCAGGCCTGGAGCTCAAGCCCCAGACTAGCAAAGAAAAAAAAAAGGAACTCAGAGTTCAAGCCCCAAGACCAGCTCACACACACTTTGGGACTTTGGGGTGTTTGTTTTTTTTTCAACCACTTAAGCAAGTAATGCCATACAAAGCAGGCAGCAGTCAGTGGGGCCATAGTTTGCCATCCAGAGCTGAACAGGTAAGGTCAGGAAGTGCTATGTCTTGGTTGTGTTAATATCTTTAGCCAAAGTCTTTACCTTTGAAGAAGCTCAATGAGAAGGGGATCCCCAAGCTTATTAAAGCTCAACCACATAGACCTACCAGACTCCAACCTCTCCTTGACACTGTGTCACATATGGGGATTCTTAGGTCTCTTTTTGGACAAGACCAGAAGCTTGTATGTGCACGCACACGTGCACCAGTATTGTGGCTTGAATTAAAAATCTAGACAGTGGGGGCTGGGAGTTTGGCCTAGTGGTAGAGTGCTTGCCTAGCATGCACGAAGACCAGGGTTCGATTCCTCGGTACCACATACATAGAAAAAAGCCGGAAGTGGTGCTGAGGCTTAAGTGGTAGAGTGCTAGCCTTGAGAAAGTCCAAGGACAGTGCTCAGGCTCTGAGCCCAAGCCCAGGACTGGCAAAAAAAAAAATCTAGACAGTGTTCCTTGGCTTTGTTTGTTTGTTTGTTCTGGTGGGTCATGGGGCTTGAACTCAGCTTGGCCACTGTCCCTGACCTCTTCAGCTCAAAGCTATTTCCCAACCCTTGAGCCAAGCCCTACTTCTTGTTTTCTAGAGGTTAATTGGAGATAAAAGTCTTAGCTGTTTTTGTGCCCAGGCTGGCTTTGAACCTTAATCCTCAGATCTCAGCCTCCTGAGTAGCTAGGATTACAGGCATGGGCCACTGTGCCTGGCTTTCCTTGGCTGCTGCTGATGGTGATGCTTCTTCTTTTCTTTTTTTGCCAGTCCTGGGCTTGAGCTCAGGCCTGAGCCCTGTCCTTGGACTTTCTCAAGGCTAGAGCTCTACCACTTCAGCCTCTGCACCACTTCCAGCTTTTTCTATGCATGTGATACCGAGGAATCAGGTCTTCGCGCATGCTAGGCAAGCACTCTACCACTAGGCCAAACTCCCGGCTTCTTCTTCTTCTCCTTCTTCTTCCTCCTTCCTCCTCCTCTTCCTTCTCCTTCTTCTTCCTCCTTCCTTCCCTCTTCCTCCTCCTCCTCCTGCTTCTTCTCCCCTCCTCCTCTCCCTTCTCCTCCTCCTCCACTTCTTCTTCTTCTTCCTCTTCTTCTTCTTCTTCTTCTTCTTCTTCTTCTTCTTCTTCTTCTTCTTCTTCCTCTTCCTCTTCCTCTTCCTCTTCTCAAGAAGCTGTTTTAAAGGCAGAAATCCTAAAGAATCTGGGTCCTGGACCATCCATTAGCTTGAATGGCCTTGAAATGAGTGACAATATTACTATGCCTCAGTTTCCTCATCCATAGTACCTCATAGGCTCTTGAAAGAATAAAGGAACACACATACACATGTACAGTGCTCAGACATAGATCTGATATGGAGCCGATAGTCAGGGCTAGTGAATTCTTCTCAGTTTCTTCTTCCAAACAAAATCCAGAACCCAGAAAGACTCTAGGCCCCAAGGAGTTTATTCAGTCCCTTCTCAACTTCTAGACAAATTGGATAAAGGCCCCCAATTCTGCGCTCAGAAGAATCAGTATCTCTACTCAAAGCTCCTAAGAATAAAGATTTCCTTTACCCTTAACCTGGAGCATTTCCTATCTGGCTTTTTTGCCCCGCCTTCCCCTTGTCCCCTCCCCTGTAAAATGATCCCCTTGTTTCTCCAAATAGGCTCCCAGGCTTAAGAAAATATATGGATGCAGTATGCTGGTGTCTCACACCTGTAATCCAGAGCTTCTCGGGAGGCTAAGATCTGAGGATATCCAAGCCAGCCCAGGCAGAAATGTCCCAGTGAGACTCCTATCGCTAAAAAACTACTTAAAGCCAGAAGTGTTGCCGTGGCTCAAATGGTAGAGCCCTCATCTGGAGCACAAAGAGCCTCAGAGGTGGCACATGGGCCCTGAGTTCAAGCCCCCAAACCAGAAAAAAACAATTTTTTAAAAAAAGTATACAGGGGGCGGGGAATTTGGCCTAGTGGTAGAGTGCTTGCCTAGAATGCACGACGCTCTGGGTTCGATTCCTCGGTACCACATACACTGAAGAAAGCGCAAGTGGTGCTGTGGCTCAAGTGATAAAGCGCTGGCCTTGGGGAAAGCCCAAGGATGGTGCTCGGGCCCTGAGTTCAAGCCCCAGGACTGACAAAAAATAAAATAGTGTACAGATTCCATCTTGTCTGACTCTGCTCCAGGGATGAATTGTGGAGGAGGTAGCTTGGCTTTGGATGAAGGGAAGGGGAGCCTACCATACCCCTATGGTTCATAGAGTGGCTAGGCTGCCTAGATCAAGGCTAGGAGAACCTCAGTCACTGTAACAAATACCTCAGCTCACCAGAGCTTTCTCTACTCTCCAGATACACTCCCCTTCTCCCCACCCCCACCCCTGCAGGTGCCCTGCTTCCTTCACCTCTCAGGGCAATACCACTCCCTCCAAGAGCCTATATTATCTTATCTGGTTTCATTCCTTCATAGCCCTGATACCATCCCCATGTGGAATTTTATTATTTGTCCTTGGAGTTCCTTTCAGTCTCCCTTCTGCTAGAATACAAGTTTCTTGAGAGTCAGATTTGACTGCTATCATCCTTACAACTACCCTAACCAGATGATCCTCTCCCTCCCTTCCGCTCCACCGCCCTTCCTCTTTCTGTGGAGTACAGGCTGGCCTAGCACGGGAAATACTCACTCTAGGCCTTCTGAGATTACAGGTGTGAACCACCACACTCGGGTGACACCGACTTTCAGGACTAGCCCCAGTATGTAACTCATTTGGGACGGAGACAGTCACGGCCAAGTAGCCAGACCGCATTTTCCAGCTCCGCCTCCGCCGTCTCAAAGTCACCAATCAGAGAGCGGCTCTTCCCGTGACGTTATCTTCCCGCGACGAAGCGGGGAGTTACGGCGTCTCGCGGTGACGGAGTCCAGGCGCGGCGGCCATGGGCAGCCGGGAGGTGCTGGGCCAGGCCGCCCGGCTGGCCTCTTCCGGCCTCCTCCTGCAGGTACTTTCTGACCCTCCGGCTCCAGCCAGGATTGTTCGGGAGGCACCCCTGAGTGCCCGCCCCGGGAGCCTGCCCCCACCCGGCTGGGGTGGCGGCGGTGAGGGGGTGTCCGGGCTCGGCTTTGGGAGCCCGCGTTCCGTCTTGGCCGAGCGGCTGCCAACACGCCGTTCATGTTCTGAACTTTGTATTTCACGTATGGCGGTAGGAGAGAATTGGGTCTAGTGGCCGAAGCAAGGGCATTTCGTGCGCGAGAACATGGTATTTTTAAGGCAAGGGACTCATTTTCTTGTCCCACCCCTGACGCCTTCCTACAGACTGACTCCCACTGAGTTTACAGTGACCATATGGCATAACTAAGATCAGGGGATCTGGGTTCAGGCAAGCATTGGAACCAAGTACGGTGACTCAAGACTAATGAATTCACCTGCAAAGCCTCAGATTTAAAAAAAAATTTTTTGTTTTAATCGGTATCACAAAGGTGATGTACAGAGAGGTTATCCTCAGTCTTGATAGAATCTATCTCATAAGGTAGTTACAAGGACCGAGATTGTTTGGATAAATGCATTTAACTTGATGTACACTTAATAAACTTTGCTTGCATCCTGTGTGCCCTTGGACAGACCTTTGGCTCTTAATTTTTGTCATCTGCCAGATGTGATACATGCCAGTCATTGAAAGGTTATCTAAAGACTCTTGCAGCTCTAAGAGTTGGTTGTCCAAAGTGAACTGTCCATTTTGTTCCTGCCTTACTCTCCAGCTAATTACTACACAAGTTCTGAATCCACACTCTTCATTATCTTAAAGAGACACACAGAGGTTAGGAGAAAGAACTAGGAAGACTTGAGCTCTAATTTGGGCCTTGTCACTTGCTAACCTTCCCCTGAGAAAATTGTTTGACTTCTCTGAACATTAGTTTCATCATCTTAAGTTAGAGAAATGATGCAAATCACAGTCATTAGGAAGGTTAGATTAAATCATGCCTGTCAAGTGCCTCTCACAATACATGTACATGTTATCATTTTTTAAAATTAGGGTAGTAAGTTTTTAAATGGTCAGTGTAGGGATGAAATGATATCTGCATAAAACAAAATATTATCTTGCACAATACATGTACTTAATGTAAGAAAGTCCTCACATAATCCTATTTATCCTAGTTGTTTGTTTTTTCATTTCACAGCATAAATACAGATTTCAGTGCTTTATCCACAATTCTGACTTTTCCACTTTTAATAATATCTTATTGGCTGGGAGTGTAGCCTAGTAGTAGAGTGCTTGCCTAGCATGCATGAAGCCCTTGGTTCGATTCCTCAGTACCACATGCACAGAAAAAGCCAGAAGTAGTACTGTGGCTCATGTGGTAAAGCACTAACCTTGAGAAAGCTCAAGGACAGTGCCCAGGCCCTGAGATCAAGTCCCAGGATTGGCTAATAACAACAATACCTTACCCCCTAGAGTGACTTCAAAAGGAGAAAACCGATGTACCAACTGCTCATTCCTATAATCCTAACTACTTAGGAGGCTGAGATTTAAGGATCTTAGTTTGGAGCCACCCTGAGCAGACAGATCCTCAAGACTCATCCTCAGTTAGCAAGCAAAAACATCAAGATGAAAGTTGGACTCAAGTGGTAGACCAACTGTGAGTGACTGTGGGAGGTCCTACTTTTAAGCCCCAGTACTGATGGCTTCCTTGTTACCTCAAGCAGGGTCAGCTTGTTTATGGGTCACTTTTGAATCTCATGGGTATCCTTTGAATTTCCTGGCTGTTTTTAAATGTCAAATATTAATAAATGTGAAAGAGCTTAAACTATAAAGTCTTTTATGCAAGCAAATGGAGGCCTTGTTGCTAATAAGGGCTTGGGAAAATATGTAGCCTGAGCAACCTCAGCTTCATTTAGTTGTAACCTTTATTCAAACCAGTTAGGAAACATGGATATGGCCTGTGACCTTAAATGGACAATGATACCTTTAAGTAATATAAATGTTATAAGTATGGATAGATTTTTTGAAAATAGCCATACAATCAATCTACCTACCTTCCTTCCCTCTCTTCCTCCCTTTCTTCCTCCTCTCCCCCCCACCCACTTTCTTTTTCTTTCTCCAGTCCTGGCGTTTGAACTCAGGGCCTGAGCACTGTCCTTGGACTTTCTCTAGGCTAGAGCTCTACCACTTGAGCCACTGCACCACTCCCAGATTTTTCTATGTATGTGTTACCGAGGAATCAAATCTGGGCCTTCATGCATGCTAAGCAAGCACTCTCCTGTTAGGCTACACTCCTGGCCCTCTCCTTGAGTTTTTTTTTTTACTCAAGATCAGTGTTCTATTACTTGAGTCATAGGTCCACTTCTAGTTTTTTGGTGGTTAATTAAGAGATAAGAGTCTCGCAGACTTACCTGTCTGGTTTGGCTTTGAATCTTAATCTGCAGATCTCAGCCTCATGAGATATAAGCATGACCCACCAGTGCCATCATCTTTACAACTCTTTCTTCTTCTGGAGTGCTTGACTTTGAACCTAAAGAAACTCACTGAGGGGCCGGGAGCATGGCTTACTGGTAGAGTGCTTGCATGCATGAAACCCAGGGTTTGATTCCTTGATAACACATACACAGAAAAAGCTGAAAGTGGTGCTGTAGCTCCAGTGGTGGAGTGCTAGCCTTGAGAAAGCCCAAGGTCAGTGCCCAGGTCCTGAGTTCAAGTCCCAGAACTGGTTAAAAAAAAAGAAGGAAAAGAAAAAAGAAACTCATTTAATCAATGGAATCCTTTCTCTCCCTCCTTCCCTCCCCGCCCCCCTCATTCTCTCATTTCCTTCTTTCTTGTGGGTCGTGCAGCTTGAACTCTGGTCCTGGGTGCTGTCCCTGAGCTCTTCAACTCAAGGCTACCACCCTACCTCTGGGCCTGAGCCTTGTCCCTGACCTCTTTAGCTCAAGGCTACCACCCTATCCCTTGAGCCTCAGCCCCACTTCCTGTTTTCTAGAGGTTAATTGGAGATAAGAGTCTCTCATTGTTCTTTAGTGCCTGAGCTGGCTTTGAACAATGATTCTCAGATCTCAGCCTCCTGAATAGCCAGGATTACAGGCTTGAGCCACCATGTCCAGTGGAATCCTCTCTTTTCTTGTCAGTAAATTAAGGGAACCCCAAGTGCTGTTCTTGGTTTTTTGACCACTACGTAGAATGGCAAGGAGTGAAATTTCAGAGCAAAGACAATAAAATTGAACATCTTTACTGAAGGGTATGTGACAAAGCTCCTGTGTATTGTTACATCACATAAGGACAGCCACATGGTCCTCATTTCAATGCAGTAAACACTCCTAACTTAATTTTTTCTGTGCTTTTTTCTTCTATAGGTGTTGTTTCGATTAATCACCTTTGTCTTGAATGCATTTATTCTTCGCTTTCTCTCAAAGGAAATTGTTGGCATAGTGAATGTAAGGTAAGAGGGGGTACGCTGTGGTACTGTCAACAGCTTACATCCCTAATCATATTTTTTGCAGTATTCTTTTTTCCCCCCTTTTTAAGAGATACACACTTTTACCAGAAGCAGAATGTTTCTGCAGTGAGAGGAGGAGGGGTGCGCATGGGTGAGGGATGAGCTGCCAGTGTTGCTTTTAATGGACCCATGAATGGTTTTCCATTAGCAGCCTCCAAATGCACATTTTTCTGCCAGCTTTTCTGGTTCTCATGCTCTCAGAACCCAGGAGGAGAGTGGGAGTAATTCACTGAAAACCTCTTCAGGTATAATCATGTATTCTTGTCCTGCTGGCAGCAAAGGAAGCAGGATTTCTGTAGTTTGTGAAGATGTACTTAATAATTGCAGGGTTGGAACAGCCACCCTCCTTTCTTTCTCAGTGATTTTATAACTGGGATACAGTAATTGGGATCAGAACTCAAGTCCTTGTCATTTCATTAGTTAATCGGTGGATCTTGGAAAGCTCGCTTAGTCTTTTAGATTTGGATTGTTTTTCCACTCTCTCTTCTGTTCAGGGACACCCACACATATTTTGTGTTTACAAAATGTCACAAAAGTATATGATATCTCTGTTTCTCAGGTGATTCTTCTTGTCCTGGTTAATAAGACAGTATGTTCTAAACCGCATTTCATATCTGGTATTTACCAAACACATACCCTTGGTTTTGTTCTCAGAGCTTAGTGGCAGTTCCTAAACTTTTCTTGACAAAGGAATTATCTGGGAGCTTTGCACTATGAAATGCTGAGGAAGGGACTGGGAATCTGCTAGGATTATAGGTGAGAGCCACCATACTCGACTTGCTTCTGGCCTTTTCTGTGTATATGGTACCAAGGAATCGAACCCAGGACTTCATGCATGCTAGGTGAGCACTCTACCACTAGGCTATTCTGTTGGCTCCTGAGAAATAGTATTTTAAAAGTCAGACAGAAAAGGGTCTCCCTGCTGGGTGCTGATGGCTAAGACCTATAATCCTAGCTACTCAGGAGGCTGCAATCTGAGGATCACCGTTCAAAGCCAGCTCAGGCATAAAAGTCCATGAGACTCTTGTGTCCAGTTAACCACCAGAAAATGGGAAGTGGCACTGTGTCTCAAAGTGGTAGAGAGCTAGCCTTGAGCTAAAGAGCTCAGGAATAATGCTCAGGCCCAGTGTTCAAGCCCCACAACTTATAAAAAAGAAGAAGAAGAAGAAGAAGAAGAAGAAGAAGAGGAGGAGGAGGAGGAGGTGGTGGTGGAGGAGGAGGAGGAGGAGGAAAGAAAAGAAAAAAAAGAAAAGGGTCTTTCCATAGAGTCTTCCTCAATTAGCAGGTGCCTGCATTGATATTTATAGACTCCTCAGAGATCTTAACTCTGAGCCATTTCCACTCTGGCTTAGCCTGGGCTATTGCCTATTGAGGCAGGAAAGCCTCGGTTGTTACTGAGGTGATTGCCCAATCACCACCTACCTTTGAGGTACCCAAACCTTGCTGAGCTGGATTGTAGCAAACTCTGTGATGGTTGCTGGCCTTAATTGTCTGCCCTGTGATTCTTTTTGCCAGCACTTCCATGCACTAGGGTCTGAGTTTTTCTTACAGGGATTATAGAGTAACTTGACTCAATGTGAACAGATGGTTCCCATGCTGTATGGAGTGATAGACTCATCCCCCTTCACTTTTTTTTTTCTGTGTTGGTCCTGACACTTGAACTCAGGGCCTGGATGCTCTCCCTAAGCTTTTTGTTTTTTTTCAAGGCTGACACTCTACCATTTGAGCCACAGCTCTACTTACAGCTTTCTTCATAGTTAATTGGAGATAACAATCTCATGGGCTTTCCTACCTGGGCTGACTTTGAATCTTAGTACTTAGATCTCAGCCTCTTGAGTATCTAGGATTACAGGCATGAGCCACTAGAACCTGGCTCCTTTTTCTTTTCTTTTCTTTTTTTTTTTGCCAGTCCTGGGCTTGAGCTCAGGGCCTGAGCACTGTCCTTGGACTTTCTCAAGGCTAGAGCTCTACCACTTGAGCCTCAGCACCACTTCCGGCTTTTTTCTATGTATGTGGTACCGAGGAATTGAACCCGGGTCTTCATGCATGCTAGGCAAGCACTTTAACCACTAGGCCAAACTCCCAGCCCTCCTTTTTCTGTTCTTTTCTGCCAGTCCTGGGGCTTGAACTCAGGGCCTGAGCACTGTCCTTGGACTTTCTCAAGGCTAGAGCTCTACCACTTGAGCCACAGCACCACTTCTGGCTTTTTTTTTTCTATGTATGTGGTACCGAGGAATTGAACCCAGGTCTTTGTAAATGCTAGGCAAGCATTCTACCATTCTACCAGCTAGGCAAGCTGGGAGGCAAGCACTCCCAGCCTTGGCTCCTTTTCTTTTTATGGTCAGTAGTACACCTCTGCCCATAGTCACTAAGTCTTCAAGTTCTTGAGCTCACTGTATCAGTTTTCTGTCTGCTGTAGGTACACACATTCAGATGTGCCTTTTTTGGTTCCTAATTATGATTGGGGATGAGACATTAGTGAATCCTGTAAAAGTTTATTATCCTTGATCTTACCACCAGAAGTTTGTGACTAAGGCCTTATCTCATCCTTGTTGCTGGAGAAATTCAGGAGTTCTTTCTGTAAAAACAAAACAAAATGAATTCCTCACTGGTTACTGCCTTTTTTTACAGACTAACTCTGCTTTACTCAACCACCATTTTCCTGGCCAGAGAAGCCTTCCGCAGAGCTTGTCTGAGCAGGGGTACCCAGCAGGACTGGAACCAGACCCTCAATCTTCTGTGGCTAACGTAAGTTGTGCTTTGGGAAGAGACGTGTTTGAGAAAGACAAGCGTAGCGAGTGTTGTAAGTGAAAACAGCACCTTTTTTCTTTCTTTTTTTGTGTGGGGTGGGGGCAGTCATGGGGCTTGAACTCAGCCTGGGCGCTATCCCTGACCTTTTCAGCTCAAGGCTATCACCCTACCTTTAAGCCAAACCCCACTTCCTGTTTTCTAGAGGTTAATTGGAGATAGGAGTCTCAGGTCCTTTTGTGCCCAGGCTGGCTTTGAACCTTGATCCTCAGATCTCAGCCTTCTGAGTAGCTAGGATTACAGGCGTGTACCCAGTGAAAGCAGCACCTTTCTAAAACTGAATTATCTCCAAGTCCCATTTTATAGTGGGTTGCTGGGAGATGGGTGTCTGGGCAAAGAGAGTGTGTTGGAAGAACTTATTGGTTCACAGGTTTCTAGACTTGATTTTTAAACATCTATGGAGGTATTTTTTGCTGTCCCTGGTCACTGATATGGTCCCACCTGTGTCATCTTTCTTATTCCTAATGTTTTTGCCCCACTGTATCTTTTGAGCTTTTAGTAATCACTTTTTTTTTTTTTTGCCAGTCCTGGGCTTGAGCTCAGGGCTTGAGCACTGTCCTTGGACTTTTCTCAAGGCTAGAGCTCTATCACTTGAGCCTCAGCACCACTTCTGGCTTTTTTTTCCCCATGTATGTGGTACCAAAGAATTGAACCCAGGTCTTGGTGCATGCTTGGCAAGCAATCTACTTCTATGCCAAACTCCCAGCCCATCACTTGGTATTTTAAAAATTTTTTAAAGTATTTCATTATATCTTCAATTTTGTTATGTGTTATCAGTTCTGAGCTTTTAGAATATTCTTGAACACCAAGCCTATTGGGTCAAAATTGTAATGGTTTAGTGGGATACCGTGCCTCATGCCTGTAATCCTAGCTACCCAGGAGGCTGAGATCTGAGGATCTCAGTTCAAAGCCAGCCTGGGCACTACATAGCCCAGAGACTTATCTCCAATTAATCACTAGAAAGAAAATGGGAAGTGGGGCTGTGGCTCAAGAGTAGGGTGGTAGCCTTGAGTTGAAGAGCTCAGGGACAACACTCAGGCCCAGGGTAGGGCCGTAGCTTTGAAGTGAAGAGCTCAGGGACAGCGTCCAGGTCCAGAGTTCAAGCCCTAAACCCCCCCCCCCCAAAAAAAAAATGTAATCGTTTTTCTGTAGCCAGATCCTCACAGGAAGGGCTGGCAGTTGAGGTTGTTTCCCAATGCTATCCTTGCATAACATTTCATTGCCTCACAGAATGACTGTCGTAGGGCTGGTAGGTGTCATTTTATTAGAGGACTGTTGACTACCCAATAATATTTAAGTGGTCTGTTAGACACATGAAAGTATTCTGTGCCATGGACTATTGGGCATTTGGGGTGAAAGATCACCTCTGTAGTGCCTGTCAGTTATTCTATCACAGACAACAAGCATTTTCTTTTTGGATATTTCCTTACTGAGTCAGTATAACCCAGTAAATAAGAATGGAGACTTTAGGGCCAGGAGTTTGGCCTGGTAGTAGAGTGCTTGCCTAGTGTGCATGAAGACCTGGGTTTGATTCCTAGGTACTATACACATAGAAAAAGCTGGAAGTGGTTCTTTGGCTCAAGTGGTAGGGCTCTAGCCTTGAGAAAGCCCAAGAACAGTGCCCAGGCCCTGAGTTAGACTTTAGAGTTAGTTAGGATAAGGTTCTTCTGTTCTTAACTACCTATTCATGACCTTGGTCAAATTGCTCAATACCTATAATCTTCAGTTTTTTCATCTCCTAAATGGGATAATGCCAAGAACATTGTGAGGTGTCAGTGAGTTAAAGGATTTGAATCATAGTGACAGGCATGTGGGTTGTGCCCATACTCTACTATGCTTCTTATGTGGTAATTACTTTTATTATGACTTTTTTCCCATTCAATATTACTATTTAATGTCTATCCTTATTTTAAAATATCTTTTCCAAAATCCTAGGATCCCCTTGGGTGTATTTTGGTCCTTATTCCTGGGCTGGATCTGGTTGCACTTACTTGAAGTGCCTGATCCAAATGTGGTTCCCCACTATGGAACTGGAGTGGTGCTGTTTGGTCTCTCAGCAGTGGTGGAACTTCTAGGAGAACCCTTCTGGGTTTTGGCACAAGCACATATGTTTATCAAGCTCAAGGTGAGTGTGTTTTTCTATGAATAGAAAATGTAGAGAATAAGGGAAAACATGTTTGTTTTAAAAATGTTTGGGACTGGGAATGTGACTTAGTGGTAGAGTGCTTGCCTAGATTTTATGAAGCCTTGGGTTCAATTCCTCAGTACCACATGCACAGAAAAAGCCAGAAGTATGCTATGCCTCAAGTGGTAGTGTGCTAGCCTTGAGTAAAAGAAGCTCAGAGACAATGCCCAGTCCTGGAGTTCAAGTCCCAGGACTGGCAAAAAAAAGTTTGTTTTGCTTTGGTTTGGGTTTTTTGTTTTGGTGGTCATGGGGCTTGAACTCAGCCTGGGTGCTGTCCCTGAGCTCTTCAGCTCAAGGCTACCACCCTGCCCTTGAGCCAAGCCCCACTTCCTGTTTTCCAGAGGTTAATTAAAGATAAGAGTCTCAGGTCCTTTTGTGCCCAAGTTGGCTTTGAACTTTCATCCTCAGATCTCAGCCTCCTGAGTAGCTAGGATTACATGTGTGGGCCACCGTGCCCAGCAAAAAAAAAAAAAGTTTTTATAGGTGATAATTATTTTTCCAGACATTGATCTGAAAAAATGACTTGGAAAACATATTCAATTAAATAAACATTCAATTAAATAAACATATTCAATTAAAGGTCTGCTTAGCAAGACCTTATCTAAGAACCCTAAGGATCCTACTAGTTGAATACTAAAATTGACTTGTCAGTATATTAATTAAGCTTGGTACCAGGCTCATGCTTATAATCCTAACTTCTCAGGACTCTCAGATCAGGAGGATCATTGTTTCAGGCCAACCTGGGCAAAATAGTTCTCAAGAGGGGTTGGGAGTGTGATCTAGTGGTAGAGTGTTTGCCTAGCATTCAAGAAGCACTGGGTTTGATTCCTTGGTAACACATACACAGAAAAAGCTGGAAGTGATGCTGTGGCTCAAGTGGTACAATACTAGCCTTAAAAAAGCCCAAGAACAGTGCTCAGGCCCTAAGTTCAAGTCCCAGGATGGCAAAAAAAATTTAAAGCTCTCAAGCCCTCATCTCAACAGTAAACACTGGGTATGCTGACATATTTGTCATACTAATTATGATGGGAAATGTAGATAGGAGTGTTACTATCTTGGTCAAAAGCATGACCTATGTGAAAAATAACCAGAGGAAAAAGAAGTTAGAGGCTGACTCAAGTGGTAGAATGCTTGCCTGGTAAGTGCAAAATCTTGAGTTCAAACTTCGTACTACCAAAACCAGAACATCATTTAATATGTACAAAAATAATATATCTAATGTATTCATGAACCTACCACACAGTCCAAGAAGTAGAGCATTACCAATTCTTATGCCCAACTCTGCTCCACACTCACTACAGCCATCATTCTGAATTTTCTACTTGTCATTCTTTTGTGTCTTTACTTTATCTAAAAGTCTATAGAGTGCACCTTTACTCTGATTTTCAGTGTCATTCCTTTGCATCTTTACTCTTTGATAATGTCAGTAAAGTGCACCTTTACTACATGTTTGCAGGTCATTGCTGAGAGCCTATCAATTATCCTCAAGAGCATCCTGACAGCTTTTCTAGTGATGTGGTTGCCACACTGGGGGCTGTACATTTTCTCTTTGTCCCAGGTAAGTGTCATGGCTTTTAATTTTATGTAATCTGTGCTTTACTGGGTTGTTTTTTGTTTTTCAGTGTGTTCCCATTACTATGTGTGTGACATTCTCAGTATCTATGCCCAGGAGGAAGGCTGGGTATTCCAGAAGGCTGCTTGCCTGGCTCGTATACGTCCTATTCCACGTATTGACACCACTGGAGTCTTTAGGGACCTGGGGAGGGCCATGCCCTTGTCCACACTGTTAAGCATCAAAAGGGTTTTTGTTTGTTTGGGGAGGATTTTTTTTTTTTTTTTTTTTTTTTGCCAGTCCTGTGCTTGAGCTCAGGGCCTGAGCACTGTCCTTGGACTTTCTCAAGGCTAGAACTCTACCACTTGAGCCTCAGCACCACTTCCGGCTTTTTCTATATATGTGGTACCAAGGAATTGAACCCGGGTCTTCATGTATGCTAGGCAAGCACCTTAACCACTAGGCCAAATTCCCGGCCCAGGGGGAGGATTTTTTTTAATGTAATTTTAAAAAATATTTGTGCTTTTTTATTTTATTGTTGGGATAATGTATAAAGGGGTTACAGTTACATTCATCAAGTAGTAGATGCATTTCTTCTTGCACATTGATGCCCCTTCTCATGTTTTTGTCCGTTTCCCTTCTCCCAGCCCCTCCCAATCATCTTCTTTTCCGCCCTTCCCTTCTCTTCCCTATTTCAAATAAACAAATTAACATATATACAATATACCAGGTAACAAAGTCATATTCAGTAACAACATGAGATTAACCATAAGGGCAAAAAAAGGAAGAGAAATAATGAAGTACATTAAGAACAACAATCACACAATATAAACCTCTTTTTTCCATATAATATTTGTGTTTTAACAATATCAACCTCATTTATAATGTGATTCCTTTTAACTTGAAAAGACTGTTGGCATGTTTTAGCCTAATCAGTAACCTATGGAGATTTTGAGTTGAAGAGAAATTTTCTGCATTTTAATGTAATTTTTGTCTTCTCTTTTTGGTACTGAGGATTGAACCTAAGGTATTACACTTGCTAGGCAAGCATTTTGCCACTGAACTATATATCCCAGGTTATATCAAAAGCTTTTAGCCCGGTGTGGTGGCTCACACCTGTAATCCTAGCTACTCAGGAGGCTGAGATCTGAGGATGAAGGTTCAAAGCCAGCCTGGGCACAATAGGACCTGGGACTCTTATTTCCAATTAACTTCTGGAAAGCAGGAAGTGGGGCTTGGCTCAAGGGTAGGGTGGTAGCCTTGAACTGAAGAGGTTAGGGACAGCACCTAGGCCCAGGAGTAGGGTGGTAGCCTTGAGCCAAAGAGCTCAGGGACAGTGTCTAGACTGAGTTCAGGCCCCATGACCCTCCCCCCTCCACAAAGAAAAACAAAAATCTTTTAAAGACATTCTCTGGACCAGTCCTGTACTATATTGATCACGAATTATCTGACAATCTTATAGAAAAGGAAAACCAAAAATAAACCATAAAAAATAGTAAGGGGGTGGGGTGGGAACAAGATTGCATGTGTATTATTTTCCGTGAATTTCAATCAGTTGTTTGCAGAATAGGAGGAAATTCTGCCAAGCCTGTTTTGAACCTAGATCGAAATCTCACATAATTCAGAGAAAACAAAGCAAGTCAGAACAGGTACATTTTCAGTTTTAGCAATTTTGGTTTCATTTTCATCTTATATTCTAGTTCATATTTCTACTCTTAATAAAAGTATAACTAAAGTACAAGTACTATTTTTAAAAATGGCACCTAAGATTCAATGTTTGCTAGAACATCTTATGATATAAGGCAGTTTTTTTTTTTTTTTCCAATCCTAGGTCTTGAGCTCAGGGCCTGGGCACTGCCCTTGGGCTTTCTCAAGGCTAGAGTTCTACCACTTGAGCCACAGCACCATTTCTGGCATTTTTTTTCTATGTATGTGGTACATACATACATATGTATGTGGTACCGAGGAATCGAACCCTGGTCTTCATGCAAGCTAGGCAAGCACTCTACCACTAGGCCCAACTCCCAGCCCTTGCTAAGACTTTTGAAGGTGCTCCTTTGGGACAATCACTGTCAGTGTCTGTGTGAGAACTCTTAAGAGCCAGCAACACCTCACAGCAGCTGATGAGGCCCAACCAGGGCAGTGGGATTCTGTTTTGTCAAACTTGATTCCAAGTTCTTCCTTAAACTGGCCTTTGTCAAATAAAAGGCTCTCTCCAGGATAATAAAGAACTCCTTAATTAACAAAAAAGACAAACCCTCAATTAGAAAATGAGTAAAAAAGTTGAGTAAACCTTTTTTCAAAGAAGATATACAAATAAATGGTCAGTAAGCACATGAAGAAATTCTCAGCATCCTTGTCATTAGGAAAATGCAGATCAAAACCTGGGAGGTACATTTCAAGCCCATTAATATGGCTGTCATCATCATCATCGTTGTTGTTGTTATTTATTTATTTATTTTGGTCATTGAGCTTGAACCTATGTCCTGGGTGCTATTCCTGAGCTCTTCTGCTCAAGGCTAGTGCTCTACCACTTTGAGCTACAGCTCCACTTTCAGTTTTCCGGGGTAAAATTAAAGATAAGTGTCTCATGAACTTTTCTGCCTGGGCAGGCTTTGAACTGCAATCTTCAGATATCAGCCTCCTGAGTAGCTCTGATTATAGGTGTCTGCCATCAGCACTTGGCTTGTCTTTTTTTTTTTTTTTTTTTTAAGCTAGGCACACCTGTAACCCTGGCTACTTATGAGGCAGAGCTTGGGAAGATTGAAGTTTAATGTTAATCCAGGCAAAAAAGTTCAGAAGGTCCCATTTCATCTGAGAAGTATAAATAGATGAGTGTGGTCCATGCTAGCCTCAGCAAAGTTGAGACCCTTTTGAAAAATAATGAAAGCAGAAAGACTACGGTATTGTTCAAGTGGCAGTTTGCCTGCCTAGTAAGTGCAAGACCCCGAATTCAAACCCCAGGATTGGGAAAATAAAAGTAGAAAATAATAAATGTTGATGAAGAAGTGTTGTGGAGAAATTGGAATTTTAGTACACTGGTGGTAGGCATGGAAAATGGTTCAGGATGCTATGGAAAACAAAGGCAGTTTCTCCAAAAGTAAGCAGAAATCATATGAACCATCAATTCCAATCCCAAGTATTTATACTTAAGAGAATGAAAACACATGCTCAGCAAAAATTTACATACCAGTGCTCATAACAACACTATCTTTATAATGACTTAGAAGATTGGAAGAACCCCAATGTTCATCAACTAATAAACAAAATAAAACTTTGTATATCCATATAGTAGAATAATATTCATCCATAAAAGTGAAGTACAGGGTGACATTGTCCAAAAAAATGTGCTCCTTGCCTACAATCCCTTTGTGCATCACCTTTATAAAAAAATTAAATAAAAACAAAGTGAAATATAGTATATACTACAACATATATGAACTTCAAATACTAAATGAAAGAAATTAGACACAAAAGGCCACATGATGTATGATTCCATTAATATTCAGTGTCCAGGTAAGGCAAGTGTAGTGACAAAGTAGATTAGTGATTCCTAAAAGATTTGGGAATGGGCAGAAATGAGCACAGTGTTCTTTTAGGATAATGAAATATTCTGGAATTAGACAGTAGAGATGGTTTTACATCACTGCAGGGTACTAAAAGCCATAAATTATGCACAAAATAGTTAAAATGGTTACTTCTAGTCTGAATTTTTTTTTTTAAAGTGGGGGGCCGGGAGTTTGGCCTAGTGGTAGAGTGCTTGCCTAGCATGCACAAAGACCCGGTTCGATTCCTCGGTACCACATCCATAGAAAAAAGCCAGAAATGGTGCTAAGGCTCAAGTGGTAGAGCTCTAGCTTTGAGACAGTGTTCAGGCCCTGAACTCAAGCCCAGGTCTGGAAAAAAAAAAAGTGGGGAAAGTTCACAAGATTGCCTATAGATTACTGTTTCCCCAAAGCTTTAGAAAATAGGAAAGTGAGGAGAGGCAGAGACAGACATTTATCCCCTGGAGCACTGGCTTTTTTTTTTTTTTTTTTTTTTTGTCATGGGGCTGGCTTCTTTTTTAGATGGTATCAAATTCCTTGCTTAGAAACACAGTTAGGACACCTGAATCTTCAGGATACTGAGTAGGTAGATGAGAGAGCTATTACTTTGACCAAATACTGTTAGGAGACTTTATCTGACATTGTGGATTGAGCCAGTGTCTATGTGCCTGTGAAATGTATGTTCTCCTAATTAAATGAAGTATGTACTTGGGGATGCTGACGTGGAGCTGAGTCTGAGTGAATGGTGATCTTTTCCAGAGGGTGAGGCTCTGCACAACAGCAAGAGTAACTAAATAAGACAGTTCTATTTCTTGATTGACATTTGAGGTCAGATTTATAGGCATATCACAATTATGCCTACATTAAAGTGATTTAATTTCCTATTGTTTTTCCTCTCCCAGCTTGTCTATACTACCGTCTTGGTGCTCTGCTATGTTATTTATTTCACAAAGTTACTGAGTTCCCCAGAATCAACCAAGCAACAAACTCTTCCTCTCTCCAGAATCACAGATTTATTACCCAGTATTACAAGAAGTAGAGTAAGTAATGCTTTTCTCTGTCACTTACCATTTTAATCATATATGATAATTATCCTTAAGAGATAGAAATTACAACTGCTTTATTGATGTAATAGGAATGGTAGTTTTACAGTTCATATTTATTGAATGTTTGCTGTGTGCTAGGTCATCGTTTGCAAATCTTAGCACTGGTGACATTTTGGTTGGACAATTCTTTGTTATAAAGACTGTTGTGTGCATTGTAGAATGTTTAGCAGCAGATCTGGCTTCTACCTGCCAGATGCCTTTCTAGGCCAGAAACATCTCCAAACACTGTCAAATGTCCCTAGGGACAAAATTGTGCCCAGTTGAGAAGTACTGTGCTAGACCTTATTGTGAATGCTTTACATACTTCAGTGTTTACAAAAATCTCTGAGGAGTTGACTTTGGAACTATCTTTATTTTAAGGTTGAAGAGCTATGGCTTATTCAATAGTACCTGCCCAAAATGAAGGTTATAGCAAGGAACAGAACCTGGAGGGGCTCCACTGCCAGTAGAGCATACATAGACTAACCCTGTTCATCTTCCTTATTCTGATCTTTTGTAAGTTTTTTCTTGGGTTGACTTCTGGCATAGGCAGTGTCTAGAGCTCTGATAAAAGCAAGGCTGGCCTCCTTCTCCTCCCCTCCTTCTCATGGTTTGTTTGTTCTTTCCTTTTTTTGTTGTTGGAAAAGGTTTTGCTATATAGCCTAGACTGATAACCTTGCTAAGTAGCCCAGGCTCGCTTTGAATTCATGATCCTCCTGCTTCCCACTTCAGCCTTCTGAGTATCACCATTCCGAGCTCCTAATGGTTTCTTTTTTTCTTTTTCTTTTTTGCCAGTCCTGGGGCTTGAACCCAGAGCCTGAGCACTGTCCTTGGGCTTTTTCATCAAGGCTAGCACTCTGTCATTTGAGCCACAGCACCATTTCTGGCTTTTTCTATGTGTGTAGTATCGAGGAATCAAATCCGGGTCTTCATGCATGCTAGGCAAGCACTCTACCACTAGAACAAACTCCCGGACCTCCCAATGGTTTCTTTTTTTTTTTTGCATTTTTTTTTATTGTAATTAGTAAAAGGGTTACATGATATTTGCCAGATAAAAGGTGCATTAATTCACGTACATTGATACCCTTTCACATGTCTTGGTACCCATTTCCCCCTCCCCCCCAATGGTTTCTTTAAGTGAGAGAACAGTTTCATGAAATTCACATTCCCATCCAAACTGCTGAAGGTCTTAGATGCTGTATGTTGATGTGTGGGAATGAGGTACAGTCTGTTTTTCTACCCCACTCCTTTACTCTTGGGCCATTTGCCTTGTATTTCCTGACTCTAGTGGAGTCAGTACTGGTGTCCACACTCTGAACCATATTTAGGACAATATACTCCCCCACTCAGAAGCTCTGGACTGCTCCATGTTTCGCACTATACCTCTTCTCTACACTTGTTTGCTTACTGGATTATGTTTAGTTTTTCTATAGAAAGCACATGCCAGACTTCTGGTTCTTCTTTTATGATTGCTTGAAAAAGTAGCCAAATATGTAGGATATAAGTCTCAGAATTTATGAAACCTTGTCATATAGCTTGTAAAAAAAACCCTAAGCGTATCAATGTATGTGAAGTAATGCACCTTCTATGTGGTGAATATAATGTAACCCTTCTATTAACTACACTAAAAAATATATGGAAAAAAACAAAATAAAATAAAAGACAAAAAAAACCCTAGATATTGTATGTCAAAGCCAGTTAGGTTCTCACTTGTTAACAAACAATTCTCAATTCTAATCAACTGGATTTCACCAAAATTAACTTGAGTTTTGGATATGACTGTGTCTCATCTGAAGTCTTAGATAGTTAGGACTCCAGGTCACTTTTGCCTGAAGCTTCTGCTAGCTACTCACAGTACAGAAAAGGGCCTATTCACCTTCAATGGGCTTGACCAGATTTATATCATCCCCTCCTCCTCTTCCTTCTCCTCTTCTTTTTTTTTTTGCCATTCCTGGGACCTAAACTTAGCCTGGGCTCTGTCTCTGAGCTTCTTTTGCTCAAGACTAGCACTGTTTATTTGGTACTGAGGAATCAAACCCAGGGCTTCATGAATGCATACTAAGCAAGCACCGTACCACTAGCCAGCATTCCCAGCCCCTGGCTTGACAGATTTTCACACTGGGACATCATCTGTGCTTTAGCATTTGAACTGTTAATATGAACAAAGAAAAGAAGATAGTGGAAGAATCTGATCTGTCAAGTGTTTGTTAAACCCTTCCATGGGCTCAGATTTCTGAGTCTAAGTCCCCTTTACCCCATTTCTAGGGTTTAAACTCAGGGCCTTGTAGTTGCTAGGCAAGTACTCTACCATTTGAGCCATATCCTCAACCATTTACCTTTACTTTGTTTTTCACATATGGTATCATACTTTTGTCCAGGTCTGCTTCAGACTGATTCTCTGTGTCTCCAGTATGATTGGTATTAAAGGCATGTACCAGGCTCTTTTCTGTATTATCTGTCAGCTTTTCTGAAGACTGTTATAAGAGCCTGATAAGATAGGTTATATAAGATACTTAATGCTGTAGCTTGGCACAGGTAACTGTTCTTAAGTATGAATCTGTCTTGTTACCACTAATACACTGCTGCTCTGAGAGCAGTTTGCTCTGTTAGAGCATATCAACAAGGCTGACACTGATGTCTTGTTTGAGGGCTTAGCAGTTTAATCTGGCAGCCTACCCTGAAAGTACCTGCTGGAACACATTTCCTGATCCTGAGATGGTTGCCTTTGTATTGTTCATACTTGGCACACAGTTATGCAAAAAAGGGCATTCCTGGGCTTTAGGAAGTTCCAAGGATTCTCTCTAGACCTCAGAGTGGGGTTTTTTTGTTTTGGTTTTTTTTTTGCTTGTTTGTTTTGCTTTGTGTCAGAATCTCCTAGGTGCTCATGCTGGTTTCAAACTTGTGGGCTCAAGTTAACCTCTTGTTTCGGCCTTCCAAATAGCTGGGACCACAGGCATGTACCACCATGCCTAGCTCCAGTTTTTGTTTTGAAAATGAGATTACTGGCCTCTATGACCCATGAGGCCTTGAGGAGTCCCGTGAAAATATTTGAATTTTGAAAAGAACAATTTATAATTGGCATTGACTACATACCCTGTATCTGACACTGTGCCAAGCACTTATCACTGATTTTTGTGTGTAATCATCCCCAAACTCTAGGAGGTAAACATTATTGTCTCCATTTTACAGATGAAAAGACTGAGGTGTTAGAGGAGTCTAGTGACTAACCCCAAATTATACAACGTGTTTTAAATCCACTTCTTTCTCATTACTGTCTGGGAACCAATTGTCATCTATGTGACGGGTAGGCTATGGCAGTCTGCCGAAAGAAATTGGCATGTTGCCCATGGCAGTTATTTATTTACTTAAAGATTAAGAATTTACAAGAACAATTATTTAGCCATATGATTTTCAAAAGAGCAGAGATGACCTGGATCTGGGTGCAGAGTGTGATTTTACTGTGGGTAATATGCTCTGGCTCCTGGGAGTAGCTTTCTGTGCTGGGGGCTCACTGAGGAGAAAGTGGTATGAGGATCAAATCAATTTGATCAAGCTATGAGACTCCCTTCCTGTTCTTCTAGAACTCCATGATACTTTATAAATACTTATTTAGGCTTCTAATAAATTAATGGCACATCAAATAATGCCCGTCTTTTATAGTTTTTGATACTTTTTCATGAATTAATACGAGAGCTATGCTAATATTTAAATAAGGCTGGGGAAATTGGCACAACAAACATATATTCAAAGGGTTTCTATATTGAATACTATACCATGTACTTGAATGTGGTCCTTGCCCTCACAGCTTGCATTGAGGCAAGGAGATTAGATGTATATCCACCTAACTATACTATAAGACAGTGCATGTCAGAACAGAAGCAACTAGAAAGGACTGATAAATTCTATATGGGAGTATTAAGGATGGATTTGTGTAACAATTATTTTTGCCAGTCCTGGGTTTTGAATTCAGAACCTGGGTATTGTCCTTGGGCTTTCTCAAGGCTAGAGCTCTACCACTTGAGTCACAGTACCACTTCCGGCTTTTTTTATACATCTGTGGTACCAAGGAATCGAAATCATGGTCTTTGTACATTCTAGGCAAGCACTCTACCACTAGGCCGAACTCCCAGCCAACTATTGTTTTGTTTTGTTTTTGTGGGTCATGGGGCTTGAACTCTGGGCCTGGATGCTGTCCCTGAGCTCTTTAGCTCAAGGCTACCTCCCTCCCCCTGGACCTGGGTATTGTCTCTGACCTCTTCCGCTCAAGGCTACTACCCTACCCTTGGGCCAAGCCCCACTTCTCATTTTCTAGAGGTTAATTGGAGATAAGAATCTCAGGGCCTTTTGTGCCAGGCTGGCTTTGAACCTTGATCCTCAGATCTCAGCCTCTTAAGTAGCTAGGATTTCAGGCATGAGCCACTGCACCTGGCAAACAATTTGTTTTTGAGCTGGCTCTTAACACATGGGTGAGCAGATGTGAAACATGTGTGTATGATGGCATCTGTGATCCCATGAAAGAAAAAAAAATTGCTTAGCCTGGTGATAAAACATCACAGTACTAGCTGGGTACTGGTTGCTTGTAATACAAGCTACTTGGGAGTCTGAAGGACCACAATTTGCCATTCCAGGCAGAAAAGTCTGTAATATTCATCTCAGCTGACTAGCAAAACCTGAGCTGAAGACTTGGCTCAAAGATATAGAATATGGGTGGGGGTGGGGGAGAGGGAAATGGGGACTAAGACATGTGGAAGGGTATCAATGTATGGGAATTAATGCACCATCTATCTGGCAAATATCATGTAACCCTTCTATTAATTACAATAAAAATATATGAAAAAATATACAATATAAGTGTTGAGTAAGAAAGCCAAGTGAATGTTATTCCTTGACTTCAAGCCCTTGTATGGATAAAAATGCACTGTAATCTTCCTCACTGTATTGAAATTGAGAATATACAGATTACTAAGATACTTAGGTTGGCTAGACAGGAACAGAGAGAAAACAAAAGGTGGGCAAGGTATTATAAAAGGAAGTAAACCTGGTCTGCTAGGTTAGAGCCAGATATTGGTGGCCTCAGTTCTGTGGAATTTGGGCTTAATTCGGAACAGTGGCTCCACTTTTGGCTTTTTGGTGGTTAATTGGAAATAAAGAGTCTCATGGACTTTTCTGCTTGGACTAGATTCAAACCAGAATCCTAAGATCTCAGCCTTCTTAGTAGCTAGGCTTAAAGGCATGAGTCCTGATGCCTAGCTAATGAAAATTTTTAAATAGTGCCATGATCTAATTGCTTATACTATGGAGCTTTCTGCTGTTACAGCTGTAATGTCTCATTTTGTCATCCAGTCCTCAATTCAGCTCCATGAGATAGGACTTCTTTAAAAAAAATATATATATAATGTATATTAAATATCATATATTTAATATATGTCACACATTATATATGTTATATATATTTAATATATACATATATATTGCTAGTCCTGGGCCTTGAACTCAGGGCTTGAACACTGTCCTTGGTCTTTCTCAAAGCTAGAGCTCTACCACTTGAGCCACAGCATCACTTACGGCTTCTTTCTGTGTATGTGGTACCAAGGAATCAAACCCAGGCCTTCGTGCATGCTAGGCAAGCACTACCACTAGGCCAGACTCCTGCTCTGAGATAGGACTTCTTATACCAAGGACTTTGGGGCTAAGTCAAGGGATGCAATTTGAGCTCCAGCCTTTAAGCTTGACTCTTAAAACCTGAGCCTACAATGAGAAGGATGGTCCACAGATAAAGAAATAAAGTTCTGTAGGCTGCGGTGGCAGTTGTGCAGGTAAGAAGAGACTAGACACTTGGGAGAATGGAAATGGTAGACTAGATAAAACTGGGATAGAATCAATGGTCTGAAGTGACTGGGGCAGGTGGAGGAAGGGGAGAGGAAAGAGTACATGTGTAGTAGTTGGTGGAGGGCAGAGGCAGGACCACATCCTCTGGCTCGCTGGTGACTCTTGTCAGTATCGGAACGATGCCATTGATGACATCACTCTGAGTCAGACTTTTGGGAAGTGGAAGAGTTACTCAGGTTAAAATAGGTTGAGTTCTCTGAGTTCTGATCCAGACTTTTTGCCAAGCTTTTTTTTTTTTGCTTTATTTATTTATTGTAAAGGTGATTACAGAGGGGTTACAGTTATATAAATAAGGTAATGAATTTATTTCTTTTTTTCCTGCTTTTCCTACCTCTTGATTATACTCTCCCCCCAGTTGTAAAGTTCATTTCCAACCCAGTGTCCAGTGAACATCACTGTTGCATGGCTTTACCCTTTGTCCCACCATTTCTGTGACTCCCTTCCCCAAGTCAGATAAACAGGGTGCTGAAATAAACAGTAACTACAGGGAATAAATCTGAGGAAAAAAATGAAAGAAGAAATAATTTCAAACAGTACATAAAAAAACCCTAAACTCTTGTTTTCATATCTTGAAGCTCATTTTAATTAGCATCATTTTCTATGGTCCTATGTACATAGCTTTTGAGCTATTGCTTTCACCAAGTTTTTGCCTTCTAAGCTGCAGTTTCCACATCAACACAGTGATACTGTGGGTTACCATATTAAGTGATTCCAGAGAAATTCATGTTTGTTTAGCAAGCTCAATAGTATCAACTCAGCTTTGTGAAATAGGTCTTCTTCACCATCCCAAATGATAAATCCATTTTGAACAAAATGATATAATAGTCCACAGAGATTACTTCCTCTTTTCTTCTGCCACTTAGCAAATACCATTGAGAAGAACCCCAGTCTCAAATTGGCCTTCCTGCCATGGTGGCTTTAATAAGTACTTTGGCAATAGTAAGCAGCATAGCTATTCCTTTTGAACTATGTACACCTTTACACTGAAGTTATTAGGAGAAAATATACCCCCTGCCTTTTTTTTTTCTGGTTGGTCATAGAACCCCACTTCCTGTTTTCTATTGATTAATTGGAGATGAGTCTCACAGGCTTTGTAGGGCCTAGGCTCACTTTGAACCTTGATTCTCAGATCTCAGCCTCCTGAGTAGCTAGGATTACAGATGTGAGCCACCGACGCCCAACTGAGAAAAGATTCTTGAGGAAGTGACATTGTGGCTTAAGGGGTAGGGTGGTAGCCTTGAGCTGGAGGCTCTGGGACAACGCCTAGGCCCAGAGTTCAATTCCCATGGCTGGAAAAAAAAATACATTTTCTGGGGCCTGGAGTTAGGCCTAGTGATGCCTAGCATGCACAAAGACCTGGGTTCGACTCCTTGGTGCCGTGGTGCTATGGCTTAAGTGGTAGAGCTGTAGCCTTGAGAAGGTCCAAGGACAGTGCTCAGGCCCTGGCAAAAAAAAAAAAAAGAAAGAAAGAAAAGATTTTGGAACATGACCCTTTAGATTTGATTCAGTCATATTTTTACTCTCTCAAAGAACTTACAAGTTACTCTTTAAAGAGCTTAATCATCTTCCCAAACCTATTCACAACGTCTTGGTAAGTAGGCTGCAATAGAGCCTCATGGAAAAGCTGTAGCTTTTTGTTTCCTTTTTGTATCACAGGTACTGCTGCAGGGAGTCACCCTGTTGTATGGTTAGGAAGCAGTGTGAGAGCAGCTATGTAAAAGGCTGGGTTTAACCACTGTCAGAGAATAGGTGGTCCACAGTGCCGCCTAGTGGTGATAAGTTCTCAGGTGCCCTTTGTTCTGTTTTAAACATCCTGTGTCTCAGTTTTCTCAGTGAAAATTTATTCAAGGGCTAAAACTGCTCTGGCATCTGCTCCAGGTTCAGTGATGTCCCGTAGGGCACTGTAGTTTGAGAAGATTCAGGCTTCACTTCTCAATATCAAAGTTTTAGAAACCCAGAGAGAAAGAGAATATGGACTAAAGGACCCTTGCTTTCAGAAGTGCTCTAGGCTTGTCCTGTACTGATTGATAGTCACTGACTATGTGTGACTATAAACATATAGAGTATGGCTGATATGACTTGAGATGAATGTTACACATTGTATTTCAAATACTTGGTATAAAAATACAAAAGCTTCTCATAATTTTTTCATATGGATTACACATTGACAGAATATTTGGGGTTCAGTAAAATATAATTAGCTGGAGAGAGTTATATCCTATAATGCCAGCACTTAGGAGGCTGAGACAAGAAGATCGCAAGTTTGAGATCTGCCAAGTCTTTATATCAGTTCTAGGTAAGCCTTAACTACTTAGTAATACTTTGTCTCAAAAAAATGAAAATTATTTTCATCTGTTTCTTTTCCTTATTTACTGTGGCCGCTAGAAACTTAATGCTACATTTCTACTCTATAGCATTTCTCTACACAGATGAGCTCTGGGACCGGAGCAAGGGCTCATGTGACCAGAGTAGATTCTAGGGCTGCTCTTGAACCTTATTCTATAACTGAGGCTGGCCTTTTGAAGAGGTAAAATGAACTTGGCCTTTGTAATTCACTCCTTACCACCCTAAGAGCCCCTTGAAACCCAACTCCCAAAAGTCATTACTTCAGGTAGGCAAAACTTAACAAAATGCATACGTCCTAAGCATTAAGGATCTACCATCTAGACTATACTTCTGAGTTCCAGAATGCCTTATGAAAGAGGAGTGGCTCCAGTGGGCACTGGTTGAGGTCAGTTAGCTATCATAGTTCGGCTCTCTGATTTTAAGGCCATCTGTTTCTTATAGATTGATCTCTATCCTACATGCATGCCTGCTTTCGTCTTACCCACTTTGTACTTAAGAGGTAGGCAATTTGGTACTCCTTGGGACTTTCAGAAATGCTATGTAAGCTCTTCTCTGTTGTACCAATTCTGACGGCTTACCTAACTTGGTAAAGCTCAGTTTCTTCTTGCATTATACAAGCATACCTCATATACGTTGTGCAAAAGATAGTGGAAGATAGCATTACGATATGATGCACCTGGAGTAGAGTTTATTCTTCGGCTTGGTATGCTTCGGGTTTTGTTTTGTTTTGTTTTCACTAGAAAGCACCTCCCTGTGATCTGTATGTTCTAGGAGGGGATAGCAGCAGTTCTTTAGGAGTTTCCATGTATCAATCTTATGTGCGCTCAAAATGGTTCTTTAAATTGTGGAAGATTTCTGTTACTATAACAAAACTTGAGATAATCAACTATAAAGAGAAAAAGGTATATTTTGGTTCATAGTTTTGTAAATTTCAATTCATGATCAGTTGATACCAGTGCTTTGGGCCCATGGCAAGCAGCGAAATGTCTGTTAGAACAAAAGAAAAAGAAGAGGCTGGAATCCCAAAGTCCCCTACAAGAGCATATCCCTAATGACCTAAACACTGCTGATTAGGCTTCATCTCCTAACAGTTCTACCTCACAGTGAGCCCTCACTAGGGACCAAGCTTTCAACACATGGCTTTTGGGAGACATTTAAGGTCCAAACTAAGCTGGACACTGGTGGCTCATGCCTGACCTACTCAGAAGGCTGAGATCTGGAGGATAAAGTTTAAAGTCAGCCCTGGCAGGAAAGGTTTTAATTCCTCCTCCAAAGTAACCAGAAAAGGCCAGGTTGAAAGTATGGCTTAAATTGAGTGTCAGTTGAGCGCAAGCAAATTGAGCAAGTTCAAGGCCCTGAGTTCAGACTCTGGCACCAGAAGAAAGAAAGAAAGAAAAGCCAGGCACTGGTGGCTCAAGCGTAGCTCCTGAGGAGGCTGAGATCTGAGGATTGCAATTTGAAGCCAGCCTGGGCAGAAAAGTCCCTGTGAGACTCTTATCTTCAATAAACCAGTCAAAAACCAGAAGTGGAGCTATGGCTCAAAGTGGTAGAGTACTAGCCTTGAGCAAAAGAGCTCAAGAACAGTAACCAGGCTCTGACTTCGAACCATACAACTGACAAAAAAATAAAAGGACCACACTATATAAAGTATTTCCAAATTTTGGATTCCTCTGTATGCTTAGCATTTAATAAAAATTCAGTGGGGGCTATTTAAGTTGGGGTTTAGGACCCAAATGGTTTTGCTTCTCATATAGTATTGTATTGTTAGCCTCGAAATGCCTGGGATTTTTTTGTTTCTTTGTTTTCTGTTTTCTCTTATTTCTAGGCTTTTTTGAATTGGCAAGAAGCTAAACTGACTTGGAGTTTTTTCAAACAGTCTTTCTTGAAACAGATTTTGACAGAAGGTAAGTAAAAGGTCACTGTGAATAGTAAGTGAATACATTTCACAGGACTTCTGATTAACTTGATCCAGACTGCTTGTCTATCGCCCCTTTGGCATAGAACCCTTGGGGAGGAGAATTTTTCATAAAGAAACCCCTATTTGTTTAGTTTTATGCTTTATTTGAGTTGTCTAATCATTCCACAGCCTTATAAAAGATATTTTTTTCCCTTTGGGGTATAAGGAGAATGATAGAAGGGATGAAGTTGATAGGATTCATAGTATGCATGTATGGAAATATTTCAATGACCCCTTACTTGTGCAACTAAGATATGCTAATAAAAAGTCTTTAAGGGGCCAGGAGTTTGGCCTAGTGGTAGAGTGCTTGCCTAGAATGCACAAAGGCCTGGGTTCCATTCCTCG
This sequence comes from Megascapheus bottae, assembly GCF_031878675.1. Classification (NCBI taxonomy): domain Eukaryota; kingdom Metazoa; phylum Chordata; class Mammalia; order Rodentia; family Geomyidae; genus Megascapheus; species Megascapheus bottae. The sequence continues at coordinate 17,224,683 of NC_143510.1, forward strand.
GTACTACATACGTAGAAAAAAGCTGGAAGTGGTGCTGAGGCTCAAGTAGTGGAGTTCTAGCCTTGAGAAAGTCCAAGGACAGTGCTCAGGCCCTGAGCTCAAACCCAGGACTGGGGAAAAAAAAAAAGTCTTTAAGAGGGCAGAGTGTGGCCCAGCAAGAGAGTGTTTACCTGGCATTTACGAAGTCCTGGGTTTGATTTCTTGGTACCATATACACAGAAAAAGCTGGAAGTGGTGCTATGGCTCGAGTAATAGGGCTCTGGCCTTGAAGGGCTCTGGCCTTGAGAAAGTTCAAGGACAGTGCCCAAGGCCTGAGTTCAAGCCCTAGCACTGGCTAAAATAAGTCTTTTAAGAGAAAAAGTTACTTTTCTCCTTTATTATAGATAAGGAAAATAAGGTGTTTCTTCAGGGTCCTTTAGTTACGAGGAACAGCTTAATTGGAATTCAAGTCTGGATTAGTCAGCTTTCTGTTACTGTGACAAAACACCTGAGATAATCTACTTAAAAGGAATAAATGCTTATTTTGATTCATTGTTTTGTCAGAGATTTCAGTCACTGGTTTTTTGACCGTGCTGCTTTAGGCACAAGTTTTCACCATATTCTTACCATTTTGAGCCACAATGCCATTCTTTGTGGGTAATGATGTTGGCTTCCAACTGAGATCCTCAGGTCTCAGCCTCCTGAGTCAGTAGGACATGAGCCTCTGGTGCCTGGCTTCCCATATTTTAGCTTGTTATACTGCTTTGTTTTGTTTTTCATTTATCTGGTTTGGAGACTTGCTGTCAATAAAACCATTCATACTTTCTAAATTATTATTATGAGATTATTTACAATTTGCCAGACTATTGGAAATGTATCTTTAACTGATTGTGTAATTTTTTTCCTTTGAAAGCATTTGTCATTGGAGGCTGAGGTAGGAGAATACTACATTTGAGACTATATAAGGAGACTATCTCAAAAAACAAGCAACTAAGAGAGAACTACCAGAAAAGTTGATAGATGATAAGAGAACAGGAAACAAAAATTAATTTGCGCTGAGAATGCTATTTTGCTTTTCCATTTCTAGGCGAGCATTATGTGATGACATTTTTGAATGTATTAAATTTTGGTGACCAAGGTAAGATAAAATTCTGTAGTGTTTTCATTAAGTGTGGATACTATTAATAGATACTTCTTAATAATTTTCTATGGTTTGATACATTTAATGAAAAATTAAAGATGTTAAGAAGCAAAGATTGTTTAAAAATGAATCCTGAAGATTGTGGATTGTGGTCTTGGTAAACATATGGAGCACACTGACTGCTCTCTCTCTTGTGGTATCAGAGGTTGTTGTTGACATCCTCTGCTCTCTGTTTTGTTCCCTATAGAACCCTGATTGATGCTCATTTTGGATGAGCACAGCACAACTTCCAGTTTTCTAGTGCTCAATTGGAGATAAGAATCTCACAGACTTTAGTGCCTGGGCTGGCACTAAAGATCCTCAGATCTTAGCCTCTTGTGTAGCTAGGATTATAGGTGTGAGCCACTGCACCCAGCTTCTCAATAGAAGTTTTTAATGGCAACTTTGCATTGATCACTTCTATTGTTTATTTTTAATGTACTAGTAATGAAAATTTCTTTTATTGTGACTATCGATGTTAGTATCCTGGTCACTGTGTTTTACTATGCTTTTTGCAACATATTTGCATTTAGGGAAAGTGGGTGAATGGTTACTGGGATCAGTGTTACCTCTTCTGCTTGTGAATCTATGTATAGCTAGCTCAAGGCTTAAATACTGATTAATTAAAGGTTGATGTAGAAAAATAATTTGGGGATAGTACTGTGGAAGTTAAAATTGAAAAACTAATATGATTGTTTCTTTTTTTTGGTAGGAGTATATGAGATAATCAATAATCTTGGATCTCTTGTGGCCAGGTTAATATTCCAGCCAATAGAAGAGAGTTTTTATATATTCTTTGCTAAGGTGCTGGAGAGGGAAAAAAATGCCATACTTCAGAAGCAGGTAATCTTGGTTCTCATGGCATCATATCTCATTTAAACTTTGCTGTAATATTGATCAAGATGTCTTGTGTTCGAAAGGACCTCTAGGATATAGAAACAAAAGCCATATAATGAATGATTGTTGTCCTAAGTGTACTATGTTATCTCTCATTTCTTTTGCTGTTCCTTGGTTATCTTATATTGTTACAGTATCTCACTTTGTTATCTGATATATTGGATATATTTGTATTTGGTTATTTGAAATTGGATAGGGAAGGGGGAAAAACAAGATGAAGGGTGAGCGTGGCGGGGAGGGAAATGGGGACCAAGACATGAGAAAGGGTATCAATGTATGTGAATTAATGCACCTTCTATCTGGCGAATATAATGTAACCCTTCTATTAATTACAATAAAAAATATATGAAAAAAGACACAACAGAACTAAATATTAAGAGACAATATTAGTTCTCAGAAATGTAATAATTACTAATAAATTTTATGCATCTATAAAAAAAGATGTATTGTGTTCATAAACTGCTTTGTTAAATGGCAACTCCTCTGTACAACTACTTAAAGATTAAAACAAAAAAACTTATCTGTAATTGCAAAGCAAATAGAAATGTGGAACAGATTCTCTCTCCTCTCCCCCCCCCCCTCTTCCCCCTCTTTCCTTTTTTGGTCATGGGGCTTGAACTCTGGGCATGGGGGCACTGTCTCTGAGCTCTTCGGCTCACAGCTGTTGCTCTACCACTTGAGCCATGGGACCTCTTCTGGTTTTTCTGTTGGAGAAAGAGTCTCATGGACTTTTGTGCCCAGGCTGGCTTTGAATAACCATGATCCTCAGATCTTAGCCTCTTGAGTAGCTAGGATTACAGGCATGAGCCACCAGCATCCAGCTTTTTTGTGTGTCTGTGCAGGTCATAGAACTTAAACTGGGTTCTGAGCTTTTGTGCTCAAAGTTAATATGCTACTACTTGAGCCACAGCTCCACTTCCAGCTTTTTTGGTAGTTAATTGAAAATAAGAGTCTCACACACCTTCCTGCCTGGGATAGCTTTGAACCATGATCCTCAGATCTCAGCCTCTTGAGTAGCTAGGATTACAAGTATGAGCCATAGTCAGTAGTAATAGTAGTAGTAGTTGTTGATCTTCCTCCTCCTCCTCTTCCTCTTCCTCCTCCTCTTCCTCTTCCTCCTCCTCCCCTTCCTCCTCTTCCTTCTCCTCCTCCTCCTCCTCTTCTTCCTCTTCCTCTTCCTCTTCCCCTCCTCCTCCTCCTCGTCCTCCTCCTCCTCCTCCTCCTGTTTCTCCTCCTTCTCCTCCTTCTCCTCCTTCTCCTCTTCTTCTTGGAATTTTCTTGTAGATTTTATCCTTCTATCACATTCTGATCTCATGATTTGAAGCTCACTTCTCTCTTACTACCCACCTCCATTCCTTTTGTCTCACTCCTCTGTCTTTCTATATGTCCTTACTATTGGCCCAGCCTTCTTTACAGCTGTTCCCTGTTTAGTCTAGATGCCTACCATGGCATAGTCCTAGGTATAAGAATGAGGTAGCCTCTCCTTGTCCTCAGATTCTCAAGAACAAGAGGGTGCTGAGATTAGAGTAGAAATGACCTAGTGCATAGTGAAGAAACAATATGGTATCCAGGCTTCACTCAGCATACTAATTTAGACTGTGACATGCCTTGGGCTACATTCTTATTCTGGGAGTCTGTATGCAGGGGAGAGGTAGGGGGTTATTGTAGAAACTTGTCCTTTTTTTTTTTTGTCAGTCCTGGGGCTTGAACTCTGAGCCTGGGCACTCTTCCTGAGCTCTTCAGCTCAAGGCTACTGCCCTACCCCAGGAGCCACAGTGCCACTTCCAGTTTTCTAGTGGTAAATTGAAGATAAGAGTCTCACAGTCTTTAGGACCTTTAGTGCCCAGGCTGGCTTTGAACAGTGATCCTCAGATCTCAGCCTCCTGAATAGCTAGGATTACAGACATGAGCCACCATGCCCAGCAGAAACTTCTTCTTTTTTTTTTTTTAGCTACTGAAAATGTCTAACTCATCTGAGAATTAAAAGCATCCCTTGTCTACCTTCTACATGTTTTATGAGATGTTTCAGAAAATATAGTTTAGGGATAACAGTGTTCAAGAAGTACTCACTATCTTATGAATGTAACTGTAACCCCTCTATACATCACAATAAAAGAAAAATATAGTTTATGCAGAGTATCTCAAAATGAGCTCATTGAGTTCACAATCTGATTTAAAATGATTTTCCTAAGTGTACATTAACAGTAACATTAGAATTTTGAGATGTTTTCAAGAGAAGCACAAAAGCTGGCTAGCACAAGTGCAAATGTACTGCCCATTTAAGAAAGTATCAAAGTGTAAAGTATCTCCTATGCAGTGTTTGTAATCATTGATCCTGAATGAGTTGAGAACTAAACCTTCCCCTTTCCACCTAAGGAATCATTTGCTAATTCTCATAAAATCAGTGAAGCCCTTAGTTGGAAAAGTAAGCTATAAAATCGTTTAGGGAGGAAGTCAGAGATGAGGGTGTTCTTCGGCTTTATGAATTATTTAGCTTTCTTTCTTCTTGATTCAGGAGGATATTGCTGTGGCTGCTACAGTTTTGGAGTCCCTGCTGAAGTTGGCCCTGCTAACCGGTCTCACCATCACTGTTTTTGGCTTTGCCTATTCTCAGCTGGTTCTGGATATCTATGGAGGGGCCATGCTTAGCTCAGGAACAGGTATGCCCTAGAGTTTTGCTGGATTTGTTCTAATTTCCAAATAGAAATAGAGTCTCATGAAATTCAAGAACACATGCTCTCATAATTGACTTCTGTATTGGTACAAGGCAACTGTCACAAAGCTGGGGCTTTGGGACTGTTCCTTCATATAAGCCAGTATACACATAGGGTGTGGTCACCTGCTTGCACTAGGGAGATCACTTCCCCAGCCTCATCTGAAGACATTGTCATGAAACCTTCCTGCTATTGACTTTCTTCTCAGACCTAAGCACTTTGTCCATGTTCCCTCTGGCATGAAGGAAGAATAGAGAACAGGGTCTTATGAGCCTCTGTCTGGTCCTAAACATATTTGAAGATAGTAAATGCTACATAAATCTCAAGACCTGATATATAAAAGTCTCTGAAGGATTACCCAGAGTCATTTGCAGATAATAAAATTGATCTCAGCAAATAAAATTGTATATATAATAATATACTGACTATTGGTTTTTAAAGGAAAAAAGTATTGAATGAATCTGACATTGAAATACCTGGTTCCCAGGTTGCTGAGAATTTCACAGCACTTGCTAGTCCATGGGGACTCCACCAGGTTGAAGGACTGAAGGCTGACAGTCCACTTGCAGTGTTTTACCTTGGGTTTAGCAACTCCTCAGGTCACCAGACTGGAACCTGGAAGATTCCTTCTGTTGTCTATCTCACTATAAAGGGTTGTGTCATTGCCATTTTATAAAGGCATGTTTGAATCACTCTCATGGGGCCTTTTGGAATTAGTTATGTCAGGGTGGGCCAGGTTTTCACATTAGCAAAGATTATTATGTTTGAGGAAATATCTATTGTGTAGCAATAAAGTGGTTTGCAGCTTGTGGTTGGGGTTGATGTTGTGAGAACATTTTCATAAGGCAACTAGGAAACCATTAATGAGTTCATGTAAAGAGATTAGAAAACAGTCACAAAGAAATACCCTCTAACACAACTGCAGGATGTTGCCAAGAGAGGCTATCCCATCATAACCTTCTCCTGGCAGACAGGTTAAAGAAAGTGAGGTGCAGGTACAGCTTTGAGCATTGATAATTTATCAGTGAAAAGGATTGGTGTTGGTTAAATTCTATGGTAATGTATTCTGAGTTAATTTTTGTTGATGTATATTGAGGCAAAACCTGGACAGTGCACACCCCTTAGCTTTTTCACTCAAGTCTGGTGCTCTTTCACTTAAGCCAGAGCTTTACTTCTGGCTTTTTGGTGGTTAATTGAACTTTTCTGCCCAGGGCTGGCTTCAAACTAAGGGTATCCAAGCCTCCCAAGTAGTTAGTATTACAAGAATCAGCTACCAGTGACTCTGAGCTGTTAATATTTTTAGATCCCTAAAGATATCCTCCCAGCCTCATCTTCAGAGAACAATGGCTTCAGATAGTTAAGGTTTCTCTGTCCTTGAAGCATGGGGGTTTCTTGTTGCATTGTTTTCAGGACTCTTGTTCTCTGGTCCTGGGCCCCACTATGGCTGCACCAGCAGAGTGTTGGGGCAGTTGTCTCTTAGTTATCATTGCCTCACTCTCTGACCTGTAAAAGTTCTCTTTGTAAAGCTCTTGTGGCTTCTGGGTAGGGTATATGCCTTTCTACAGGTTGCCTATTAGCTTTCCCTGTTCACAGCACCCCTCTTCTTCCTTCTTAGTTATTGGACAGAATCCAAATGCCCTTACTGTGTCAGGAAGTATGAACATTTTTGCTTTCCTCACGCCACTACAGTAATCTTTTTCATCATTGAAATACTGTGAAACTTGACAGTCTACAGAGACCCTGGAATAATAACACTCTATAGCTTAGCCCCATCACTTTATTTATATGCTGAGAATTAAGCCCTGAGACTTTGGAGAGGCTAAGCACATATGCTACCACTGAGTTACATCCCCAGCCCAAGCCCCATCATTTCAGGTTTTGGGGTAGGTCTTTTGTTTTTGTGTTTTTTGTTTTGTTTTGGTGCTATTAGGAATTCTAATTAGGAATGGGGGCTCTGTTAGGGCTCGCTATGGATTATGAATGTTCTGTCTTAGTTTCTTGCTAGCTCTGTGTCCTGGGCTATTCCTGAAGCTTTCTTTTTTTCTTCAGAATCTACTCAACTGAGATTTCTTTAACATGCAGGGATATTAGTGTCTGAGTGCTCAAGCTATCATAAGCAGTCTTCTGCATGCTGACTTAAAAAGTGGGCATTTTATGTGGTACATATATACAGTGGAGTTCTACATAGCCACCAGACAAGATAAAATAATGGTATTTGCTGGAAAATGGATGGAACTAGAACAAATCATGTTGAGTGAGATAAGCCATGACCAAAAGAACAAAAGGCACATGGTCTCGTTAATATGTGGATATTAGATGTAAACAAAACAGTACAACAGCAGTGGCTCAAAACTCAAGTATACCATGTCATTGACATGAATTTGTAGATATAAATATATCTATATAGACATATAGGTCTATGATAGGATATATATTCTATAGACATGTATTGATACATAGATCAATATATTTGTATGACATATAAATATTCAGCTTAATTTTAATTATGTTCTTAAATTTGTGTGCCAGTGATTGCATATAGGGATTTTTTTTCTTGAATACTTGACTGTAGAACATGACATGTGAAATAGGATGTAAAAACTCAATTTTAATTTAAAAAAAGTAGGCATTGGGACTGGGAGTATGGCATAGTGGTAGAGTACTTGCCTGGCATGCACAAAGCCCTGAGTTCAATTCCTCAGTACCACGACGTACACAGAAAAATCTGGAAGTGGTGCTGTGGCTCAAATGGTAGAGTGCTGGCCTTGAGAAAGCTCAAGGACAACGCCTAGGCTCTTAAGTTCAAGCACCCAAAATTGCGAAAAAAAAAAAAAGTGGACATTTTACTTGCTGGCCAAATGAGCTATTAGTTCTTCAGCAAGTGTCTTTTTGTTTTTAGCTCATTGTTTTAATCAATGCCAAGGAATGCTAGAAATCCTGCAGTGGGCATGCAGTTTATCCCTTGCTACCAGCAGGTCCCATTATCCAGTTGTGATGTTCTTTGTGACTTAGTCAAGCTGAGTATATGTGTGTGCCTTCTGTTTGACACTAGAGTCTCCATGGATTGTTTCCTTATAGGTCCCATTTTGCTGCGTTGCTATTGTGTCTATGTTCTTCTGCTGGCCATCAATGGAGTGACTGAGTGTTTCACATTTGCTGCCATGAGCAAAGAGGAGGTTGACAGGTAGGTAATCTAGAAAGTCCACTTGTAATCCTGGACTTTGGTGAAAATGAAGTAACTTAACCAATCTTCTGAGCGTTCCTTTAGCTGTGGCTCTCTCAAAGGCACATTAGATTACTAGGGTGATATTTCCCTTGGACCACTATTTCTTTGCCCTAATTTAGCTAGTACTTCCATGGAAGGCTGGGAGGAAGCAAGTTCTATTTACTTCACTATTAGAAGGAAAAATATTAACCCTGGTATGTCCTGCTTATTCAGGTGTGCAGAATCAGTGGAGAGCAAGTTAGACTATCATTCCTTGACCTCTTTCTTTGCTCAGTTCCCTAGAGTAGCCCTTACCACTAAGGAATTACTAAAGAGTTTGTTCAAAATGCAGATGCCAGCCAGGTGCAGTGGCTCACGACTGTAAGCCTACCTAGTCAGGAGGCTGAGATCTGAGGATTGCGGTTCTAAGCCAAGCCCAGGCACCAAAGACTGAGAGACTCTTATCTCCAGTTAATCTCTAGAAAAGGGGAAGTGGGGCTGTGGCTCCTGGGGTAGGGCCATAGCCTTGAGCTGAAAAGCTCAGGGACAAAGCCCAGGCCCAGAGTTCAAGCCCCATGACCCACCAAAAAATAATAATAATAATAAATAAATGCAGATGTCTTCTCCTGAGAAACTGATTGTAAGGCTGAGACCTCGATAATTCTGCAATACTTCTCAAAGAAAGACTCACATACACATACACATTTTGCCACAGTTTTTTCTCATTTCTTTTTTTTTTTTTGTCAGTTGTGGGGCTTAGACTCTGGGCCTGGATGCTGCCCTTGAGCTCTTCAGCTCAAGGCTACCACCCTACCCCTGGGCCTAGGCAGTCCATAGCAGGGCACAGTGGTATATGCCTGTCATACCAAGCTACATGGGAGATTAAGATTGGGAAAATTGGCCGGGAGTTTGGCCTAGTGGTTAAAGTGCTTGCCTAGCATGCACGAAGACCCGGGTTCGATTCCTCAGTACCACATACATAGAAAAAAGCCGGAAGTGGTGCTGAGGCTCAAGTGGTAGAGCTCTAGCCTTGAGAAAGTCCAAGGACAGTGCTCAGGCCCTGAGCTCAAGCCCAGGACTGGCAAAAAAAAAAAAAAAAAAAGATTGGGAAAATTGTAGTGCTAGATCAGCCTGGGCAGAAAAGTCAGCCTCTGTTTCCAAGGAGAGATGCTGAATGCAACTTGATCCCAGAAACAACAGCCTAAAAGTAGGTGGATCATGGCTCAAGAATGTCCCTGGACAGGAATTTAGATCCCATCCTAAAAATAGCCAATGATAAACAGGGCTGGAGGTATATAAATCAGCAATATCACATCAACTTAGCAAGCAAGAAGCCCAATGTTTAAAATAAAGAGATGGGGCGGAAAGTTTGGCCTAGTGGTAGAATGCTTGCCTAGCATACACTGAGACCCGGTTAGATTCCTTGGTGCCACATACATAGAAAAAACCAGACGTGATGCTATGGCTTTAGTGGTAGACTGCTAAACTTGAGAAATCCCAAGGATAGTTCTCACGCCCTGAGCTCAAGCCCAGACTGGCAAAAATAAATACATAAATAAATAAAGAGGAGGTAGATTTGGGGGATTGCGGCTTAGTGGTAGAGTTCTTTTTTTGTTGTTTTTTTGTTTTTGACTTTGTTTTTGTATGCCAGTACTGGGGATTGAACTCAGGGTTTGGGCATAGTCTCTTAGCTTTCTCACTCAAGGATGGTGCTCTGTCACTTAAGCCATAGCCTTTGTGTGTGTGTGTTTGTGTGTGTGTGTATTCTGAGGCTTGAACTCAGGGCTTGGGCACTGTCCCTGTGCTTTGGTGTTCAAGGCTAGTGCTCTACCATTTGAGCTACCAGCTCATCAAAAAGTTGTGTTTTTTGGTGGTTGATTGGGGATAAGAATCTCATGGACTTTCTAGCTCAGGCTGGCTTCGAATTGCAGTCCTCAAATCCCAGCTTCCTGAGTTGCTAGGATTACAGGTGTAAGCCACTGGCACCTGGCTTCATAACTCCACTTTTGACTTTTTAGTGGTTAATTTGGAGATCATTTCACAGGTTTTTCTGCCTGGGAAGACTTTGAACCATGATCCACAGATCTCAGCTTCCTGAATAGCTAGGATTATGGTCATTAACCCAGCATGTGGTGGCAGATAAGCAATATGCATAAGGCCCTGGGTTCAATCCCCAGGACCAGGAAAACAAAACAAAACAAAAGCCAACCTTAGTGTAAACTCAGTTTCTTTCTCTGAGTTGAATTCATAGTCACTTTTTTTTGCAAGTCTTATCTCGGAGCAAAGAACCCACTGGCCTTGTTTGCTTGTTTCCCTCTCTCCAGATACAATTTCACAATGCTGGCGCTGTCCTCTTCATTCCTAGTGTTTTCCTATCTCCTGACCCACTGGTGTGGCAGTGTGGGCTTCATCTTGGCCAACTGCTTTAACATGGGCATTCGAATCACACAGAGTCTTCACTTCATCCATCGCTACTATCGAAAGAGTCCCTATAGGCCCTTGGCTGGCCTGCACCTGTCACCAGCACTTCTTGGGGTGTTTTCCCTCAGTGCTGTGATTACCAGTATTTCAGAGGTAAGATTACCTGCAGCTCACATTCTCCTATGGCTGTCTACTGTTCTTCCCTCTAGGTTTCCCTTTCCTACAATACCTGAACAACTGGATGAGTATTTGCCTCCTCCTACCCTTTCCCAGGTTTCTGGGGAAAGGGAAAGCACCTCATAATAGACATGGCAAAAGATTGTCACTGGTGGGAAGAGAGGAGACACATGGCCCAGTCAGTATGCCTTTTATTTGGCTTGGAAGCTTCCCTGGCCTATCCCAAAGAGAGAGGGGGTACAGACTGAGGAATTGGCAATGACTGTGATTTCTTTCCCCAGGTGTTCCTCTGTTGTGAGCAAGGCTGGCTCGCCAGGCTGACACACATTGTTGTGGGGGCCTTCTGTTTAGGAGTGACTCTCGGGACAGCATTCCTCACAGAGACCAGGCTGATCCACTTTCTCAGGACTCAGTTGGTTGTATCTAGAATCACTGACAAAATGACATGACTGCAGGGATGCCTTGACGCCTGTGGCAATTGGGCCTACTGTGGGGTGATTCTCAGGTGGATGACATTGCTGTGCAAAAGCCCTGTTATGGGGTCTATAGAGTGAAAGCCCAGAGGTGAGAAGCCCACATGAAACACTGCCCTTTTGACACCTTCCACCCAACGAAGACCAAAAAGCCCTTTTAAAACCATTTTCCCCATCATTTTGTTCTAATCAGCATTGTTCCTTTTTTATTTTTATATTCCTTTGGATGTGATTGATCTTTGGAGGTACATGCTTCATAACCTATAAGATATTAATAGTTAATGGTCATTTGGCCAAAAAAAGAGAAATGAAGTCATTTACTCTTCACAGAACTATTTAGTTTCTTCTGTTAGGAGATTCGATGTCATAGACCATGCAAGAACAAAATATAGCCTATGAGTTATGGCTTTCCCTGGGTCACTGGGGTGGTCTGAGGTAAAGTCAGAAGAAAAAAGAGAGAGAGAGAAGGAAAAGATGTTACTCTGCAAGAAATCTAAGAAATGGTGATATAAACTTTCCAGATCACATTTTCCTGAGTGAGTAAGGAGGGTCTTTGCTGTCATGGTCATGCTATCTTCCTAAGGCCAGTTCATGTTTTCTCCAAGCATGGTTAATTTGAGAGTGGTTGAGAGCTAACTAATGGGGTTTTGATAGTAACTGATCTAGTGTGAGCTACTTTGTCCCCTACAAGGAAGGCTGCTCTCTGCAATTTCACACATGAAAATTGCACAAATGACAACTGAAGTTACATATATATCTCTTTTTAGCCTCAGAATAAAATAGAATAAATTGCATATAGCAAGTATCAGTGAATCAGTCCTGGGGCTTGAACTCAGGGTCTGGGCACTGTCCTTGAGCTGTCTCAAGGCTGAGCTCTACCACTTGAGTCATAGCATCACTCCTGGCTTTTTCTGTGTATGTGGTACGGAGGAATCAAACCCAGGGCTTTGTGCATACTAGGCAAGCACACTACCACTAGGCCAGACTCTGGGCCCCCCTCCAGCTTTTTTAGCACTAGATAGTAGAACTGAATTCCAGCCTTGGAACAAAAGTGACAGGCCTGGACATTGGGTTACTCTGAGCCAGATTCCCTATACCTGTACCTGCAGGCAACTTCAAACATTATTTGGGGTTGTAAAGTTTTTCTGTTTTCAATAATGTGGTAGTTCCCTTTTGGATATGGCTAGCCTTCAGAGCTGCCTGTACAACCTGTATTAATAGTTAAGAATCCTCTGGCCCAATGCCTCTTCTATATTTGCCCCCAGAGAAGCAGCTAAGAGAGGCACTAGTATCATGTATAAAATGCATACACATAAGCCAGGCACCTGTAATCCTAGCTTCTTAGGAAGTTAAGACAGAAAAGCTCACAAACTTCTATTGTCAACCAACAAAATGTCAAGTAGGAGATGTGGTAGAGCATGGCCAGGAGTTTGGCCTAGTGGTAGAGTGCTTGCCTAGGATGCACGAAGACCTGGGTTCAATTCCTTGGTACCACATACCTAAAAAAAAGCTGAAAGTTGTGCTGTGGCTCAAGTGGTAGTGCACTAGCCTTGAGAAAGAACCAAGGACAGTGCCCAGGCCCTGAGTTCAAGGCCTAGGACTGACAAAAGAAAAGAAAAGAAAAGAAAGTGGGAGAGCACTAGCTATGATCAAACAAAAGCTGAATGAGAGTACAAGGCCCTGAGTTCAGGTCCTGGAACTATCACAAAAACATAAAACCAAAGAAACCCCATGCATTTAAACCCACATGCACCAGGCCTTGGTGAGTCATGCCTATAATCCTAATTTACTCAGAAGGCAGAGATCCGAGAATCACAGTTCAAAGCCAGCCTCGGCAGGAAATCCATGGGACTCTTCACTAATAACTACCCCCTCGCCCCCCCAAAAAAAGCCAGAAGTAGAGCTGTGGCTAAAGTGATAGAGTACTAATCTTGAAATAGCCCAGGAGGGTCCAGGAGCATGGACTAGTGGTAGAGTGCTCACCTAACATGCACGAAGCCTAGGTTTAAATCCCAGATACACAGAAAAGGCCAAGTGGCAGAGTGCTAGCCTTGAGCAAAAAGTGTCCAAGGACAGGGCCCAAGCTTTGTGTTCAAGCCCCAGGACTGGAAAAAAGAAAAAAAAATAAAAGAAATAGCCCAGGAATAGGACTTAGTCCCTAAATTTAAACCCCAGGACTGGCACAGAAAATGCCTGGAGCTAGTACCAAAAGGTTTACCAATACTGAAGCCAGTCACCTTGATATGCTGTTATTGTTTTATAATACTAGGTAGGGGTTGAACATAGGACTTGGTGCATGCACAAGTGTTTCACCTTTAGGCACTGGAGGATCTAAGTTCAGAACCATCCTGGGCAGGAAAATCTGTAATTTCATCTGTAGTTAACCAGCAAAATATCAGACTGGAGTCATGGACAAGTAATAGAGCAACAGCCCTGACCAAGAAAGCTGAACAAAAATATAAGGCCTTGGGGCCGGGAGTTTGGCCTAGTGGTAGAGTGCTTACCTAGCATGCATAAAGACCTGGGTTCAATTCCTCGGTGCCACATACATAGAAAAAAGCCAGAAGTGGTGCTGAGGCTCAAGTGGTGGAGTTTTAGCCTTGAGAAAGTCCAAGGACAGTGCTCAGGCCCTGAGCTCAAGCCCAGGACTGGCAAAAAAAAAAAAAGGCCTTGAGATCAATCCTTCCTCATTATTAGCACAAAAGAGAAGAGAGGAAAAGAAGACAGAGGAGGGGAAATTAAAGGAGAAGGGAGAAGAGAGAAGAGGAGAGATGAGAATAGAGAAAAAGAGTAGAGAGGTGAGAACCTACTCTATATCCTCAGAATCTGGGGCCAGGCTGTTTCTTGGCAAACCCACATGAGTGATGCCACCATTGACCCAGCCCATCATCCTCCTTTGCGGCAAGCATACAGCACCATTTATGCCCATGGTATATGTTCTTTGTTCCAGGCATAAATAGCCTTGTGACTGACAAGACCTGTGGTACCAAGACTACAAGGTTCCTGCAGAGGGAGGCTCTGCGGTAGACTTGTTCTCTCACATCTCCCTGTGCTGGTCACTGGGTGCTGTTGTTAGGGTCTGTTTCTCTTGAAAGGTGGCCAGCCGGGACTGCCCATGCATGACTCTCCTTCCTATATCCTGTTTTCCTCTTGCTAACACAATGGGCTGTCAATACTTTATCGAAGGCCCTTCACAGTTCACTGCTGCCTCTACCCCATTCCTGTTCTGGCCCTCCCTGAAGCCCAAGTGGACCTAACCACAGTTTCTAGTACTTTACCTTGCTACCTCCTTTTCCCCCGAACACACCTGTTGCCTTAGGACTGCTGCACACATGGCCAGATTTTGAGGGGATTCCCACTTCAGGCTTTAAGTACACTTGGTAGCACTGAGGCTGCTTTTCTGTGGAAATAGGTTTCTAAGATACATCCTTTTATGAAAAGGAGAAGGCTTTGGTGGTTTGAATAACAATATTGCTGGCTTTCTGTGCTCTGGACATATATAACTATTAACCATTTAGACTTGTCCTTAGGTCCCTGTAGGATGCTTTTGTGCTACTTCACATTCATTCCATAGTGATTCCTGGCTCTGGAGGTGCTGTCTGCTCTACCCTGTTCCCTCTGCTTCCTAGCCTACTGAAAGTGTGGCCCCCTCTTCCTCCCTCCCTCCCTCCCTCCCTCCCTCCCTCCCTCCTTCCCTCTCTCCCTCCATGTGTATGTCTCTACTTCTCTCTCTTTGTAGGGGAAGTGTCCTAGGGTTTGAACTTAGGGTTTGGGTACTGTTTCTAAGGTATGTTTTTTTCTTTTGTTCAACTTGAACAACAGCTCCACTTTTAGTGTTTTGCTAGTTAATTGTAGATAGAGTCTCATAGAATCTTCTTGCTCAGGTTAGAATGAGCTTCGGTGTAGAGTAGGGCAATGGGAACAGCCCTTTTACCCTCATTATCTCAATTATAGAAGTTTTTTTGCATTGGGCTCCAAGGCTTTAGAATTTGATGGCACTAGAAATTTGAGTCTTACAGGGGATTCAGTGATTCATTCACACAAAGATGAGCATTAACCTGTCAGGCATTTTTGCCTTGATGTTGAAGAAGAGACAGGAGCTGGCAGTATCCAGAACCTGAAAACGATCCCAGGTGAGATAGGGCTCTATGTGCTTCTGTGTAACCTCTGGACTATATAGGATTCTGTTTCAGCAAGGATATCAAGGACAGCATGATCCAGGACCAAGTCTTTGAAGAGCTATGAGGGAAATGGGCTGTGCCTAGATTGGGAACTGGAGAAGAATATGAACAAGAGATCTGGGCGTAATGGCTCACACCTGTAATCCTAGTTACTCAGGAGGCTGAGATCTGAGGATCAAGGTTCAAAGCCTGCCCAGCCACAAAAGGACCTGAGACTCTTACCTCTAATTAACCTTTAGAAAACAGGAAATGGGGCTGTGGCTCAAGAGTAGGGCAGTAGCTTTGAGCTAAAGAGCTCAGGACAGTGCCCAGGCTGAGTTCAAGCCCCATAACCCACAAAAAAAAAATAGAAAGAAAATGAAAGAAAGAAAGAAAGAAAAAGAAAGAGAAAGAAAAGAATATGAGCAAGAGAAACCTTTCCCATCCTTACAAACCCCTGCTCTTTGAAGAAGCCAGGTAGAGTCACTGGTGGTTAAGTAAGGAGAGTGAGCTGTGAGGAGAGCTTCCAGGAATTCAGTCTTGAGAACCTTTGTGCCAGTCAGAGCAGTCCCAAAGTGGCTTAGGATGCCACTTCCATGAGGTTCTTAGTTGCTCTAAGAGAGAATTCTAGAAGCCTAGAAGCTAGTAGAACCTGTCAAAAAGGAGCAGATTTGAAAGATGGAGCTGATACACAGGTATCAGAAATCCTATAGAAACTTCTCTGAGACAATGTAACAGTCCTGGGAAGAGCAACCAAACTCAAATACTACTCTAAAATACAGCTTTCCTTTGGTAGATGGTCTGTGACTATGCAGAAATGAATGACTGAGACTCAAGTATTTAATTTGAAAATAAGATTTCTGAGCCATAACACATGTCCATGACAAATGGTTTGTTTTACTGTTATCTACCATATCCGAGTAACCCTTAATGTTGTAAATATTTCATGTGCTATTTTCAAAGATAGCAGAAAGAGTGCTTTATTTGAAGAATTAGGAGAGAGAAGACTCACTGCTTTGCATTGTAAGTCAGTCCCTAAGGGCTCAATAGGGCCTTATTGGTACTCCTATTGAGTATCGTCCATTTTTAATCAGAACTGTCTGGGTCTATCAATGCAAAGTAGGGAAAACAGGTTCTTAAGGACCTAATGAAGAAGTCATGTAGATACTTGATTGACCTAAAAATGAATGAGGAGGAGTTATTTGTTGTCCCTACTTCAAATAGTTGTTTTCTTTTGTTGGTTGTGGGACTTGAACATAGAGCCAATGTTCTGTCCCTGACCTCCTTTGCTTAAGGCTAGTACTGTTATTACTTTGAGCCACAGCTCCACTTCCAGTTTTTGAGTAGTTAATTAGAAATAAGAGTCTCATAGGGGGCCGGGAGTTTGGCCTAGTGGTAGAGTATTTGCCTAGCATGCACAAAGACTCGGATTTGATTCCTTGGTACCACATACATAGAAAAAAGCCAGAAGTGGTGCTGTGGCTAAAATGGTAGAGCCCTAGCCTTGAGAAAATCCAGGAACAGTGCTCAGGCCCTGAGCTCATACCCAGGACTGGCAAAAAAAAAGTCTCATAGGGATAGTGGTTCGAAGCCCAGGTTGACTTAAAACCAATATCCTCAGATTTCATACTCCTGTGTAGCTAGGATTACAGGTGTGAGCCATTGGCACCTCCTTGCAGTTGTTCTTTGTCTGCTGCCTCTCCACCTTTCTTGGGAAGTGTCAGGTGAGATGTAGGGAATTGAGCCTTTCCTTTGAATAATAGTCTTCAGCAGCAGAGGAAGTGTGCCTAGAATTATCTCCACCTCTGCTGATTCCTGTATACTCACCTTCCGAGACCTTATCTCTCAGCTTGTCAAAACTGTCCTGTACCATAGCACACTCTGAACATAATGAGAATATATGTGAGCTATTGTTTGTTAGCTAGTTAACACAGTTCTTCCATTCTTTTCCTATTTAAAAATCATTTTGGGGGCTGGGAGTTTGGCCTATTGGTAGAGTGCTTGCCTAGTATGCATGAAGACCAGGGTTCGATTCCTCAGTACCACATACATAGAAAAAGCTGGAAGTGATGCTGTGGCTCAAGTGGTAGAGCTCTAGCCTTGAGAAAGCCCAAGGAAGTGATTGGGCCCTGAGTTTAAGCCCCAAGAACTGGCCAAAAAAATCATTTTTGAAGCATAGCTTGAATTTTTGGAACTGTTTTGGAATGATAAATTTTGTTCTGTTTGTGATAGTTGCTGCTTCGTTGCTGTTTTGTTCTGTTGCTATAACAAAAAGCCTGAGATAACCTGAGTTGAGGAAAGTATTTTTGTTTTTTTTTCTTTTTTTTCTTTTTGCCAGTCCTGAGGCTTGAACTTAGAGCTTCTTTGAGCTTCTTTTACATAGGGCTAGCACTCTACCACTTGAGCCACAGCACCACTTCCAGCTTTTTCTGTGTATGTGGTAACCAAGGAATTGAACCCAGGGCTTTGAGCATGCTAGGTGAGCACTCTACCACTAGGCCTAACTTCCGGCCCCTGAGGGAGGTATTTCTTTTGGCCACAGATGCTCAGTTCTGTTGCTTTAGGCCCGTGACAAGGCAGAATATCATGGTGAGGAGTATGTAGTAGAACAGAGCTGGTCATTATGGTGACCAGAAAAAAAGAGAAAAAGGAAATGACCAGACTCCCAAATTTGCCCTTCAAGGGTACCTCTCCAGTGATCTATCTTCCTTCCAGTACATACCTTCCAGTGTACACCACCATCTCCCAATAGTGACTCAGGCTGGCATTCAAGACAGCCACGTAAGACTTGGGGAATGCTCCAAATCCAAATTACAAACTCTCTTGTCATTTCTGAGATTCCTAAGTAGTTGAAGTGCTGTAGATCTGTAAAGCTGAGTAAACAAGAATCCTGGTGCTTAGGAGGGAAAAGGAGGACAAAAGATACTAAAAGGGGCTAAGTGGATCTTTTTCGTTGTTGATGGTGGTCATGGGACTTGAACTCTGGGCCTGGGCATTGTCCCTGAGCTGTTCAGTTCAAGGCTAGTGCTCTACCACTTTGAGCCACAGCACCACTTCCAGTTTTCTGGTGGTTAATTGGTGATAAGAGTCTCACAGACTTTCATTCCCAGGATGGCTTTGAACCAGAATCCTCAGATCTCAACCTCCTGAGTAGCTAGGATTACAAGAGTAATCCTACTGGCTGAGTACATTTCTTTTTGGACGATGCCACCCTTGCTCTCTCCCAGTGCCAGGTAGATCTTGAGAGGCTACCTCACTGTGAGTCTGGCAGAGGATAGATTCTCGGCACCTTCTGGTCCTGTTTGCACATTTAGATATATTTCTTACATTTCTTACCTCCTCTGGAGCCCAGACAGTTGACATCATCAACTGTGGTTAGGCTAGTGGACAATGAGAGGGGGAGGACCTAGAGCCAGATACTGCCCTCCAGGTTGTAGCCTGGGTTCCTCCATTGTTCAAGATGTGTCCAGCCTCCTCATCCCCTTGATCAACCCACTTTAAATGTAAAGCTCCTAAAGAAGAAATGTAACTCCTGGTAGTTACTATAGATTATAGATTATAAATGAACCAGTGCATGAGTCATCTTGGCCTATGGTAAGCTCCCTGGCCTGAACACCTGTTACTGAGTAGACAGAATGACTTGGTATATGGATGTCATTGTGCATCTGTAACAGGACAGCCGTCTTGTGAAGGGATCCTCTAGACTGCCATTTATTTGTCACATCCTGTCCCTCCACTGAAGGTACTCCCACAGTTCTGACCCTGTTGACTACTGTCACAATGTTGCTCTAGCCTGACAATGTCTTTGGCAAAGGCCATCTGGATTCACTGTGCTCAAGAGGAAAGGAGACTGAAAATTCAACTATTTCTGGGCTTTTTCTTCTTGCCAGTCTCTTAACATTGAATCTCATCTGCACCCTTTCATCACTGTTCTGGGTTTCTAAACAGGCTCAGATGCTGTCAGTGCACCAGTGAGCAGTGACTAATTAAAACATGACTGCATTAGTCATGTTAGAGGTGACAACCGAGAGCATGTTTCTGGTCATGTCTGGGAGATCCTGACACTTTCCAATTATGTGGAACTAATAGTACATGGCTTCCACACAGAGGAAGGGAAACTTGGAAGGAAAGCATGACTCACTCTGGACAGCACTAGTTTGTTCCAGGCTCACCTACTCTTTATTCTTTGGTGTTTCTTGTGAACTGTGAACCATAAGTGGGGTAGTATGCCCTGAGTTCAGGGTTTACATAATGAAACCCTGTCTTGGGGAAACACCTCATGAGCAGTGACACTGAGGTGAACACATTAGGGCTGTGGGGGAGTCCTATAAAAGCCTTTTTATTCCCAGAATTGTGAACCAAGTCCCCGTAGGGAAGCTAATGATGAAAACTACAGCTTCCCCAGACTCAGAGAAAGTGTTGATTTGGCCTGACCCAGGTCATTCATGAGAAGACCTGAAAGAATACAACATTGTAGCAAGGAAAACAAATGTTTTCCTCCACATCATTCCAACCAAACTAAATGTTGCTAACATGGTTTTCCTTCCTCTTTCTCCAGGGCTTTTCTTTTCTTTTTTCTTTTTTGCCAGTCCTGGGGCCTGAGCATTGTCCTTGGCTTTCTCAAGGCTAGCACTCTACTACTTGAGCTACCACACCACTTCCGGCTTTTTCTATGTATGCGGTACCAAGGAATTGAACCCAGATCTTTGTGCATGCTAGGCAAGCACTCTACCACTAGTTCAAACTCCTAACATTAACATAATTTTATGAACAGATTGGCATAGTACTTTTTTTTTTCTCTCTCAAGGCTAGCATTCTACCCTTGAGCCACAGTGCCACTTCTGGTTTTTTCTGAGTAGTTTATTGGAGATAAGACTGTCACAGACTTTTCTGCCTGGGCTGGCTTCAAACCGTAGTCCTCAGATTTGTCTAGCTAGGATTGTAGGCATGAGCCCCCAGTGCCCAGCTCCATTCATTTCTTCTCTAATAAAGAAATCATGTAGTGTTCTGGCTGCCTAATAGAACCCTTGCTCATGATGCCTTCACCTGCATCTCCCTGCAGCAAACCTGTGGACCCAGGGACAGAGCTGGGCTGTGGGTGAAAGGCCACAGAAGTGTCCTGCCTTCTAGTTCCTTCCATCTACAGCAACACGGGAGAAATCTATCTTTTGAAGTATACCTAGGGGTTTCATTTTATGGGGCATCTGTGTGTGTATGTGTGTAGGAGAATTGGTAGGTGGATGTTTTCTAGTGACAATTCTGTTTTATTATGTGCCATTGTTTATGCCCCTCCTGGGTGTCCTTCTCTAGCTTGGTGACCTTGAACAGGTCTCCCTCATACCACTAGCTATAGGGTATGTACCAGCTATATGTGAAGACCATTCAATTGTGTTAGATGTGAAATTTCTACATGTCTGTTACCTATGTGTTACAGGTGAGGAAACCCAGGTATGGAGAAGTAGCCGTGCAGTTAGGAAAGAAAATGGCAGAACTGCAGTCCATCTTGATCTACTGTGATCCCAGCCTGCTGTCCCTTGTTCCTCAAAGGCTCACTGTGGCTAAGCTAGCAAAGACAGAAGAGAGGACACTACAAATATTCAGCAGCTTTTCACTGTTATGTAAAAACTTAACAGTTAAACCTTTAGAAGACTAAGCACATAGCTGGGCACCAGTGGCTCACACCTGTAATCCCAGCTGCTCGGAAGGTTGGGGATCTGAGGATATTGATTCAAAGCCAGCCTGGCATGAAAGTCCGTGAGACTCTTACCTCCAGTTAACCACCGGCAAACTAGAAGTGTCACTGTGGCTCAAAGTGCTAGAGCACTAGCCTTGAGCTGAAGAGCTTAAGGATGGTGCCTAGGCCAGAGTTCAAGCCCAACAACAACAACAATAACAAAAACTCACACCTATAATCCTAACTACTCAAGAGGCTGAGAACCAAAGATTGAAGTTCAGAGCCAGACCAGGGAAGGAAAGTCCATGGAACTCTTATCTCCAATTAGCCATCAGAAAGCAGAAAGTTGAGCTAGGACTCAAGTTTACTCATAATCTGACTTCTGGAATCAAAACCATTTTGTATAGCTACTTCAGCTGGAAGTAGAGCTGTGGCTTGAATGGTAGAATGCCCACCTTTAGCAAATAAAGCTAAGGGACAATGCCTCAGTAATGACACAAAAATAACACTAAACACATGATTTTTACATGGATTAACAATTTCCTTGTCTGATGTCCGAACTGGCTCTTAGGCACCCTCCACAACTCCAGGAGGAGCCACTGTACAGCCTCTGGTCCTCATAACCCTGCCCAGCTGGAGCATTGTCTGTGTCAGACCCAGTGGCTCTGTGCTCTCCTCTCTCAGCTTCTTTGCCTTCCATGGTTCCCTTTTGAAAGCCCTGGAATTTTTCTCTTTTGAGAATTAGGAGATGGGAGTATCCTAGGGAGGCACTTTGAAGCATGCCTCAGACGCAGCCCATTCTATCTCATCACTGAATCTTTTAAGCTTGGCACTTGATTCCCTAAAATGGCCCTAACAGTGTGTGGCAAGGACTAAAGGAGAGAATGTAGGCAAAACACTGTAGAGGTACCTGCCTTTAGCTTAGTGGAGTTCAGTGAATGGAATTTTAGATCTGTCCAACAGAGTTATAGAGGGACTGTGGTTCTTGGCAACATCAATGTCATCTCTTGCCTCCCCACTCACCTTCCGAAATCCATAGCTGTATGTGGTTGAAATATGTTTTCTTCCCTCCCTCCTTCCCTCCCTCCTTCCTTCCTTCTTTCTTCCCTCCCTCCCTCCTAGTTTTCTGGTGGTTAACTGGAGATATGAGTCTCACAGACTTTCATGCCTGGGATGGCTTTGAACCACAATCCTTAGATCTCAACCTCCTGAGTAGCAAGGATTACGGGCATGAGCCACTGGCACTCAGCTGAAATATTTTTCTTTGGAAACATTTCTTTCCTCTTCCTTGAAAGCAGAGCTGCAGGTGAAGAGGAAATAACACCAAGACCTCAAAGAACCCAGCTTGCTTTTGTGTTTTGTCTCGAGGACCTAGTTGATCACAGTTGGTCAGTCCTGACCTTACCCTAAAGTAGTACAGGATGGAAAGGAGCCTGCCCAGGTTATACTAAGTACCAGTACCAGAGCCTAAGGCTTGAGACCTGCTGGCAAGGGGGCCTCCTGCCCCTTGGGTTCCATACAATATTGGGCACCTAGGCAATGGTCAGTATTAAATGTGACCTCATAGCCTGTCACTAGGCCAATTGACTGACAGTACTTCCCACTGCAGAACCAGGAGACCTTGCTGAGTAACAAGCTAGTAACTAAGACTCAGGTTTGCAGCTGTTTCCGCCACACACTGGTGGTGCACCAGGCTCAGCTGCTGAGGCTGAAGGGCTTCCACAAATAATTGCTTCCCCAGAAACAATTCCTCTGGGTGTCTAAAGTCACTGATTGCCCCAGCCCTCCCCTCAGAGGAGATGATTATCCTGTCTGGCTACATGGAGAACTAGGGAACATCTTGTAAACAGAGAAAATGGAACAGATGAGGCAAGGTCTCTGCTGCTCTCATTCCTTCCTCAGGAGTGTGGTTGTGGTGGTCT
The DNA here is from genome assembly GCF_031878675.1 of Megascapheus bottae. Classification (NCBI taxonomy): domain Eukaryota; kingdom Metazoa; phylum Chordata; class Mammalia; order Rodentia; family Geomyidae; genus Megascapheus; species Megascapheus bottae. Next base: position 17,247,485 of record NC_143510.1, read on the forward strand.
CTGCAGACAAGTGGCATTGGAAAAGGCCCTCTCAGATCTGGCTTCTCTATTCAAAGGCATGGAGATAGCTCTTTAGGCTTGAACCTCCTTTTGGTATTGTTTATTGATGCTGGGGTGGGGGATTTCTGAGACATTTGGCCTTGAGTGGGTCACTCTATGCTTGGGCTGCTGTGGGCTTTGACACAGACAGATCTGAATGTGGATTTGGGTCCCAGCTCTGTTGTTTCCTTACTTGGACATTTGTAACTTTTCAAGCTTCAGTATGCTATCTGAATCCTATCTGTTTTTATTTATTTTTAATTTTTCCTTTGATTAAAATAATCACATAAATCTTGAAAGTCAAACAATACCTTAAGGCTGCTTGCCCAGGAACAGCAAGTTCTGCTCATTCCACCAAATTCCTTGGGCCTTAATGTATTTTATGTATGCAGGAACTGGGGCTTGAACTCAGGACCTCACACTCTTGCCTAGTTTTTTTGTGCAAGAATGGTGCCCTACTACTTGAGCCACATCTCTACTTCAGGATCTTTGATGGTTAATTGGAGATTAGAGTCTCAGAGATTTGTGTGCCCCTGCTGGCTTTGAACTGCAATCCTCAGATCTCAGCCTCCTGAGTAGTACAGATTATAGGCATGAGCCATTGGCACCCAGGTAAACTCCTCAATTCTTAACCCACTGCTTCTCTTGGCTTTGTCTTCTGTTTTCTTCCTATTTCTCAATAATTATATTGCCATAGCCACCTCCATACATACCCTCCTTTCTGTGTCAGTTACACTGTTGGATGTTTGAAACTACTATACATAAACATTGTTCTCTGCTAAGCCAAAAGTAATATTGTCTCCTTTCTGAGAGAATTCTTTGCTTTTCCCTGTTACAATAGTCTCAGATTTTCATTTGTCTTTTTACTTTTTTATACTTTATGCTATTCTTTACAAAGCCCTGAACCTGACCCAACACCATAAACTCTTCTCAAAATGTCTAAGCCCATCCATTATTATGTATTTTGTGTTTTGAGAGGACAGTGCCCCAGGAGCCCCTTCTCGCTGTACTCCACTGGCCCCACCAGTGAAGAAAGTGAGCCTTAGAGACAATGAAGGTTGGAGGTGCAGGCCAGGCCAAAAGATTCAGCTAAAGACAGCCTCTGATCGAAGCACGCTACAGCTCAATGGGGCAGCAGACATGTAAGTAGTACTGAAGCACTGGCCCTGACTGCAGAAAGCAGAGGCAGGTCTCCCTGTTATTTTGAGTGAAGCTTCCTAATGAGTGCCCCCCCCAGCTCATTCCCAGCCACTATCCCAGGCAGATCTGAAAATGAACTGGTCCTAAATTTGGCCTAACAACCAGATCCATGCTTTTTAATGACCACTCCTGGCTGCTTTGAACTATCCTTATTCAACTGTCAGACTAAAGCATGCCTCTCAGGGTCACCAGTACTGGCTCATCCTAGACAGGGCTGCTGTTTATCACTGTCTTCTGTCTCCTCCATCCAGGGAGATGAGCCACTGAACTCCACATTGTAGGGGACTCTTCTATTGTTGGTCTGAGGATACAAAGTACAGCACTAAGGAACACATGAAAATTAAGTTGATGCTGGGGACCTAGGTCCGGGGGCCTCATACTTCAAGTCTACATATAGGCAACTACCAGCCTTGGTGACCCAAGTCTTTAATGGGAACATGCATTCTCAGATGGAACAGAGAGATCCTCCTGAGTTGAGAGTTGAACAATTCTACCTGTGCCTCATGTCAATGTGGCTGGTGCATTAAGAGGCCTCTGATGACATCATCAGCTTTTTTTTTTTTTTGGTCAGTCATGGGGCTTGAACTCTGGGCCTGGGTGCTGTCCCTGGGCTCTTCAGCTCAAGGCTCCTACCCTACCCCTTGAGCCACAATGCTACTCCTGTTTTCTAGTGGTTAATTGGAGATCAGAGTCTCATAGTCTTTAATACCCCAGCTGGCTTTGAACTGCAATCCTCAGATCTCAGCCTCCTGAGTAGCTAGGAATTATAGGCATGAGTTACCGTGCCTGGCTCTGATCAGCTTTTTAGGACCCACTCACACAGCAGCTGTGCATGAGACTGCCATGCATGTATTCCTGCATGCCATACCACCAATGACTATTCCAGGAAATAGGGTGGGAGTACACAGCACACCTCTTTTGCCACAGCCAGCAAGAGATACAGCATAGGTGTCAGACACACTTGGGAGATGGAAGATGCATAAATCTCGCATGGCCACATGCTTTCTATAACAGACAACTCACTAGAATTTAATCTGCAACTCAGATTCAATTGGCCAAGGAAGAAGAAAGAGTGTGGTTGTCATAGCAACACAAAATTGCCGAAGATCTGGTTGGTCTCTAAGGAAGGGAAGCAAGCTGAGTCTCAATCTCCCTGGTAGAGATGTTAAAGAGAATGGGAGATCAGAGAATTGGGTTCATTCTTTCCACCACTCTAGCTCAGATTGGGGGTCATACAATGCAGTGCAAAGCAGCCTGACTGGCTCAAGTTCCTCACTCAAGCCTAGGGACCAGATTGCTCAAGCATGACAAATTCCAGAGGCAGTTCCTGCTGAGGACCAGTTCTTCCTTCTGAGGGCTGGCCCCTCCCAGCTCAGATTTGGCACATGCTTCTCTTCCTAACTGCTAATCTTAGTGTTCATAGTAGAGCCTCTGCCTCTGGCCTATCAGAACTAAGACAACTCCCATCTTCCTCAGGGAAGCACTAGGCCTCTTAGCAGATGTAACCTTATCACCTGATCCTCTTCAGAGAGACAAGAGACCCCAGGGCCCTTCTCCTAGAGCCCAGCTCACCTGGCCCATACTGGGGCTACCATCTTGGGACTCAGCAGCACTTACTGCTTTTGCTACACAATCTGTGGGCTCTCCCACGTGTCCAATTAGTGATAATTGAAAGCAAACTGTATACATGGGAGAGGGGTGGGACTAGAGTTCTAATGTTCTTTTCAGATCTTTGAGGTACCACGATTCCTGGGGCAGGTTCTTCCCCAGGGATATGAGATCTCCCATGGGCCTGGTGAGAAGAGATTCATTTACAGTAAGACCTCAGCTTTCCATAAGGCTTAGGTTGCACTGGCCACCTCCTGCCCTGAACAGAGCTTCTTAATCACCCTGAAATTCTCCTTAACTGGTTCTTCACCAGTCTCTAGGACCAAAGGTAGAGGAGGCTCAGGGCCTAGTAAGAGAGGTACAAAAGGCCCGAAGTCTCTGAACTCTTCACTGACCTTCAGTCCTGGCCTCAGTTTGTGGAAGTACTTAACTAGGCACATATTTGTATTTCCCTTGGGAGTTAGAGGACCAGAGGCCCTTCCTAAAGGTGGGATCTCTCTTTTTCTACTTCATTTCTTCCCCTGTGACCCTGCTTTCTTCCCTTCAGAATAGAGATGAGATATCTAGAGGCAAAGCACCTTTTGTGTCAAACCCAGGTCAAGGTTCTGGATCCTCTGGTACCCTTCCCTCTCACAGGCTGTGGTCATGATCTGATGACAAGGGCTGTGATGGTGGCACAGAGTGAGCATGTGGAAGAAAGCCCAGTCCTAGCCTGGACAGAGGTATAGTTCCCATTCCTCCCACTCTCTAGCACTGTGTTGATCTTTGTCCATGAGTACCCTTGTCCTAGGCACTTTCAGGCCTCCCGCTGTGGACTTAGACCCTGTGATCCATCTTAGAATCACCCATGGATTCTGGATAGAAAGCTCACATCTAGAAGCTGATCTCTGTGGACTCAAAAGCTCTCACAGGTTGGGATTCCAGATGCCAGTTCTTGGGACCATCCTCATTTTCATCTCGTGTGAAATGGGCTTATTCCTGGTCACCAGGTGCCCAGAATAGACTACTCAGGAGTACAGGAGCCCTGACAAAAGAGGCTTGGCTAATTGCAGCCACTAGAGGGCAGTACCCTCCTGTGTGTTTCCCCCAGAGGGCAGGGCAGGCAAGCCAATGGACAAGGCGGACTTGGACAAAGCAGCCCTGGTGGGCCCTGTGTACAGTCACTGTAAGGCTGAAAGCAGGGTCCTACAAAAGCTAGGAGGCTGGCCAGATGTCCATCTGGACCATAAGCCCTCAAATAATTCCCTCAGTCGTTAGGTTTTCTCCTCCTGGGATGGAAGCCCAGGGACCTGAGCCCATTGAGGAACCAGCTAGTCTGTCTTTTTTTTTGCCAGTTCTGGGGCTTGAACTCAGGGTCTGGGCACTGTCCCTGAGCTTCTTTTGCTCAATGATAGTGCTCTACCATTTGAGCCATAGCACTACTTCTAGCTTTGTTTATATGGTACTGAGGAATCGAATCCAGGATTTCATGAATGCTAAACAAGCACTCTTAACACTGAGCCCCTGTCCTTCCTTCCTTTCCTTCCCTTCTTTCCTTCCTTCCTTCCCTCCCTATCTCCCTTTTTCCTTTCTTTCCTTCCTTCCTTCCTTCCTTCCTTCCCTCCCTCCCTCCCTCCCTCCCTCCTTCCCTCTCTCCCTTCCTTCCTTCCTTCCTTCCTTCCTTCCTTCCTTCCTTCCTTCCTTCCTTCCTTCCTTCCTTCCTTCCTTCCTTCCTTCTTACCTTTTATGTCAACAATGGGGCTTGAAATCAGGGTCTTGAGCTCTCGATTGCTTTTTTTGCCCAAGGCTGGTGCTCTACCACTTGAGTCACACTTCCACTTCTGGCTTTTTGCTGGCTTGTGGACTTTCCTGCTGGCTTCAAACTGCAAGCCTCAGTTCTCAGACTCTTAAATAGCTAGGAATACAGATGCCCCACCAGTCTCCCTCCCCCTCGCACCTTTCATTTTCTTTTTCCTCTTTTCCTCTTTTTTTTTTTTTTTTTTTTTTTTTTTTGCTAGTCCCAGGGCTTGAACTCTGGGTCTGGGCCAGTGCCCACTGATCTTTAGGATCAATGAAGAGAATAGATTCTCCAGGTACAGTGAGGAAACTGAGCCACACCTTATTGTAGGTTGACCATGAACCAGATACCCACATCAGCTCTGCTGTTGTGATTGTCTTACTTGTTTGGTGGTTGGATTTGGCTTTTTTTTTTTTTCTGTCTCATGGGGCTTGAACTCTGGGCCTGGGTTCTGTCCCTGAGCTCTTCAAGGCTATTTCTCTACCCCTTAAGCCACAGCACCATTTCTGGACTCATAGACTTTGGTGCCCAAGCTGGGTTTGAACCGGGATCCTCAGATCTCAGCCTCCTGAAGAGCTAGGATTACAGGTGTGAGCCACCGGTGTCCAGTGGTTTTGGCTTTTTGAGACACGGTTTTGCTCTGAATTCCAGGCTGATCAGCCTGATCCAAACTGATCAGCCTCTCAAGCAACTGCTAGAATTTGGTACATGTGCCACCATGCCTGGCTGCAAAACTGTCTTACGTTTGTAATGAGAAAACAAAGGCTTAAAGAGACTTGTCATTTGACGGAAATCACACTAGCAGGGTGGTCCAGGATTCTAGCCAATACAGGCCAAGCCTGTGTTTGAACTCCCATGGCATATTATAGCACATGCAGAGATACCTTCCTGGGTCACCCACGGAGTGAATAGTGGATGACTAAGTAAACCTCTACATGTGTGCACACATAATTCCAGGGAGTTCTGGCTGCTTCAGCAGAAACAAGGCTGCAACTTTTGTCCCTCATCTGGATCCAGCTAGGGAGATCAGAGCACCTGCCTCTGGGCATGAGGAGCTATGTAATGAGCTCACAATCTATGCCATGACAATCCTCATTTAAGACTATTAGCTGCAATGTAGACACTAAGACCAGGAGAAAGGTACCTATTAAGGGGATCAGTGGCAATCTGTTAGGCTTTCTCAAGCAATGCCTGCAGCTGTAGGCATTAGGACCTGCTTTGAGCCCTTGGCTTGGCCTTGCTCCTCTAATCAGGCTTGAGGTGTGGTGTGTGTGTGTGTGTGTGTGTGTGTGTGTGTGTGTGTGTGTGTGTATGTGTGTGCATGTGCATGTGCATGTGTTGGTTGGGGCTTGAATTCAAAGCCAGGGCATTGCCCCTTAACAGTTTTTGCCAGTCCTGGGGCTTGAATTCAGGGCCTGAGTACTATCCATGGACTTTCTCAAGGCTATAACTCTACCCCTTGAGCCATAGCACCATTTCCAGCTTTTTCTATGTATGTGATACTGAGGAATTGAATCGTGGTCTTCAAACATGCTAGGCAAGCACTCTACCACTAGGTCAAACTCCTGGCTTCTCTCTCTCTCTGTCTCTCTCTCTGTCTCTCTCTCTCTCTCTCTCTCTCTCTCTGTCTCTCTGTCTCTCTGTCTCTCTCTCTCTCTCTCTCTCTCTCTCTCTCTCTCTCTCTCTCTCTCTCTCTCTCTCTCTCTTTCTTTGTATATGCCAGTCCTGGAGTTTGAACTTGAGGCTTGGGTGCTCTCCCTGAGGTTTTTTTGCTTAAGGCTAGTGCTCTATCACTTAAGCCACAGCTCTGCTTCTATGTGTTTTAGTGGTTAATTAGAATAAGACTATCATGGAATTTTCTGCCTGGGCTGGCTTTGAACTGTGGTTCTCAGATCTCAGCTTTCTGAGTAGCTAGGATTATATGCATAGGCTACCAGCATCATAGTTACTTGGGTGGCTGAGTCAGGGAGGATTGTAGTTTGAGGATAGTTTGGGCAGCAAAATTCATAAGACCTTTTCTCAAGGAAGAGCAGGGTGCAGTAGTGCTTGTCTGTTATCCTACTAACATAGGCATGTAGTCCCCAGGAACATGACTAGGTTAGAATTGGCACTTTATCTCAAAAAGCAGCAAGCCATGTACTGGTGGTGCATGCCTATAATCCTAGCTACTCAGGAGACTGAGAGATGAGGATCACAGTTCAAAACTACTCTAGGCAGGAAAGTCTGTGAGACTCATCTCCAATTAACCACCAGAAAACTGGAAGTGGTACTGTGGCTCAAGGTGGTAGAGTTATAGCCCTGAGCATAAGAGTTCAGGAACTGCACCCAGACCTGAGTTCAAGCTCCACAACTGACAAAAGGAAAAAAAAAAACAGCAAACGTCAGAATTAGATGAATGGCTCAGTAGTAAAAGCACTTGTCTAGCAAGTGTGAGGATTTGAGTTTAAACCCCAATGGTACCCTAAAGAGTTCTAATTTTTTAAATTATTTAATTGCATAGGAAATATATAAATACATCTTTACTTCAAAAATGTAATATAAAGGTGGGCATAGTGGCTCAAGTCTGAAATTTTAGCTACTCAGAAGGTAAAGATGAGGGGAATAGTGGTTAACATCCAGTCCATGCCAAAAAAAAAAAATCATGAACCCCACCCCCCAATCTTACTCTGTAAATAATCTGGGTACTTGTTATTCCAACCATGTGGCAAACAAATAGGAGGATCTTTGTCCATGTTGGCCCTGGCATAAATGCAAATAATGAAAGGTAAAGTGGGACACAGTAGTGAATGTCTATTATCTTTGCTAAATGTCAGATAACTATCCTTACTTAGGCAGATAGTACTCAGGCACATGACCAGGTAAGAATCAAGACTCTATCTCAAAAATAAGCAAGCACAAAGCCTTGAGTTGAAACCTTGGCACTGCAAAACAAACAAGCAAAATATAATTGAAGCTGGTCCTGGCTTCTCAAAGAGATTGAGGCTGAAAGGTTGCTTGAACCCAAGAGTTTGAGGTCAGCCTGGATCACAAAATGAGTTTCTATTTCCAAAAGAAAAAAGAATAAAATGAAATCAAAAGTACTCATCCTTCCATTGATCTTGTCCTGCTTTCTGTGAGCTCAGAATTCACAAAGTTTAGCAATTTAATTTCTCTTTATAAAACAAGGATAATGACCAGAAGTTTGGCCTATTGTTAGAGTGCTTGCCTAGCATGTGTGAAGACCTGGGTTCAATTCCTTGGTACCACATACACAGAAAAAACCAGAAGTGGTGCTGTGGCTCAAGTGGTAAATCTCTAGCCTTGAGAAAGCTCAAAGGCAGTGCTCAGGCCCTGAGTTCATGCCACAGAACTGCCCCCCCCCACCAAAAAAAAGGATAACAATACTTGTATTACCCAAACTGCAGATTTATTATATACATATATTTTTAAAACGCTATATATTTTTTTAAAAAGCATTTTACCAGCATGTGTGTTTAAGACAGTAGAACTGGTTTATCAAATACCAGGTGAAATTTGAAATGGCTCCGTGTCTTCTAGAGGCTGTGCCTAGCACTGCTAATGGTCCTGTCCTGTAGGCAACAAACCCTGTGATGATGCTGAATGCCCACTCCCTCCTTCCAGCCTCTGTCCTCTCATTTCTGCTCCTTTAAAAATGTAAATCTCGGGGCCAGGAGTTTGGCCTAGTGGTAGAGTGCTTGCCTAGCATGCACAAAGAACCGGGTTCGATTCCTCGGTACCCCACATACATATCAAAAAGCCAGAAGTGGTGCTGAGGCTCAAGTGGTAGAGTGCTAGCCTTGAGAAAGTCCAAGGACAGTGCTCAAAAACCCTGAGCTCAAACCCAGGACTGACAAAAAAAAATGTAAATCTCAATTTCCAGAACTTATTTTTCTTTCCCCCACCATTCCCAATTAGATTTGGCTTTAGATAAGGACAAGTGGAGAGATATCCAAACCCCATCTCCAGATGTAGAGTGCTTCCTGCAGACTCTGCTCTTTTGTGGGGAGAATGGTGGATACTCTCTCCCCATCCACACACAGCGCCTTCAAACCAGCCATGTTTTCTTCCCTCCTCTGTCTTGGTAAAAATGCTGCACCTACATTTGTATAGATAAAACAAAAGATTAATCTAGTATGTTCTTCTTGGGCATCTAGGCTATTTCCAATGGGGTACAGTTACAAATTGGCCAGAGGCCACCATGGAACAGGTCCCTACTTTGGGACCCTCTGTAGGAGGAGCTAGGAAATAGAATTGCTAAGCAGAGATATTGAATCATTTTCTAAATAGGCCTGTATCTCTCCCAAAAGAGGGACTCTATATTTTGTTGCACTAACACTGTGCTAAAACCTCATCTCCCTTCAGGGCATTTGGGTGAGTTTCCTTCATTATTTAATACTTAGGAGTTTGCTCTTTTTCTTTTGTGGTACTAGGGTTCAGACTGAGATCTCATACTTGATAAACTAGGCATTAAGAAACATCTATTTTTCACTGGCTATTTTATTTTACTTTTTGTCAGTTGTGGGGTTTGAACTCAGGGATTGTCTCAGAGCTCTTTTGCTTGAGGCTAGTGCTCTATCACTTTAAACTGCTGCTTCACTTCCCATTTTCTGGTGGTTAATTAGGGGTGAGAGTCTTATGAATTTTTCTACCTGAACTGTGATCATCAGATCTTAGGCTCCTACGTAGCTAGGATTGCAGGCATGAGCCACGGGTGCCCCACTGGCCATGAAATTCTGAAGTTCAGGGGAAAAAAAAAAACCCTGGGGTCTGGGAGTTAATGTATATGCCTCCCCTGCTTTCAGGGCCCTCCAGCTATAATCTGCTAAAACTCTAATAGGAGGTGTATTTATGAGTTGCTATAAAAGACGCTGGTATACTGGTGATAAAAAGCCTCCCAAATTGCTGTAAACCTGCTATTTACTTGTTTATGACCTCGTTCACCAGCCAGTGGATTAGATTGGTTTGTCCTGACTGCATGAGGAGGCAGGCATAGTTCCTAGCCAAAGTCTTCCTGCAGGGCAGGCTGTGAGAGAGCAGGTACCTGCTTTCCCTAGCCCACCCTTCCCCAGAGCCTCCTTGGAGCCTTAGCTTTCTTATCCTCAGTGATTTCTACATAAACTTGTTTTGTGTATCCATGATCCTAAACAGGATTATTACCCTAGGAAAGTTCTTCTTGCCCCTTTCCTGTCATTGTTTCCCACTCTACAATCAGCAGTAACCATCTGACTTCTCAGAGATGAATTTTGCTGTCTTAGAATATCATTTAAATGTCATCATTCCAGGTGTTCTCTTTTGCATCATGTTTATTTAGGTTTATCAGTTCTGCTTATCAAATGCACCTTCATTCCTGTGATCCTAGTTTTACCATTTATGTGACAGAAAGCCCACTCTGGTTGATCTAGTTTCATATCAACAGACATTTGAATTGTTTCCTGTGTTGGGCTATTGTGAACAAAGCTGCTCTGAATATTCCTGTGCAACTTCTTGGATGCATTCATATTTTTATTTTTTGTGCAAGTCCTTGGCTTGAACTCAGAGCCTGAGTTTTTTTTGTTCAAAGCTAGCATTTTACCACTTGTGCCACAGTTCCATTTCTGGCCTTTTGGTTCTTAATTTGAGATATAGTTACATGGACTTTTCTCCCAAGGCTGTCTTCAAACTTCAATCCTAGATCTCAGCTTCCTGAGTAGCTAGGGTTAGAGGGGTGAGCCACCAGAGCCTGGCTCTACTCATGTATTTTTCTTTCTCTTGTGTAAATACTTTGGAATAATAGCTGAGTCCCAGGGAATATGTGTATATGTAACTTATAGGAAACTACCAACAGCAATGTGTAAGAACTCCACTTACTCCTTATCTTTAGAATGAATCTGTCCCAGGCCCTGTTGCCTCAAAGCGTCCATCCATCACCTCACTTAGAGGTAGACCTGGATACTTAGATGGTGACTCCTGTTGCAAGGGTGTGATCTGGCAGACATGGGCAGGTGCAAGAAGAGAAAAGAACTTGCCTTTGTTGAGTCCCAACTACCAGTCACACACCACCATGATGCACTTCTGAGTGCTGGGATCATGCCAGGAATGATAGACAAAATAGCTGTTGCTATGAAATATCTGTTACTTGCAAAGAACTTTGCTTCCACTTGTCAAAGCTGCTTGTCTCTAGCAACCTCTGCCAGGTCACCATATTGTATCTTTCACAAGACTCAGCACAAAAGTACTGACAAAAGTTTATGTTTCCATTCCCCCCACTGGCCAGACCAAGGCCCATGAAGAGAAGAGACTTTGCCCCTATGGTTATAAGCAGAACTGGACAATGACTCAGCTGCTCCACTCCCAGCTTAGGAGAGGAAAACCAGGTCTCCCCACTCAGAGGCCTGGTCGGTACTTATTAAACCAGGCTCAGGGAGGCCTGGTATTATCACTGATCTCATATGAGAGGCAATGTCACAAACATAAGGATAGTAGCAGCCCCATTGGTGCAGGTCTACAACAGGCAGTGATGAAAAGATGGATGAATGATGAAGCTTGGTGGTTTTTCTCGGAGGGGGGGGGGAGCTAGAAGACTTCTATGAAATACTGACAAGCCTGTTGACAGCTGGAGCCCAAATCTTACAGTGGAAAGAACCTCTGGATATCTTGGAGTTCAGTGTCTTGATTTCAAACAACCATATATTACTAGCCAAGCTGTAAGGAGAAAGTAACTGGAATCAGTAAGTAATTGACTGCCTCAGGATTTTACTCTGGACCTGACAGAATGACTAAATAAGGCCAGTGAGAAATGGAAACTGAAGGCTTTAGGAACAATTCTCATCAGGAACGAAGGTCACACACCTGAGGAATTATAAAATAATCTATGAGAAAATTAGGATTCAATTGACCATGCTTCACTTTATATAAAGCTATTGGATGAAGCAAGGTCTGTTAGCATTTCCCCTGATTTTTGTCTATACTAGACAAAAAAAAATGTTTCCTTCTAAATCTGTCCAGAGCTCAAGTTGGAGGCCTAGAAAGTGCTCTTGTTGATTATGGAGAATAAGCTGCCTTGTAGTTTTATCCGGCATCAAATAAATACTAAATTTTTGTGCTTGTGTTTCAAGGCTTCCACACCAATATCTTAACTTTATGTAAGCAATGAAAGAAAAATAGCTGAGTGAGAAGAAATGGAATAAGACAGGTGGGAAATAGTTCTCCCTCTACTCATCACAGAGGCAGGGTATGAAGAGAGGTCTCTGGTGAGCAGAGAGATATTGGTGGCATATTGCATGAAGAGGGACTGGGAGGGTCAATGCTTATCTCTTCCTTCCTAAGAACCTGGTGACAGCTCTTCTCACCAGTCTCTCACACCAGACTCTCAAAGGTTGTAATGGTCTTGGAGGATGTTTCATGCCCAAACTAGCTCTGTTCTCTTCTCTTTTCCCGATTGCTAGGCTGCAGGCAGGTAGAGGAGCCCTGGGCACACATAGCTTGGGTGTTCTGTTGCCACATGTAAGCCTGTCAGCCCCATTTGGCCTCCAGAACTGGCATTTGAGCTCACATTTGAAGACAAATGCCTTATGACTTGATCTATGCAATCATTTATTTTTTGCTTTAATTATTTTTCTTACAAGTTTTTGTGGTTTTTGCCAAGAGCTGGTCTCAGACTATGATTCTCTTTACCTAAGTTTCCTCACCTAATTGAATTGACAGGTGTGAGCCTTATTGATTAAGATAGGTTCTTGCTAACTTTTTGCCCACACTGGCTCTCAACTGTAATCCCCCTGAACTGTGCTTTTTTTTTTTTTTTTGGTCAGTCATGGGATTTGAACTCTGGGCCTGGGTGTTGTCTCTGAGCTCTTCAGCTCAAGTCTACCATCCTACTCCTTGTGCCATAGCACCATTTCTGATTTTCTAATGGTTAATTGGAGATCAGAGTTTCATGGTCTTTAGTGTCCATGCTGGCTTTGAACCATGATCCTCAGATCTCAGCCTCCTGAGTAGTCAGGATTACAGATGTGAGCCACTGCGCCTGGCTTGATTCTGTGCTTATTGAGTAGCTGGGGTTACAGATGTATGCTACTATGCCTGATTTTAATGATGTACTTCTCAGAACTTGTCCCAGTGATCTGTTTAAAGATGAACCAAGTACTTTATGAATGCTAGAATGCTCTGTGGTTGAGCTATGTACCCTTTAAGCCCCTCAATCCTTTTCATTTTCTTAAAATTTGAGATGGGTCTTGAGAGGTTGCTCGAGCTGGCCTCTAAGATGCAATCCTCCTGTTTCAGCCTCCTAAGTAGTTAGGATTCCAGTTGTGTACCATTATGGCTGGCTGGGTATGAGTTTTGATAAGACATTTATTAGGTATAAGCATGTAATATCATATATTTAATTATGAATTACACTTTATTATTCCACTAATTTACTAACTCATTGTATTAATATATTTAGCACATCATATAGTTGCTGTTAAGAGGAATGAAAACATATTCACAAAAAGATTTATAGATTAATGTCTATCATTTGGACATATAAGTAGCCCAAACTGAAATATCCAAAATATATATCAACAAAGAAATAGATAGAGGCTGGTAGAGTGGTTGTAGATAAGTTCAGAGCCCTGAATTCAAACCCTGATATTGCCAAAAACAAAATGAACAAAACAAAAGAACAAGGGAGTAGATAAACAAATTGCAGTCTAGCCATGCAATGGAATATTACTTATTCAACAATAAAAAGGAATGAGCTACCTATAAAAATGTGGAGGAATCCTACAATCATTGTATTTCATGGGCAAAGACAGACAAGGAAGTATACCTACTGTATAATTTTTAAAAGCCTAGACATATGCAAACTAACATGGGGAAGAAAAATAGACCAGTGACTACCAGAGGTGAGATGGATGAAAGAGACATGAAAACTTTTTTCTTCATTGTATGTGGCTTTATTGTGGGTTGAACTTACAGCCTTGTGCTTGCTAAGCAGATACTTAAACATGGGATACACAAATCCAGCCCAGACACAGAAAAACTTTTCATATTTGAGCAGAAGTAGGAAAACATTTGTCTTCTTGACTATAGTAATGGTCTCATGGATATATTCATATGCCAACAGTAAAAAAATGGTGTACTTTAAATATATGCACCTTACTTTGCTTCAATTTCATTTTAGTAATGTGAAAAAAGAAACATTTTTCATTTAATATTGTCATTAATATTGTTAATAGCCAGGTACTGGTGGTTTTGTGATTGTAATCCTAGCTACTCACAAGTCTGAGAGCCAAAGGATTGTTGTTTCAAACCAGCCTAGGCAGTAAAGTCTGTGAGACTCCTTCTTCCAAATAATCAGCAAAAAGTTCCACTGTTGTACTTTTTCATCCCTTTTCCCTCTCGTTCTTTGGCCTCCCCACAATCCTTCTGAAGATGTATACCATACGTGAAGAACAGAATCATCAAAAATTAAAATCTTCATTAGGAGAAAAAGAGGTCTTGCCCGGCACAGTGGCTCAGGCCTGTAATCCTAGTTACTCAGGAGGCTGAGATCTGAGGATAATGGTTCAAAGCCAGCCTGGGCATTAAAGACCGTGAGACTCTTATCTCCAATTAACCACTAGAAAATGGGAAGTGGCACTGTGGCTCAAGGAGTAGGGCGGTAGCCTTGAGCTGAAGAGCTCAGGGACAATGCCCAGGTCCAGAATTCAGGCTCAGTATGTATATTATTTTATATAAATAAGAAGAGGCACTTAGGCATTGCACTTTTTTATTTTTTCTCCTTAGAGATTCCTCTTTTGGTCTCACTATGTGTATATCTAGAATCCTGTATAATTTATCATATCCCAGTGCATTTTAGATCTATTTCTGCATACCAGAGAAATATGTGCCATTTGTCTCTCTGAGCTTGGCTTACCTCACTTAACATGATTTGTTCTAATTCTGTCTGTTTCCCTGCAAATGACATTGTTTTATTCTTTCTAATGGCTGTGTAAAAATCCATTGTGTATAGGTAACACATTTTTTGGATTCACTCATCTATTGTGGGGCATCTGGGTTGTTTCCATACCTTGGCTATTGTGACTAGAGTGGCAATGAACATGGATGTGCAGGTGTCCTTATATCCTGGCTCATGATGTTCAGGATAGCTGCCAGGTTGTAGGGAAGGTCTAGGTTTAGTTTTTTGAGAAACAACTAGACTTTTCCAGAGTGGTTGTACTAGTTTACTTAATACCAACAGTGCAGTAGGGTTCCTTTTCTCCACATCCCCACCAACTTTTATTGTCTGAATTCATGATATTGGCCAATCTAACTGGGGTGAGATGGAATCTCAAAGTTGTTTTGATTTGCATTTCCTTTATGACTGGAGATGATGGGCAGTTCCTGTTTGTACCAGTTCTTCTGAGCAGTATCTTCTCAGCTCCTTTGCCCATTTAGTGATTTGAGGCATTCGTTTCTTGAGCTCCTCGTATATATTAGAAATTAGGCTTTTGTCTTATATATTGCTGACAAAGATTTTCTCCTAGTCTATTGGCTGTCTTTCTAGTTTAGTAACTATGTCCTTTTTATTTTGATGTAGTCCCACTTGTCAAGTCTCTATCCTATCTGTTGTGCCCCTGGGACTTTATTCAAGAAGTTTCTACCTATACCTGTAAGTTCTATTGCTCTCCTCTTCTCTCTTGCAGCAGTTTCAAAGTTTCAGGTCTGGCATTGAGATGTTTGACCCACTTTGAGTTGACATTAGTGCGTATGACATTACTGCATGTAGATACCCAGTTTTCCAAACACTGACTATTGAAGAGGCTATTCCCCACCCACTCTGGGTCCTTTATCAAATATCGGATAACTGTAATGTATGGTTTTAATTTTTGAACCTTCTAATCTATTCCATTGATCTTTGAATCTATTTTTGTGCCAATACTAAGCTTTTTTTGTTGTTATTATAGCTCTATAGTAGAGTTTGAGGTCTGGTGTTGTGATACCACCCACATTGCTTTTTTGGTGTGTGTGTGGGTTGAATTGCTTTGGTTATTCTAGGATAGTTTTTGCTATTTGGGCAAAGAATGTTATTGGGATTTTGATGGGAATTGCATTGAATTTATATATATGATCAAGTTTTTAAAAGGCTAATATTCATCTATGAAGCTGGAAATAAGATGGTTTCAGGGTGCTTTCTGGATTGAGAAAATACTGTATTGTGTGTGTGTGTGTTTGTGCATTTATGTGTGCAGTTTTTAAAATATTTATTTATTTATTTATTTATTTATTTATTTATTTATTTATTTATTTATTTGTGCCAGTCTTGGGGCTTGAACTCAGGGCATGAACGCTGTCCTTGGACTTTCTCAAGATTAGAGCTCTATCACTTGAGCCACAGCAGCACTTCTAGGTTTTTCTTTTTGCCAGTTGTGGGATTTGAACTCAAGGTGTGAGCACTGTCCTTGGACTTTTCTCAAGGCTAGAGCTCTACCACTTGAGCCACAGCACCACTTCCAGCTTTTTTCTATGTATGTGGTACCAAGGAATTGAACCTGGGCCTTCGAGCAGGACTCTACCACTAGGCCACACTCCCAGCCTGTGTGTGCAGTTTTGTAACAATAATGAGGTTTGAACTCAAAGCCTTGGGCTTCTTAGGCAGGTGCTCTAATGCTGAGGCACACTGCTAGCCCATTCTTTTGTTTTTGACATGGAATCTTAAGATTGCTCAGGCTGTTCTGTGCCTTGTCAGCCTCACAAGTTGTGGGAACTACAAATGTCACCACCATGCCAGCAACATTTTGCATTTTAATTGTAGTGGTGATTGTTGTAAGGATATGGCTCTGTCATCACTCAGAGCTGTATATATATATATATATATATACATATATATATGACATTGTATGTAAATTATATCTACAAAATGTGAAAATCTTGACTGTGCTGGTCAAAGAACCATATGGTTTTTTAACACAAAGACTACCAATTCTATTGTCTATACCAGTCACTGTATACACTTTTTTTGTGCAATTTCATTGATCCATGACTCACATACATTTATTTATTATTTTTTGTGATATTGGAGATTGAATTCAAGATTTTGCACAAAAAATCACTTGAACTATATCCCATCTTTTTGCCTTTAGTTTATATATATATGTATATGTATATGTGTATATATATGTATACATACATACATACATACATACACACACACACACTCTGGGCCTGGATACTGTCCCTGAGCTCTTCAGCTCAAGGCTCAAGGTTACTAGTGCTCTGCCATTTGTATATATATGTACATATATATATATACACAAATGTGTGTGTATACACATATATATATTAAAAATAAGGATTTGTATTAATTTTTTGCTTAGGCAGGCCTCATACTGTTTCCACCTCCTAAACAGCAATGATTCCAGTCATGTGCCACCATGCCTGGCCTATTTATTTATGTTTTTGATGACTGTGGTCTTAATTTAATCTTATTTATTATTTATCTATTTATTTAGTAGCACTAAGGATTAAACTCCAGGCCTATGAATACCAGTTGAACTACATACCAGTCCTATTTTTGTTGTTGTTGTTTTTGTTGGTCATGGGGCTTGAACTCAGGGCCTGGAAGATGTCTCTGAGCTTTTTCACTCAAGGCTTTGAGCCAGAGCTACTTCTGGTTTTCTGGTAGTTAGTTGGAGATAAGAGTCTCATAGGCTTTCCTACTCCAGCTACTTCAAGGCTTGTGCTCTACCATTTGAGCCACAGCACCACTTCTGGCTTTTTCTGTGTATGTGATACCAAGGGATCAAACCAGGGCTTCATGCATGCTAGGCAAGCACTCTGCCACTAGGCCATGGTTCTAGCCCTCTCTTTACTTTTTTTGACACAGGGTTTTGCTATATTGTCCTAGCTGGCCCTGAATTCTAGAAATCATCCTGCCACAGCCACCCTTAGTGGATGGGACTACAAATATACATCACTGCACTGGTGTAAGTAACCTTTATAAAGTGAATAATTCCATGGGAATTATTGTATTTACAAAGGTTTGCAGCTTTTACTACTATCTGGAACATTTTTGGAATACTTTCATCACTCCAGAAAGAAACCCCAGTCCAAAGACCTGCTTCCTGTTTTTTTGTTGTTTGTTTGTTTTTGTTTATTCATATGCTGCTAAGTTTTCTTGGTTGGTGATTTGGCACTGTGAACTCTTCTGTGGGCTTATACTCAGATTTGAACTCAAGGTCTTATGATTTTTTTTTCTCACAGCCTGCATTCCCCCATTTGAGCCACCCTTCCAATCCAGCTTTTTAGCTGGTTAATTGGGGATAAAAATCTCTTGGACTTTCCTCTTTGGTCTGATTTTCAACTGGGAGCTCAGATCTCAGCCTTCTAAGTAGCTAGGATTCTAGGTATAAACCACTAGCATCTGGATATTTGTGAATTCTTATTAGCAGTTGAGATGTTGAAAATGCAAAAAGGTTTAAGAAAAATGCATGCAAAACTATAAAGTTGGAATTTCACACCTATTTACTTTTCTCCTCTGACTCCTCAGTTGGGAAGAGAAATGATAATGAGACAGAGCTGGGGCTCTCTAGGGACGGAGGGTAGAAAATAGTATTAGGAGAATGCCCTAAGGTAAGAGATAGAGGAGTTAGGGGTGGGTAGAAGCAAGCTACACATCTTAGGAAGACAATGAAGTGGAATGATCTTGGGAAGCTTCCTGGTGGAAGTAGCTTTGGGACCATGCCTTTTATTCTGCTTTCCCTTCCCTTTTCTTTTTCCTCCTCCTCCTCCTCCTTTTTTTCCTCCTCATTTTCTTCTTCAGTGTTGAAGATTGAATCCAGAATCTTTCATACGTTAGGTAAGTGCACTCAGCCCTCTGGTCAGTGCTTATAATTATACTGTATTTTACAGTTTAAGAAGACTGATTATAGGTGGGTACTAGTGACTCTCACTTGTAATCCTAATTATTCAAGAGGGTGAGATCTGAGGATCTGGTTTGAAGCTAGCCCAGACAGGAAAGTCCCTGTGAGACTCTTATCTCTAATTAACTATTTAAATCCATAAATGGAGCTGTGGGTCCAACTGGCAGAGTGCTAGCGTTGAGCCCAAAAGAGCTTAGGGACTGTGTCTAGACCCCTGAGTTCAAGCCTCATGACCAGAGAAAAAAATAATCATAACTATTTTGTCTTTGGACAAATTACAGAGATGAAGAAATAACCCAGGGAGGTATGGGCCTCTACAAAAGTCCCACAAAAAGTTTCTGAGAGAAGCAGTGACTAAATCTGAACTTGACCTCCAAGCTGTTTACCACTAAGCCATTGTTTTTCCCCTCACAAAATGGCATAGGCAAGAGCTTTGTCTGGGGAGGCAAGGGAGGCTGCAGAAGTCAAGGCACAAAGATGGAGCAGGGTAAATGTTGGTAGAATTCATAATAGCAGACTACTTCTAGGGCAGCATAACAGGTGGGGCCTCAGTGGAGAGTGGCATAGGGTAAACAGCAGGACAAGTCTCTTGGACAAAATCAGCAAGAGGCTTGATTTCTGACAGTTTTATAATATTTAAATAAACTGAAAAATAATGTGTCCTGGTTGGGAAAATGAAATGTTATTTGTTCTGTTAAAATTAGTTCCTAGATTTAAGAATGATAAAGAAACACATGAGGAAATGCTCATCATCCCTGGCCATAAAGGAAATGCAAGTTAAAAAAAACCCTGAGATATCGTCTTACCCCAGTTAGACTTGCCAATGTTCTGAATGTGAACAACAACAAATGTTGGTGGGGATGTGGTGTAAAAGGAAGCCTACTGCACTGCTGGTGGGAATGTAAACTACAACCACTCTGGAAAGCAGTCTGGAGGCTCCTCAAAAAACAAAACATAGATCTTCCCTACAACTTAGCCACACCACTGCTAGGCATCTAGATGTCCTGCATATCATGAATCAATATGACAAGGACACCTGCACATCCATGTTCATTGCCACACTATTCACAATAGCCAAGATATGGAAATAACCCAGGTGCTCCGCAATAGATGAGTGGATAAAAAAAAAAATGTGGTACCTATACACCATGGAATTCTATACAGCAATTAGAAAGGATAATGTTGGGCCAGGAGTTTGGCCTAGTGGTAGAGTGCTTGCCTAGCATGCATGAAGACCCAGGTTTGATTCCTCACTACCACATACATAGAAAAAAGCTGGAAGTGGTGCTGTGGCTCACCTTGAGAAAGCTCAAAGACAGTGCTCAGGTCCTGAGTTCAAGCCCCAGGACTGGTGAAAGAAAGAAAAGAAAAAAGAAAAGAAAAGAAAGGAAGGATAATGTCATTTGCAGGGGAATGGATGGAACTAGAACAAATCATGCTGAGTGAGGTAAGCCAAGTTCAGAGAGACAAATGGTTACATGTTCTCTCTAATATGTGAAAGTTAGATTTAAAATACAATGGGCTTTGACAAATTATACAAGATTCTAGACATTCACATACAATAGTCTTAGAATCACCAAGGTGTAATACCCAAGCTCCTATTCATATGTATATAAAATAATATGCACATTGAAATTAACTCCAAAAATAAGGAAACAGAGGACCTTTTCTTAATTTGTCTTTTCATTTTCTGATGACTCTGCATTATTTACCTCATATATAGTGTCTAAAGGAAGGCAGGGGGAGGACACAGAATCAGTGGTAAAAAAGTGCAGCACGGCTTCACTGGACGTAGATGAAAGTGAACCACACCATTTGTGGGTAGAGATGGGAGGGAATGGGTGAGAATTAGAGATTATGCAAAAGGAAGGAAATGTACTAATTACTTGATGTAGGTAAAGGTAACTCCTCTATATATCACCTCCTAGACAACAATAAAGTTAAACAACTTAACAAAATAAATTGTAAAAAAAATAGTTCCTAGATTAATGTAACTTCAAATCAATCTCATATTTTTGGAACAAAAAATGTGATCAACAATAGGTATTTAATAATATTTACTAAGCACTTAAGTGCCAGACATTGAGCTTGTGAGTTATGTTACTTTCATTCCCATTATATAGACTGTAAGGCCTAGAGAGGTAACTTGCCAATTTCACAGGGCTGTTAAATGTTGAAGTAGGATAGATTGTCTCTCCTCAAAGCCAATGCTCTTAATGGTTATGTAATTATCCTGGACTGTTTATGGACACACAATTCAGTGTAGAACAAGTGATATTTTGAAAAACACAGACCTCAAAAGTGAGAATTAAATCTTGGCAGATGTGAGAAGGTCTTTCAAAGGACCAATATTAATATCCACATACTATTTGCTCAAACCAAGATCTATGGAAGGAAATGGAGAATTCAGACATACACTAACCCAAATCAAAAGCCTACTAACATAGAGTAAGGGAAAAAATTCTTCAGTAAATGGTTAGTGCGTAAGAAATAGTAATTGGTGACAGAGGTGGTGAGTTAAATTCACATTTTACTCCAAGATAAAGCAAAATTAAATGGATGCTGACAGTCATCCAATAATTAAATATGAGATCAAACTGTACATCGGTTTGATCAGATGAGGGGAAGAGTCACCATTAAGAAATGAAATGTTCGAAGTCAGAAGAGGTTCAAGTCCTCAACAGATGGATAGGAATGGATCATTTATTTGAGCAGGAATACCCATAGTAAATGCACAGGATCATTTGTGTTTGAATATCCAGTCATCTAAAAAAAATGTCCAGTAACTTAATTTTTACTAGCAGACAATAAAGTGGGGGAGAGAAACTGGCGCTCGTTGCTTAGGAATGTGCACAAAACTATCTACACTAGCTACTTGGAGGTGGTACGATAATTGTGGCAGCTCTTTGGGGAAGTCATATAACATTGAAGGAAAAGTCACTGTCATTTGTAGAATTCCACCTGGAAGCTTTTCCAGTCTCAGAAGTTCATCTCAGTGCAAAACTCAAGGATATATTACCAAACAATCACAAAGAAACAAACTATGTTAGGTGTCTAAGTGAATGATCAAGATACCTGCACACCTTCAAATGATTATGCAAACAAAGGGAAAACTGAAGTCAAAGTAGCAAATCCAAGAAAACGTGTGGCTGCAACAATGTAAAGATATGTATCTACATGGACTGTCTCATGCCTGAAAAGTGAAATTGTGTAACAAAAATGTATACTTTATTCTTTCAACATTGGCCTTCCCATCTCTGGTTATCACAGTCTTTTTAGTGGTGCTTACACAAAAACAGAAATCTGGATTCAAATCCAGCCTTGTAGCATGGCTTAGAGCAAATGTGTAAAGCGGGATGTTTTCCAGGACGGCTGAAATCAGCGAATTACGGAACGGTGTTGGTTTTCTGGTGGACGTGCCCCTTCCCTGATGGCCCACCTGGCTGGGCACTCATGGGTCCCAAGTTCCCCTTCCAGGGAACTTGGCGCAGGCGTGCGCGCGCGCTGTCCCTGTCCCATGGGCACCTGCGCTGGCGAGGGAAGGGATGAGCTCGGGAAGTGTAACCGCCCCTGGGCATCTCAGGCGGCGGCGGGGTTGTCGGGAGACACCTCCGAGTGTAAGTTTCTCCTAGCCGGGCTCCGAATCCTCCCGCCGGCATTCGGCGGCACCTTGGTGCGCGGACACCCAGACACAGGAGGAAGCCTGAGGGCCTCTCTTGCGCACAAAGGGCCCCCGAGTTGGACTTGGCAGGCAGGGGATCCGCGGTGTCTCTTTTAGATCTCAGCACGCAGCGGCTCCCCGACGTGAGGCAGCAGGCGGGTGCTGCCCCTTTGGACAACAGCCTGCGCCCATCGGGGACCTGGCAACCGTCCTGCCCTTTTCTCGCTGGTGCCTTGTAGCCCAAGGGGGTCACGTGCGGGCAGCGGCCGCTTCGCCCAGCCGGCCGGGACGTCAGGACCGACCTCGAGGACTCCGCCGGGTTCCCCGCCGCTCGGTCCAGAAGCCGAGGGGAGGTCGTTCCCCGAGTCGGAGCAGGACCCGGGCCGGCGCGAGGTCTCTGGAGAGCGTGTCTCCACGTCTCTGCAGGTCCCACGCGGGGCTGCAGCGCCGTCGGGGACCCGAGGCGCCCCCTCCCCGTTTGAAACCCACCCCGCCGCCCCGGGAGGGGGTGTTCTCGGTGAGGTACGGCTTGGGGACCAGAGAGGCGGGGATGGCACCGGACTCGCAGGCTCCAAGACGCAGACGCCTCGCCTCTGCCCCTGCCCGGCCGGGGGACGAGGGGAGGTCGGGCCCCGGGGGCGCCACGCGAAGCGCGAGGGGCGCAGGCTGCCGGGAGGACCGCGGAGCTGGGGGTGGGGGGGGCCGCGGGCGCATGCGCCCTGCGCCCGTGCCATATTGGAATGAGTCGGAGCGCGGAGCGCCGCCGCCGCCGCCGCCTCCGCCGGAGCGCGGGTGGAGGGGGGCGGGGAGAGCTGCCGGCCGCCCCGCTCCGCCGAGCCCAGCAGGAAGAAGGGCGCGAGCCGGCGAGCGCGAGCGGCGAGGGCGGAAAAAGCACCGGCGCGAGCGAGTGAAAAGAAGAAAAGAAAGAAAGAAAAGGAACGCGAGAAGGGGGGGAAAGAGCGAGCGAGCGAGCGCGCGCGCGAAAACTCCCGGCAGGTAAAAAAGCGGGGCCGCCGGCTGGGCCTTCCCGCGCGGCGGCCTGAAGGGGCGGCGGCGGCGCCGGCGCCGGGGCGAGAGACCGCGCGGCGCCCCCCCTCGAGGCGGCCGCGTAACTTTGCCAACGGAAAACCGCCGGGAGCTGGAGGGCAGCGGGCGCGCGGGTTGAGGCGCCAACGGGCGGCGGCGGCACGTTGGGGGCGGGGGCGAGATGGGGGGGAGCGCGGCGCTCGCGCGCGGCCCCGCGCACCGGCCGGCAGGGCTGCGGGGACGCGCCCGGACACCTCGCCGCCGCATTGAGCGGCGTCCGTGGCCGCCAGCCCGGGGCGGACGGCGCGCATCAGGCCCCGGGGCGGGGGGCGCGTGAAAGGAAAAGTGGCCGGACCGAGGCAGCGGCGGACGCCCAAGTTCCCCGGCGCGCTGGGCCGGCCGCGCGCTCCCCCCCGCGCGCGCGCCGCGCTCCCGCCCGCCGAGCCCCCGCGGACCCGCCCCCTGGGCTCGCTCCGGGCGGGGCGCGAACCCGCAGCTTGGTTGGGCGCGCCGCCGGGGCGCCGGGTGGCAACTTCGGAGGGCCCAGGCGGCCGCTGCGCAGTGGCGGAGCGTCTAGCGGCCGCCGCAACCGGTGGCTTCGCCCGCCGTTGTGTATCGAGCGGGCCTCCCGGGCTGCGGTGCTTCGTGCGCTGACGCCCGGCCTCGGAGCGGACCCGGCCCCCTGTTTCGAGGCGCTGGGCAGGTCCGTGACCGTTTGGATTTGGGTTTCTTCAAGTCTGGTTTTGGTGTCTGAAAAAAAAAAGAGGAGACGGCAGAGAGGGCGAGTCTCGGGGAGCGAGGCCTGCTCTCCGCGGAGCAGAAATGCCTTTCACCATCAGAAATAAATTTCCGCGGAAAGGATGTGCATGTGTTAAGTTTTTCCTGAGACGTTAGCTGCTCGTGTGGGGTCTAAAACTAAGCCGTCAGCCTGGGCCACCTCCGGATCTTGGCCGTGCGCGAGAATGGAGCAGGACGCTCTGGCCACCAAGTGGGCTTTTACTTGGTGAGGACTGTTCCCCGGGGCTCATACAAAACTGGGGGGGTAAATGGCCCCAAGGGATGTTTCCTGAGCCTTCCCTCGCAGAGTATGTTTTTGAGATCCACCAAAGAGGTTTGAAAGAAAATGCGATAGATTTTTGCTAACATCGGTGTGACTTTCCTTGAGCCACCTTTTAAAGATGTACTTTTATTTCCTCTAGAAAAATACCCAGGCACGAGACCTTACTGTTTTGACACGTTTGACAGAGACAAGTGTCATCAAGGCTTCCATTCTAGTGAACTGTAGGCAGAACGTTGAATCCTTCTAAGCCCACAGGGAGATTGAGAGTTCAGATTTGTTTGCAGTACCAAGAAAGTAACAATCTGGTGGAAACAGGAGTGGCCTAAAGTCAGGAAGCACTTGTTACTAGGGCTGTCTCTGACCAGTGGGAACGAGATATAGATTTGATTCTCCTTATTTGCTAATTGCGATAATCTTTCTGTGTACTTTTGGTTCATAATTTGGCAACTTCTTAAAATGGACTTTAAAAAATATGTTTTGAAAGGTGTTCACAAAATGCATCTTCTTATGTATTTTTCACTGAGTGTACGTATGAGGGGCTTTCATTGTGATATGAACATATGCATAGTGTGCTTTGAATACGTTCACCTCCACCGTCTCCCCATTGCTCCCCTCCCTTATTTTCCAAACGGTGATTGGTGGATTCCTTACGTTGTATGTTACAATATGCATCCGTAAAGAAATTCATGTAGAAAATAATCTTGGTGGCAATATTCAGGAAAACTTTACGTAAGACATTTGAACAAAGACGTTAAGACTATTGGAAAATGGAGTTGTGGCTCAGGTGGTGTAGTGCCAGCTTTGCATGAGAGTCAAGTGAGAACCAAGTGAGCCTGACACCCTGAGTTCAATCCCCAGTACTGGTACTCCCTCCTGCCATCCAAATATGTATCAGTGTGTTTAAGAAATCATGTATTTTAAAGTTGAGATGTAATTTATGGTAAGATCCTAATAGTATAATTGAATGATATTTCACATACGTGTATACCCTGATAAACACACAGATGAAGTTTTAGAACATTTTCAGGCTCCTGAAAGGCCCTCTTTTGTTCCAGCCCATTCAGGAAACACTTTTTCCCTCCCTAAAGACCAGTATTCTGACTTTAGTATCAGAGAACCTTGTAGGGGATGAAAAAGGAACAATATTAGCCAGGTGTCTGTGGCTCACTCTTGTAAGCCTAGAAGGCTGAGAACTGAGGATTATGGTTCAAAGCCAGCTTTCACAGGAAAGTCAAGAGACTTATCTCCAACTAACCAACAAAACGCTAGATATGGAGCTATGACCTAAGTGGTAGAACACTAGCCTTGAGTAAAAAATACTCAGGGACAGTGCCTGGCCTGAGTTCAAGTCTCAGGACTGCCACCAAAAAAAAAAGAAAAAAAAAACGGTGAGGAGAACTATTAATAAAGGGAACAATTAAGTTGAAGAATAGCAGGTACATAAACTTGGATTTGTTATAGTCTTTTAAGCTATGATTCTGTGATTTTATGAGTCTAAGGCTTTTACCTAATTTAATATTTGAACTGATTTTATAGTTAGGTTATTAGTTTTATTATTTTTTGGTCTGTTGTGGGACTTGAACTATGGGCCTGGGCATTGTCCCTGAGCTCTTCAGCTCAAGGGGTCCAGGGTGCCCTACCCCTTGAGCCACAATGCCACTTCTGGTTTTCTGGTGATTACTTGGAGATACAAGTCTCACAGACTCTCATCTGGGCTAGCTTTGAACTGTGGTCCTCAGATCTCAGCCTTCTGAGCAGCTAGGATTATAGAGGCATGAACCAGCATACCCAGC
Source organism: Megascapheus bottae (assembly GCF_031878675.1). Classification (NCBI taxonomy): domain Eukaryota; kingdom Metazoa; phylum Chordata; class Mammalia; order Rodentia; family Geomyidae; genus Megascapheus; species Megascapheus bottae. The sequence continues at coordinate 17,273,511 of NC_143510.1, forward strand.
TAGTTAGGTGTGTGTGTGTTTGTTTGTTTGTTTTGTTGTTGTTGTTGTTTGGTGGGTCATGGGACTTGAACTTGGCCTGGGTGCTGTCCCTGAGTTCTTCAGTTCAAGGCTACTGCCCTACCCCTAGGCCTGGGCATTGCCCCTGAGCTCTTCAGCTCAAGGCTACATCCTACCTGGAGCCAAGCCCCATTTCCTATTTTATACAGGTAACTGGAGATAAGAGTCTCAGGTCCTTTTGTGCCTGCGCTGGCTTTGAACCTTGATCCTCAGATCTCAGCCTCCTGAGTAGCTAGGATTACAGGCATGAGCCACTACACCCAGCTTAGTTAGGTTGTTTTTGAGTTGAGGTAGTACTTTGTGTGTTTGGAGCTGTGGTTTTAGAGTCCTTATGTTCACAGTGCTCGTATTATTTTCTTACTACTCATTTTGGATATATTTGTGGACAATGGGTTTAAAGGATGAATCTCAAACTTTCCTACCAAGTCAGAGTTTATCAGTAAACAAATCTGTTCCTTAAAGCTTAGAATTTGCTAAGGAAATTGAATGAAAATTGATTTTTTTTTAAGTTCAGTGAATTAAGTATGTGGGTATAAAGCTTTGCTGACCTTTTAAATGACAACATAATTGCTTTATTTATATATGAAAGATATATACCTGGTTTACCAAATCATTAAAAAGTGAAAGCAAATGACAATGAAAGCAGAGACAGAAGGGAATTAAAAATTATGTCATGTGTGATTTTTTTTTTTAAAGATTTTTTTTTTGACATCTGACTATTTAGGAAGGTGAGTTTATATCATCTACTGGAAGCAAATACTGCATCATTTTGTTTTCCTCGGTGTGTGTGTGTGTGTGTGTGTATGCATGCTCACACGTGCACGCACATTTTTATGCCTTTACTTGTTTATTTTTATGCCTTGTTTTTACTGCCAAAGGAGAGAATTAGATGTTGTAAATGAATTCTTACTTTGTTATTGTCTAACAAAGGCCTGTGTTTTTTCCTGCAAGAACATCTGTGTGAGATGGAAAGTGAGGTGGTCTCAGGCTTGTGTTAGAAATGTGTGGGGTAATAGCCCGCACACATGTTCAAAGGTCTTCCTTTGTGAAGCAATTTCACTGAGTAATTCTTTTTTCTCAGCTAAGCAGTTAAATGATACAACTAAGCTGTATTTGGTTACTTTGCCCAAGGCCTCTTTAGCCAAGTGAGTACTTGATGACTTAGTTATTGTTGAGACAGATGTATTTATTTATTCATTTAGAGATTGTTTCTAGATTTCTTGGCTTCTTATTATTAAGACTGTTTAATTTAAAAATTGTTAAAACCTGCTGGAGCTGGGTGGTGGTGGTAGTGGTGGTGGTGGTTTATAGGTATATTCTAGTTAGTTATGAGGCTGAGATCTGAAGATTATGGTTTAAAGCCACCCCAGGTAGTTTATCTCCAATAAACTACTCAGAAAAAAAAAAAAAAGCCAGACTTGGAGTTGTGGCTTAAGTGATAGAGCACTAGCCTTGAGCACAAAAGCTCAGCACCAGTTCCCTGAGTTCAAATCCCAGGATCCATCACCCACACACACAAAATTATTAAAACCTTAAGAGATGCAATTAAAGACATACAGAATAAATAGGCAATTTGTAAGTTATGATTTTCCTTTAAAATACTTTGCCTGGGGACCGGAGTTTCACCTGGTGGTAGAGTGCTTGTGGAACATGCATGAAGATCTGGGTTCTATTCCTCAGTACCACATACATAGAAAAGCCAGAAGTGGTGCTGTGGCTAAAGTGGTAGAACGTTAGCCTTGAGGAAAGCCGAAGGCCAGTGCTCAGGCCCTGAGTTCAAGCCTCAGAAACTGGCCCCCAAAACCCCCAAAAAACAACAAAAAAAACCCAACTTTGTCTGTTCCCAATCTTACTGTATTTGTAGGGTATTTTTATTTTCATGGTGATAAATAGACTGAGATTACCTGTAGTATGGCTGTGTAGCAGGAGATGTCATTTTGATTCACAACCAGTATTTTAGAATAATTTAAATGAGAATGATGAGAATGAAAGAACATGTAAATGTTTGATCAGGGTGTTTTCTTTCAGAGAAAAGCATTATCTAAATAAGGTGTTTTGTACCTGAGAAACAATGTTTCTCTATATACACAGTTGCTAAATTGGATGAGAGTGTCTGGGGATTTTGGTTTCCTGGGAGATTTTGAACCATTCGACTGTAGGGAATGGGATTTTGATAGGATTCTTACCATTATTTAAGTGATGAAAAATGATTAGAATAGGAAGAATGTAGTCAGGCTACTGTAAGCTCATGTTTAAACTGGGAGCTAGTCTCACAGATTTTCTTACTGAGGCTGGCTTTGAACCATGATCCCAGCTAGGATTTGTAGCATGAGCCACCAGTGCCTACCTTGGAAGTAAATTTTTTAAGGAAGATTTCCATAGCAGGTGTAATAGAAGTCAGAAAGTCTGTTTTTGTTGTTGTTGTTTTGTTTGCCATTCCTGCCTTGAACTCAGGGTCTGACCACTGTCCTTAGGCTTTCTCAGGAGTAGAGCTCTACCACTTGAGTTATAAAACTACTTTCAGCTTTTTCTATGTATGTGGTACCGAGAATCGAAGCCAGGTCTTTGTGCATGCTAGGCAAGCACTCTACCACTAGGCCAATTTCCTGACCCCAAGTCACAAAATCTTGTACACTAGGATTTGTTTATCTCCCCTGGAGAGCACTGAAGGCTCTGAGTCCAACTGTGTAAGCAAGTTACCTTTTCTTTAGATGCAATTTAGGCATACTTGGGTATCAGATATTCCCCAAGCAAGATGATGAAGAGAAACTGTAAAAGCAAAGGTTACTAGAGGTTGAGGTCTCCTGCTTGGGGCCAGAACTTGTAAATCTTAGGATCTTATCTTTCTGAATTGTCACTGATATTCAGTTTTGTACTGAGTAAAAGGAAGCCAGACTTGAACTCATACCCGTAATCCTAGCTGCTCAGGAGGCTAAGATCTGAGACTCATGGTTTGAAACCAATCCAGGCAGGCAAATTCAAGACACTCTTACTAGTTAATCAGCCACAGGCTGGTAGATGGAGCATGGTTCAAGTGATAGAGTTCTTTCCTTGAGAGAAAGAGCTGAGCAAGGTCTTAAGGCCTAGAGGTCAAGCCCCGATATAAAAAGTTTAGATGTCTACATTAGCCTTCAGATATGGGAAGGACATGATTAGTAATCTCCAGAAGTTTTTGATTAGTCAAGGCTATGCTACCTTTCACTCTTACTTTGTATGAATATAACACCAGTATTTAGAAAGGTTTACATAATAATAATGCCACAAAATTAACTCTTCATTGAAATTAAGTATATAAACATCATTTATCAGGATCATAGGAATTGAACAGTTGTGTACTTTCATAATGGCTGAAAAAATATAAATTTTTCTTGTTTTTGCTTTTATTATTATTATTATTATTATTATTATTATTTTTCCAGTCCTAGGACTTGAACTCAGTGCCTGAACACTGTCCTTGGACTTTCTAAAGGCTAGAGCTCTACCACTTGAGCCACAGCACCATTTCTGGCTTTTTTCTATGTATGTAGTACGGAAGAATTGAACCAGGTCTTCATGTATGCTAGGCAAGCACTCTACCATTAGGCCAAACTCCTGGCCCCTATTATTTTTTTTTAATATTGTCTGGTAAATATGAGGTGAGTGTCCTGGATGCTGTGTGATGTGGCATAGCATCAATCATCCTCCCTTTGTGGCAAGGGCTTCTTTGTCATGAAGCCTAATTCTTGTTGTGCTAGTTTAGAAGTGGCATAGTGGCTCAAAGGCTCGGGGACAGTGCCCGGTCTCCCCTCCCTTCCCCCCCCAGTTCTAGCCCCATGGTAACAAACAAACCACCACCACCAACAACCCAAAAAACAACAACAAGAAAACTTCTGAATAACCCATTACTTCTTAGTGTAATTAATATTTATTACCTTCATTTTCTTTCTTTTAAAAGATTTGTCTTTTGCTCTTCAATCAAGAGATTATATATTTATACTTTAAGTACATTGTTTATGTATTATCATTAATACAAGTAACACAGGGCTGGAGGCATGGTTCAGGGGTAGAGCAATGGCCTGGCAAGCATGAAGCCTTGAGTTAAGTCTAAGTTATGCCAAAAAAAAAAAAAAAAGCCTGAGTATAAACTGACACCTGTCTCAAAAATAATCAAACTCATGTTCTCATGCTGCCAGTTTGAAGCCAGCCCAAACAGTAAAGTCTATGAGACTCTTTTATCTCCAGTTAACTACCAAAAATAGATAGATAGATAAATAAATAAATAAATAAATAAATAAATAGATGGCAGATATAGGGAGCTGTGACCGCCAGACCCCACTAATGGCTGTGCAAGGGATGTTGTGGGTTGGGTGGGACCTTTGGCGACCTCTTTTGATGAGTCTCCCTTCTCTGCAGCAGGTGCTGGAGGAAGAGAGTGCCAAACCTGTTTCTGAAGATACCATCCACCATTTCTTTCCCTAACCATTAATTTTTATCCTGTTTCAGCTTTCTGTTAACTTTGAGAAAAGTCTACAGTCTTAAGTTTTTCACAATCTTAGGTTCTGGTATAACACTCTTTCTATACTGCCTCCTTTGGCATCTTCCCTATTTTCCCTGGCCCTTGTCTCTGTCCTCATTGTGACCCCCTTTTCCAGAGTTCTAGCCTCTTCAGAACATCTGATTCTTCCCATTGCTGTCTGGCTAGAAACTTTTACACTTACTCTTTTGTTTTTCTGGGGCCTCTGCTCTGTAAACCATGCGCAAGGATCCAGCAAGGCCTTTCTTTGCTCCTAGATGCAACCTGAAGACTCACATTTTGAACATAGCCCTTGATAGCTCCAGGAGCCCTGTGTTGAGACAGACCCTTCTCTCTCTTTGACTTCTGTGTGACCTTTCCCTTGTTTCCTAGTCCAGGGGCTTGAACTCAAGACCTGAGGACTGTCCTTGGGCTTTCCTCAAGGTTAGGGCTCTGCCACTTGACCATAGCACCATTTCTGGCCTTTTCTATGTATGTAGTACTGAGCAATCAAACCCGGGTCTTCATTCATGCTAGGCAAGCACTCTACCACTAGGCCAAACTCTTGGCCCTCCCTTGTATCTTTATGTCTTTCTTAATTAAGTCATCTACATTAGATTCTGGGCCCTCTGAATCCTTTCTGCTGGGCTTCAGCTCATGCATCCTGTGCTTGTCAGACCTGTCTTAAGTTGGAGGCCTCTTTGACATTCAAAATCCACTTGTCCAAAATGTAGTCATATTCTCCCTTTTCTCCTCAGTGATGGTATTTCTTTTTTCTTCAGAAGCTTTCCTATAAACTCAGGGACTTCTTGAATTTCCAATCTCTGACTCCAGAATGGATAGATCTGATTTTTTGGTTTTCAGATGTATGAGATATGGAACTTTGGTCAAATGAAATTTTCCTAGGAAGCCCAGTATCTAAAATCACTAAAATACTTTTCTGGTGACAAAGGGGTAAAGGGCTAGTAGCATCCTGTCCTGCCAGCTATGTATCCCGGGCTATCCTTTTCTCTGAATTAAGGCTGGCAGCTGGTTCCTGGGATAGCCATTCCTGTGTAGAGTTATTATCAATACTGCTTCAGGGCATTCTGCATGCTTGACTGCCAGCTGTTCTGTACCCTAGTTCTTTTTTTTTGGCCAGTTGTGGGGCTTGAACACAGGGTCTGAACACTGTCCTTGGACTTTTCTCAAGGCTAGAGCTCTACCACTTGAGACACAGTACCACTTTCAGCTTTTTTCTATGTATGTGGTACTGAGGAATCAAACCCTGGTTTTCGTGCATGCTAGGCAAGCATTCTACCACTAGGCCAAACTCCTGGCCCCTGCACCCTGGTTCTTTTCCATTATTTTTTCTTTTGGAAAAAAAAAATTGTTTTTGGTTGATGCTGGGGCTTGAACTCAGGGCATTTGCACTGTCTCTGAGTTCTTTTGCTCAAGGCAAGCATTCTCCTCCTTTGTGCCATGGTTTCACTTTTGTTAGAGATAAAAGTCTCATGGACTTTCCTGCCAGGGCTGACTTTGAACTGCTGTCCTCAGATCTCAGCCTCCTGAGTAGCTAGGATTACAGGCATGAGCCACCAGCATCCAGCAGGAAATTTTTATTTTGATTGTCACCAATGAACATAAAATTAGTGCTGGTGATAGGTCTTTTCCAAGTAAAGCCACATTGGAAAGTGAAACTCATTGTGTGCAAAACTTTCCAAAATGGTTAAGGTTCCTTTCAAAATTAACTTGTCTGCTGTTTCCAATTTATTGTTATTACTTTTTTCTCTCTTTTTATAAGTGTATATTAATTGTACAAAGGCGTTTTGTTGTATTATTTCCATGCATGTAATATAAAGTTCTTTGATCCTGTTCATCCCCTAGTTACTTTTTCTTTTTTCTTTCCTTTTTTTTCTTTTGCCAGTCCTGGAGCTTGAACTCAGTGTCAGGCACTATCCTTAGGCTTTCTCAAACCCAGATCTTCCTGCATGCTAGGCAAGCACAATACTGCTAGGCCAAACTACCACCCCTCATTACTTTTTCTTATTTCCCTCTCCCTTTTATTGAGCATTTTAGTGAGTTTTGTTATTCTATCGTCATATGTGTATATGAAGTTCTTTGAACCTATTTACTGTCCTTCATCTTCCCTTTGTTAGTTCCCCCTCCTCTGTTTTCTACCCTCAAATAGACCCTCCTGTTGTGCTCTGTCATTCTTTTTTTTTTTTTTTTTTTGGCTGCAGGGTGTTTAGTTAGGAAGTTGCCCAGTGGGTAGAGGGAGAGGCTCAGGTGAAAACCCTGATGTGAGGCGATACAGAGATGGCCCTCGAAGGCTACTGAACTTTGGGAAATTTTAGTTGTGCTTGAGGGTGGGACGTTAGAAGAGATATTTGCCCAGCCCAGCCTGAGGAGCAGCCAGCCTGCGGAGGTTAGTTAGATGGTCTCCCATCTTCTTGATAAGCTTCACCTCTTCATCCAGGAAGTCACAGAGATGGGGATCTGTGCTGGCAGAACCCAAGGCATGAAGGTCCAAAATGGCCTGATTCGGGTTCTCCAAGGCCAGGGCAGCTTCCATGGCTTCCAAGGTTTTACCCCACTCATCCTGAGGAGGTTTCTGCACATCCTGGACCTGCGCGCGGTCCCCACAAGGGTTCTGCATCTTCAGGAGACGGTGGGTGCCCACGCCATCCAGAGCCATATTGTCATGATGGAAATAGTATCCCAGAAAGAGGGAGTGTAGGAGGCCAGCGAATGCAGGTTGACCAAGCGGTTGACAGCAGCCTCCACCTCAGTGGAGTCATTCTGACAAATCTGGGAGGTCATGGCCAGTCGTTGGTGTAGAGCTAACCACACACTCGCAAATAGGCATTGGTTGGTCCTGGAAGCAGGAGACAGTGTAGAAGATGAGGGTCGGAGGTTGTGAGTGGAGAGGAGATCCGAAGGTAGTCGCTGGTGGGAGAGAGGAGTCCCGGGTCTGTTCCATCCAAACGCTGTTGAAGCAGGAGACAGATTGCGGGACTGGTGTGCTGCTCAGTTTTTTTTTTGTTGTTGTTTGTTTGTTTGCTTGTTTTTTTTTAAACTCTAGATTTTGTATAGTGGAGAGACCATGGAATACCTGGCTTATTTTGCTTAACAAGATAATTGCAGTTCCATCCATTTTTTATTTTTATTTATGGCTTAAATACATTGTGTATATATGACACATTTTCTTTATTCATTGTTGATTCCAAAGTTTAGCTCTGTGGCTTGTGCTGTTATAAACATGGGTGTACAGGTATCTCTGTTGTGCAATACTTACATTCTTTCAGATATTCCTCCGGATACTCCTTTGGGTATATGGTTAGTGCTGGTACAGCAAGATCATATGGAAGTTCTGTTTTTAGTTTTGTTTGAGAAACTTCAATACTGATTTCCATGGTAGCAGCACTATTTTACATTCCCACCCACAGTGTATAAAACCTTCTTGTTTTGTTGTTGTTTTGAGATTGCCATTCTGGTTAGACTAATATGGAATATAAGTTGATTTCCATTTCCTTTTTTTTTTTATTTGATTATTTGTGGGGCTTGAACTCGGGGCCTGCTGTCCCTGAGCTCTTCAGCTCAAGCCTGCCACCCTACCATTGGAGCCACAGCACCACTTCCTCCATTTCCTTTTTGACCCTGGAAGCTTTTAGTGTGACAGTCAAGTTCTGAATATTCAGATTTTTTAAAGACAAGAGGCAAGCATTTTATTATTGTTTATAGAATCTTGCCTTTTTACTCATAACCCTCCCTCCCTGTCCTCTCTTCTTTCCTTTCCTAATTTTCTTTAAATCCAAGATTGTCCTTCCATTTGGGATCCTCCTGCCTCAATTTCTGGTGTGTTGGGATTACACTGGGATTATAGACATGTGTCACTACACCCAGCATGCAGTATCTATTTTGATTAACATTTTAATTTAGCATTTTTTCTCTTGGGGATGGAGAGTGATAAAGGGGTTGAGATTGATTGGAATATATTACAAACTTGTGGAAAGGTATCAGTGAAATCTCCCTTTGTGTAACTAATATAATTTTTAAAAACCTAAAAAATTCCGTTCTTCAACTTTGTTTTTTAGTCACAGAACTTCATGACAACACTATTTCCCTGGTAACGTTATTTCTTTAGATGTTTGTTAAATATGTTTACATGAGTAAAATCAAGTTGGAGGACATTAGTGCTAGCCATTTGCTTTACTTTTTATGGTAGAGATCATAGAGGCAGTCCAGAGTCCTGTGCTGTGTGGGCATGGAATGAGGTTAACTGTGCTGGATTGATTGTCCCAGTGACTGATGAGAGCCTGTTACATGCAGGTGCAGGAGCTGAGGACCAAGCTTCAGGAACAAATACGTTGGATCCACTTGTCTTCCACTGTTTCAGTGACTCTGCTCTCTCTGGGGATGCTGATAATGGTTCTGTCTGACAAGGATCTGTGGACCCAGGGGAGGTGAATACAGGGGTAGAACAAGTCCCACTTCACTCGTATTCCTCCCTCTGCCTGACCTTCTTGGAAATGGATAAGTTTGGGGAGATTTTTTTTTTTCCTTATGGGTCATGGGGGCTTGAACTTGGCCTGGGCGCTGTCCCTAACCTCTTCAACTTAAGGCTACCGCCCTACACTTGAGCCAAGCCCCACTTTTCATTTTCTAGAGGTTAATTGGAGATAAGAGTCTCAGGTCCTTTTGTGCCCGGGCTGGCTTTGAACCTGGATCCTCAGATCTCAGCCTCCTGAGTAGTTAGGATTACAGGTGTGAGCCACTGCGCCAGGCTAGTTTTGGAAGATTTTGAGGTTATGAGGGAAAGCCCCACTGAAAAGATTATTGACTAGGATGAATTGAGGAAATTTAGGAAACTTTTTAAATTCTAAAGTTTTTAGTTGGAGACAAAATAATAAGTAAAAATGTTTTCTCGTAAAAATAAAATTAGCATCTCATAGTAACATGAGATGTAGGTGGACATTAACTGTTGGTTAATGTATTTGAATCTTTTAAACTTTGTTTATAACAATCACTTAAAAATTAGAATATTCAAGTCCAGGAGTGTGGCTTAATGATAGAGTGCTTGCCTAACATGCATGAGGCCCTGGGTTTGATTCATTGTACCTCATACACAAAACAAAACAGAAGAAAATTAAAAAGAAATAAAAATTTAAAAATTAAAAAAAATTAGAACATTCAACCAGGCCATGGTACCTCACACCTGTAATCCTAGCTGCTCAGGAGACTGAGCGCTGAGGATCTCAGTTCAAACCAAGTTGGGGTAGGAAAATCAGTGAGACTTTTATCTCCAGTTAACCACCAGAAAAACTAGAAGGAGAGTAGAAGGGGTTTCTTCATACTCTCAATCCCTTCATCCATCCATTTTATTGAATTCAAGTTGTGCTACATAGACTTTAGAAATATGGTCATGCAGGGACATGTTCTGAGAAATGTGTTGTTAGGCAGCTTTGTCATTGTGTGAACAGTGTGTACTTAAAACTAAGATAGCTAGAATGGTATCTCTAGGTGATTTAATCTCATGAGAGAACTTTTATAAGTGCCTGGCTCTAGTTTAGAAAGATTGCTCTTAATAGACATTACTTTTTCTTTTATTGTTTTCTTCTAAAATCATAATCATAGGCATAAATTTTCCTCTTTTAAAGAAAGTCTTTAAAGCTGGGTGCTGGTGGATAATGTCTGTAATCCTCTCAGGAAGCTGAGATCTGAAGATCTAGGGTTAATTGAAGCCTCCTGGGCAAGCAAAGAGGCTCTTATCTCCATTAACAGAAAGCCAGAAGTGCAGTTCTGACAAGTGATAGAGCATCAACCTTGAACTTTTGAAAAAGCTAATAAGCAAGAGCATGAGGCCTTGAGTTCAAGTCCTAATACATGCACAAAAAGATATTTAAGCTGAGATACAGATAAATATAAAATATTATTTATTACTATGATTATTATTTTGCCAGTCCTGAGGCTTGAGCTCAGGGCCTGGGCATTGTCCTTGTCCCCCCCCCACCAAGGCTAGTGCTCTACCACTTGAGCCACAGCTCCACTTCCAGCTTTTTTCTGTATATGTGGTACCAAGGACTCAAACCCGGGGTTTTGTGTATGCTAGGCAAGCACTCTACCACTAGGCCACATTCCCAGCCCCAAAATATTGGTTTTGAATTGTGTAAAAAGGTTGCTTATTTTTACTGATCATCATTGCCAGTTTCTTTTGAATTTTACAGAATAATTCTATTTATGTGTATATATATATATATTCTATGTATGTTAAAAAAAACCTTCAAGTAGTGTATTTTATATATTGTTTTATACATAGTTCTTTTAATTTAAAATCATCCAAGTATACATAGTTCTTTCATGTTGTTATTGACTGTTCATTGTATAGATGCACCAGAACTTACTTAGTTGATTATTCGTATGCTTTTTTTTTAGTTAATTCCAGGCCTTTTATACTACAAACATTACCATGAATTAAGATTAAGTAACTGAGGGCCAGCCAAGTGTGTGTGTGTGTGTGTGTGTGTATATATATATATATATATATATATATATATATATATATGTATGTATATATATTCCTATGTACTCAGGAGGTAAAGGCAGGAGAACCACAGGTTTGAGGCCAGCTCAGGCAAAGTTAGTGAGACTCTATCTTAAAGAACAAAACAAAACCCTCAAAACCAAAATAGGAATGGGCTAGGATATATCTCAAGTGGTAGGGTGCTTGCCTAGCATGTTCTAGGCCTTGGGTTCAACCCTAGGGTCTGTTTAAAAAAGAGAAAGGAAGAGATGGTTACCAGTGATTCACGCCTGTAATCCTAGCTATCAGGAAGCTGAGATCTGAGGATATTGGTTCAAAGCCAACCCGGGCATGAAAGTCCATGAGGCTCTTGTCTCCAGTTAACCACCAGAAAATCGGAAGTGGTACTGTGTGTCAAAGTGGTAGAGCTCTAGCCTTGAGTTGAAGAGCTCAGAGACAATGCACAAGCCCAGAGTTGAAGCCCCATAACCAACCAAAACAATAACAACAAAAAACCAAAATGAATAACTGATTTTGTTTGGATTAGGAAAAACTTTGGTGGTGGTATTGGGTGATAATCCTAGTTATAATCCTAGTTTACTTGGAGGTAGAAACAAATTCATGAGACACCAATTTAGCCAATAAAAGCTTGGGTACTTAACACGCTTATTATTAGAGCTTTAAGGAAAGTTATGCATAGGAGGGTTGCAGTCTAGGCCAGCCTGGGCATAATTGCAAGACTATTGGAAAAATAAAACCATATAGGCTGGAGATGTGGCTTAAGTGGTGGAGCACTTGTCTAGGAAGCACAAAAGGCCCGACTTAGTTTAAACTCTAGTACTTCCAAACAAAACAAAAATGTAAGGAAACAAATGAGTCTTTGCTTTGAGCCAGGCATGGTATCACTTTTACTTTATCTTCAGATTGACAGTGTTTTATTCTGAGTTCATCATGTCTTTAAGAAGATAGTGTTCTATAGCCACTACACACCCACTAAGTTGAAAAAACAGAGGAACTGAGTATAGTAGAGTAAGAGAAATTATAGGTAAAGGCCTTTCACTCTCCCAGCTCTACCCATGCCCAACTGCCTGACCCAGTATTGCTGAAGAAGTGTTCTAGGCCGAATCATTAGCTTACTCTTGGGGAATGGAAGCATCTAAGTTGTTGTTAGACTGCCAACGTGTTGAGTGTTACAATCTAATCTGCATTGCATCTTAATCTGGGTGTTTCTGTAGACTTTTGTCTATAAAGAAATTTTAAATATGATGTTCCTGTTTTGGTGCAGAATTTCTAAAGAAACTGAATTTGTGTCTTGAGGTGTTCTGTGGTTGAAGCTTGTGGTGTTACATATCTTAATAATTTAATTCATTTATTATTCTTTGTTCAGAGAACTTTAGAATATCCCTTAGCATGTGTTTATACTCCTGTGATACGGCTTGGGCTTGTCTACTGCTATTTCCTTTAAAATCCTTTCCTAAAAACTGTTAGTTCTTTGTTACTGTAACAAATACCTGAGATAATCAGCTTTTAAAAAGGAAAAATTGGGCTGGGAGTGTGGCCTAGGGGTAGAGTGCTCACCTAGTATGCACAAAGCCCTGGGTTGGATTCCACAGTGTCACATACACAGAAAAGGCTGGAAGTGGCTGAGTGCTAGCTAGCCTTGAGTATAAAACATGTCCAAGGACAGTGCCCAGGCCCTGAGTTTGAGCCCCAGGACTGCCCCCTCCCCCCAGAAAGGAAAAGTTTATTTTGGTTATTGCTTTAGTCTGTGGATGCTTGACCCTATAGCTTTTGACCCTGTGGCAAGATAGGAGGGAGCTGTGGGATTGGTCCTGGGGCTTGAACTCAAAGCCTGGGCACTATCCCTGTGCTGTTTTCTTCAAGGGTATCTTGAAGCAAAGTGGTAGAGTTGCTCTCCCACTGGTGGTTAATTGGAGATGAGTGTCATAGACATTCTTGGCTGGTCTGGCTTTGAATGGTGATCCTCAGTTCTCAGACTCTTGAGTAGTTAGGATTACAGGCATGGGCCACCAGTGACAGTTAAGCCTGTACTTTTTAAAAAGCAGGGTTTTTGTTTGTTTATTTTGTTTGCTTTTAGAAACAGACTGTATGTTGTTCAGGCTAGCCCCAGCCTCAGGATCCTTCTGCCTCAGCCTCCAAAATTACAGCTGTAAACTACCACATCTACTCGGGAACTTACATTCTTCATGGTGAACTGCTCGAGCTTGACTTGATTGGGGCACAATTCACAGAGAAATTTAAAATGTAGATGTCATGCCTTATAATTCAGGAGAGAGACCATGAGGGCAGTCAACAAACACTAACATATACAGTGGTATTTATTTAATTTCATAGGACAAATTAAGCTGCAACACTAAATAGTACAGATAATGTCTTAGATCATGGCCAAAACATTAGAAAGCTAAGGATTAAATCCCGATTTAGTCTAGTCAAATCTGTGTGTTGAACCACAAACCTGAGCTCCACTTCCAGAAATTGTACACAGCAGGAAACTTATCTTCACTGTGGCTGTGATCTCTTGGTGTGATTAAGTGCTTATTTCCTTGAGTTTAGTAAATCTGTGTTTAGACCCAGTCATGTCCCAGATTAGATCTTTGTCACCTACAGGATCATACTGGCCTCTTCTGATCTGATTAAAGACCTATTACTCTTTAAAGGTCCTCATTTAAAGGTCTAAGATGTGACAGACTTGTGTGGTATCTCTGATTCTGGGTCCTTGTGTCTTCCTAGCTCTCTACTCCCTCAGGACTCATTGCCAGTCTTAACTTGTTTCTCTTCCTTTCTCTTTTCACATTAGGAATAAGGACAAAACCCAAACATACATGATTGCCAACTGTATTTATGTCTAATCGAGTCATTGTGATATATGTTGTGATTCTATCATTAAGAAGATTAAGAAGCTGCTTCTGCTTCTCCTTCTTCTTCCTCTTTTTTTTTTTCGTGTGTGTGTGTGTGTGTGTGTGTGTGTGTGTGTGTGTGTGTGTGTGTGCTTGCTTGCGCGCTTGCGCGTGTGCGCACGCCATACCTGGAGCTTAAACTCAGGGCCTGCGTGCACTGTCTCTCAGTCTTTTTGCTCAAGGCTAGTGTTCTACTATCTGAGCCACAGCTCTTTTAATGCTTAATTGGAGATAAGTATTGTATGCTTTACTGTTCAGGCTGGCTTCCATCCCCAAGCCTTAGATCTCAGCCTTCTTGAATAGCTTGGATTGTAGGTATGAGCCACTTTTTTTTTTTTAATTTAGGAATTTCAGTATCTTTTTCTTTTTTGTGGCTTAAGGGTTTGAACTCAGGGACTTTTTTTTTTTTTTTTTTTTTGCCAGTCCTGGGCTTTAGCTCAGGGGCTGAGCACTGTCCTTGGACATTCTCAAGGCTAGAGCTCTACCACTTGAGCCTCAGCACCACTTCCAGCTTTTTTTTTTTTTTTTCTATGCATGTGGTACCAAGGAATCGAACCCGGGTCTTTGTACATGCTAAGCAAGCATTCTTCCACTAGGCCAAATTCCCAGCCCCGAACTCAGGGACTTTTATTTGCTAGATAAGTGGTCTGCTACTTCAGCATGTCCCTGGCTCATTTTGGTGTGTGTGTGTGTGTGTGTGTGTGTGTGTGTGTGTGTGTGTGTGTGTGTGTGTGTGTGTGTGTGTGTGTTGTCCTGGGGTTTGAACTCAGCACCTGGGCACTGGTCCTGAGGTTTTTTTCCTCAAGCCTAGAGCTGCTACTTGAGCCACAACTCTACTTCATGTTTTTTGGTGGTTAATTGGGGATAGGAGTCTCATGGACTTTCTTGCCATGGCAGGCTTCAAACTGCAGTCCTCAGATTTCAGCCGTCTGAGCAGCTAGGATTATAGGCATGAGACAGTGGTGCTCACCTTAGGTTATTTTTTAGGTAGGTCTCACATTTTTTTTTTTTTTTTTTTTTTTTTTTTTTTTTTTTTTTTTTTTTTTACCGGGAGTTAGCATAGACTGTGATCATTGACCTGCAGCTTCCTATCTAGCTGAGAGCTCAGAAATGTGCCACCATGCTTGGCTTATTGATAGAGATGATATGCCCATTTAATCTGTAAAGTTGAAGGGCCATCCCCATTAAACCATAAACTCCTAACTCTTTCCTCCTGTTAGCCCCTAACAATCACCATTCTAGTTTCTATATCAGCCACCATTCTAGTTTCTGTATGATATCAACTACCTCATCTTAAGTGCAATAATAATATTTGTCTTTTTATGATTGACTTTATTAGCACGATGTCCTCAAATTCATCCATATTTGGCATGTGTTCATTGTTAATTTGTACTATATTTTGCATATTTTTTTCTGAATGGCAGTGACTTTGTTTTCCAGATAGGAGGAATGGAATTGATAAGACTTAGTATGTCTTTTCTGTGCCTTCTACCCTTTTCCTTACTTCCCTGTATCAGTTAATATTGGTTCACAGATCCAGTTTGTTTTTTTTTTGGTTAATCGTGGACCTTGAACTTAGGGCCTGGCCACTGTTCCTGAGCTCTTCAATAAGGGCTGATGCTCTACTATCTTAAGCCACAGTGCCACTTACATTTTTCTGGGCATTAATTGTAGATAGAAGTCATACAGACCTTCCTGCCCTGGCTGGCTTTGAACTGTGATCTTCACATTTTAGTGTCCAGAGTAGCTAGAATTACAGGCTTAAGCCAGCAGCTCTTGGCTTCAGGTTGGCTTTTTAAAAAATATAATTTTATTATTATTAGTTAGGTACGGAAGGGTTATGAATAAGGAATGCATTACTTTTTTGGACAGTGACACTCCTTCCTTTGTTTTCTCCCAGTTTCCTCCTGTCATCTCTATGAGTTACATAGTTCATTTTCCACATAGTGTATACTGAATAGTATGATTGCATTTGTTCACCTTTTCTCCCTTCCTTTCTGCACCCCAAACTTTGCCCTGCTAAAAAAAGCACAAAGCAAAAGTAAATACCACCACTAATAATAATCACAAGAAAATCCATGTTCCAGAATTTTTTTTTTTTTTTTTTTTTTTTTGGCCAGTCCTGGGCTTGGGCTCAGTCTTTGTGCATGCTAGGCAAGCACTCAACCACTAGGCCAAACTCCCAGCCCCAAGATTTTTTTTTTGTCTGTTTCTAGATACATGATATTTGTGATTGATAACCAAGAAACTACCCTTTTCCCTGTTTTGTTAAAAAAAATGAAGACCCCCTAGGATTATCCTTTTGTGTCTTAAATGCAAAAAAATAGCAAGACAACATCTAATTTAATGGCTTTACTACAGGATGAAGGAGATAAAATAAGAATAAAAATAATAGGAAGGGGCCAGCAGAATGACCTCGTGGTAGAGTGCTTGCCTAGCATGCATGAAGCCCTGGGTTCAGTTCCTTAGTACCATATACACAGAAAAAAGCCAGAAGTGTTGCTGTGGCTTAAGTGGTAAAAGCTCTAGCCTTGAGAAAGCCCAAGGGCAGTGCCCAGGCCCTGGGTTCAGGACTGGGAAAAATAAAAACAAAAACCGAAAAACCGAGGGAAAAGAAAAGAGCAAGGTGTGGTGGAACATGCCTGTAATCTTAGCTACTAGGGAGTTGGAGAAAGGGGGTTTTTGAGTTTGAGGCAAGTCCAGTCAAAGTTAGCAATAATACCTCTACAGTAAAATACAGGCAGCCCCAGGTGTCTTATACCTACAATCCTAGTACTCAAGAGGCTGAGATCTGAAGATCACAGTTTGAAACTAGCCTGGGGAAGGAAAAGTTCATGAGACTGACCTCCAATTAACTAGCAAAAAAGCAAGAAGGAGGGCCAGGAGTTTGGCCTATTGGTAGAGTGTTTACCTACCATGCTACCTGGTTCAATTCCTTGGTACCACATACATAAAAAAAAAAAAGCCAGCCTGGGCCAGGAGTTTGGCCTAGTGGTTAAAGTGCTTGCCTAGCATACATGAAGACCCGGGTTCGATTCCTCAGTACCACATACATAGATAAAAGCCAGAAGTGGTGCTGAGGCTCAAGGGGTAGAGCATGCTACCACTAGGCCACACTCGTGGCTTAGTTAGCAAGTTTTTAGTTAACAGTTTATAGTCAGCTACCAACTACGTTAATTTATGAAATTAGTTTGAATTTCTGTAATACCGATTTTATTAGAGTATGGTCATGGTCATGCAGTTTGAGGCCAGTTCAGGCAAAAAGTCTATCTCTATTAATAAACAAGGTCTGGTAGCATGCATGAGACCAGTCCTTGGTAAGACATAATACTCTAAGAAGCTAAAAGGTCTAGATGTGTGATTCAAGTGACTGTATACCTGCCTACTAAGTGTGAGGTCCAGAATTCAAAACTGCCCAACCTTTAGGGGTTATTATAATTACAGAACTCTAGTGGAAACAAACAGAGGTTGCAGATATGTTCTCCTTGTTCCTCTGTTTTTTGTTTTTTTTTTTTTCATCTTTGGTTTGTTCCTTTAGTCATTCATTGGCACTTTTTATTACTCCAAAAAGACAAAAGCTCATATTGCAGAAAGATAGGCAATGAACTAGTAAGAAAAAAAAATCAAATGTAGTAATTGAACTAAGTGCCTTTGGCACAACATCTGAATGATATGGAGGAGAATAGGATTTGAATATGCTCAGTAGAATGATTAGAAAAAAATTACAGTATTTGCTTGACTTTGAGACTAAGACGTGGAGGGCTAGTTATGTGAAGGGCATTGTGGGTGAGGAGAGAGAGCATTTGCAAAGGTCCCAAGGCTGGAGTCTGTGGGTGTAATTAGAAAGAAGATGAAGTATTAGGTAGGGACCAGATCTTGTTGAGCCTGCTAGATTTTGTAGCAGTTTGGACTTCTCAATTTAAGAAGCCTTTTTTTTTAAAGAAGCTTTTTAAGTGATGTTTTTATGTTATGCAAAGAATGAACTTTTGGGAGCCAGGAGTTTGGCCTAGTGGTCCAGTGCTTGTCTAGCATGCACTATGGTGTGGTACCACATACATAGAAAAAAAAAGCCGGAAGTGGTGCTGAGGCTCAAGTGGTAGAGCTCTAGTCTTGAGAAAGTCCAAGGACAGTGCTCAGGCCCTGAGCTCAAGCCCAGGACTGGCAGAAAAAAAAGAATGAACTTTCAAGTGTAGAAAGAAAGAATCTGGAGCCACTGCCTTGGCAAGGTGTCTTGGACTAGGATAATGGCAGTGAAAATGTGGGAGAAGTAAGCCATTTCTAGGCAGTATGATGCTGTAGACCTAGTAGGATTCAGTGGTGGGTGGAGTAAGAGTGCAAGAGCCCTGAATGAAGGGTCTCAAGGGTTTGACTTGTTTGGTTGTGTAAATTCTGGGAAGAGTTGATGTTGGAAGCAGAATTTTGAGTTCCATTTTGATTTCTTATGTAGCATTAAAATAGAGATTCCAAATGAGTAGCTGATCATGAGTTTGGAATGCGGGGAAGATGTCCCTATAATCACTTACAATATTTATAGCCATGATTTTGTATGACATCACCTAGAAAGAGAATGTCAAATGGGCTGCAAGTAGCTGCCTAGCAAGTGGAAAGCTCTAAATTCAAACCTCAGACTGCCTAAAAAACAAAAACTCACAAACAGAAAACAAGACAATGTCAAATGGGTTTGGTGGAGAGAGGGAGAGAGAGTGTGAGAGCGAGAGAGCAAGAGAGGGGGGGGGAAGGAGAGGAGAGAGGTAGGAGAGGAGATGAGAGGAGAAGAGAACAGAACTGGGCACCAAAATCTGTGGAATTCCAATTAGGATTTGTGTTATTCTGGAGTAGGCAGAAAAGAAGCCCAATGATTGGCTTTGAAAAAGAAAGACAGGGGCTGCAAGTGGTGCTGTGGCTCAAGTGGTAGAGCTCTAGCCTTAAAGAAAGCTCAACAATATTACACAGCCTTGTCCAAGCCCCAGGACTGGCAAGAAAAGGAAAGAAAGAAGAGAGAGAGAGAGAGAGAGAGAGAGAGAGAGAGAGAGAGAGAGAGAGAGAGAGAGAGAGAGAGAGAGAGAGAGAGAGAGAGAGGAAAAAGAAAGACAATCTGGAGAGTAAGTAGAATCCCAGCAGAGGAGAGGAAAATGTTTGGAGGAGCTGCAGTTTACAGTGTGCATAGCTGTGCTGTGTGAAGGTCCTCATCAGGAATCCACTGGATTTGATGATTAGAAGGCCAATGGTAACCTGAACAAGAGCAGTGTCAGTGAGGTAGAGGACATTAAAGCCAGCCTGAGGAGGAAGTGAGGAAATGGTTTTTGTAACCAAGTTGCTGAGATGATTTCTCTCCATCTCTTCCTGTTTTTCCCCTCCCTTTCCCCCTCTCCCTCCCTCTTCCCTTTCTCCTCTCCCCCTTTCCCTTTTCCCCTCTTGTTAGTACTGGGATTTGAAATCAGGCTAGTATTTTGAGCCACACCCTGGGCAGTTTTGCCTTAGTTATTTTTTCACATAGTCTGTGTTTTTGTCTGGTGCTGGCCTCAGACTGTGATTCTCCTACCTAGATCCTTCTGAACAGCCAGGACCACAGATGTATATCATTGCTGCTCAACTTACTGTTTGTAATGAGGTCTTTATCTGTGATCTGCTTGATCTCTTCCTTCTAAGTAGTTGGAATTATGTGAGTTACTGTACTCAGACTAGCCATGAGACATCTTATTGTGAAGAGGAAGCTGAGAAATGAAGAAATAATCAGAGAGCATGAGAGGTCAAGGGAGGTTTTCATTTATATTGAGGTGACAATATTCGAGCATATTTGTATGCTGCCCTTATAGACAAATGCAGTGGAGTGAGAGGCAGAGCAGAGGGATAACTGCAAGCATTACTTTACAGAATAAGAAAGGGAAAGGGTGATGTCTATGAGTTATATTCACTTTAAGATACTTAGTTTTGGAATATTTCTACTTTTTGAAAAGTGAAAGTTACAAGCTTCAGGAAAAGGGAAGAGGTAAAGGGATGTTTTTATCATAAAGTTCTTTTTTTGGGGGGGGGGTGTCAGTCATGGGACTTGAACTCTGGGCCTTGGCACTGTCTCTGAGCTCTTCAGCTCAAGCCTACCGCTCTACCCCTTGGCCTGGATATTGTCCCTGAGCTCTTTAGCTCACACCTGTAATCCTAACTACTCAGGAGGCTGAGATCTGAGGATCA
The DNA here is from genome assembly GCF_031878675.1 of Megascapheus bottae. Classification (NCBI taxonomy): domain Eukaryota; kingdom Metazoa; phylum Chordata; class Mammalia; order Rodentia; family Geomyidae; genus Megascapheus; species Megascapheus bottae. The sequence continues at coordinate 17,293,669 of NC_143510.1, forward strand.
AGCTTCAAAGCCAGCCCGGGCACTAAAGTCCATGAGACTATTATCGCCAATTAACCACTAGAAAAAACAGAAATGGGGCTGGGACTCAGGGGGTAAGGCAATAGGTAGCCTTGAGCTGAACAGCAAAAAAAAAAAGAAAAGAAAAGAAAAGAAAAAATATTATTTGTTTTGCTTAGTGGTTAGCAGTTATAGATATTATAGTTAGAGCTAGTTCTTAATAATCAGTGATTCAGGGGCCGGGAGTTTGGCCTAGTGGTAGAGTGCTTGCCTAGCATGCATGAAGACCTGAAGACCTGGGTTCGATTCCTCAGTACCACATACATAGAAAAAAGCCGGAAGTGGTGCTGAGGCTCCAGTGGTAGAGCTCTAGCCTTGAGAAACTTCAAGGACAGTGCTTAGACCCTGAGCTCAAGCCCAGGACTGGCAAACAAAAAACAAAAACAAAAACAAAAACAAAAAATAATCAGTGAGCCATAGAAAAATAAAACCAAATCTATTTCAAGTATATTAAAGAAGTGAGTGTAAAGTGCAAAGCCTAGATCTTTGTGACCTCAGATGGAGAAGAATTTCTTGATTGTGTGTGTGCCAATGCTGGGGCTTGAACTTAGGACCTGAGTGCTCTCTGTTAGGTTGTTTTGCCTAAGGCTGGCACTTTACCATTTGAGCCACAGCTGTGCTTCCAACTTTTTGGTGGATAATTGGAGATGAGTCTCACAGATTTTCCTGCCTGGGTTGGCTTGGAATTGTGATCTTCAAATCTCAGCCTTCAGAGTAGTTAGAATTATCAGCACCTGACACGATTTTCTTTTTTAGTGTGTCATTTCATTCTTTCTCCAGTCCTGGATTTTTCTATTTTGTAGCTTCTTACTGTGTGCTAGTGGGCTTCTAAGTCAATCTGATTTATGTTACATCATCTGATGGCAGTCTGATTTGCAGCTGCTTCTAGACTATCTCACTGGGGTGTCCTACTCCAGTCTATATCCATACAGTCAGTGGAGTCCACCAGTGGTTGACACATGTCAGTTCTTCTTAACTACTAACCTGGTATTGCCCTGATAGCACTATTTATGTTGATTTTCACATTCTAGAACTGGGAGGCATATTTCATTTTTCTGTCATTTCCTATTTTGATGTTTTTGTTAGCTTTAACCTTCCTTCTCTTGGTCCACTCCCACCCTTCAGTCTTTCCATCTGGCTAGATTAGTCTAGCACCTTCCCTCTGGCCGAACTCTCCTTTAACTGCATATGTATTAATGTACAGTAAAACCTTGGATTTCAGTAGAACTCCTCAAATCTGTGCTGTTGCTTTTTTGTGTTAGATGACTTCTTTATTTCCATATGTATTCTTCTGTGTAGCCTTGTTAGCCTCTGTAGTCACAGATCCATCCCTCCTGCTGGTGGCTGCCTCATATTCAAGTGTGCATTCCACCCTGCCCCTGCCAGCCTTGATGCCAGCCTCATGCCTGACTTAGTGCCTTTTGCATGCTGCTTGCCTGTGTGTGTGTGTGTGTGTGTGTGTGTGTGTGTGTGTGTAATTAAAAAAAAAAAAGACATGAGATAGTTCAGTGGTCAGTGGTAGATTGTGGTAGATTGATTGGCCTGTGAAAGGCCTAGGTTTGATCTCCAGCACTGCCCCTCCTCCTCTTGAGAAAGAGAGAATCAGAAGACAATCTTGAAGATAAAGATACAAGAAGATAGATGTTTATAAGGACAGTGGTCTTTTCCTGGGATGGCTTTATCTTTTATCTAGTGTCATTTCATTGGTATGGCATAAAAAATTATAAAATTAAGGGGTGAGAGTTTGGCCTAGTGGTTGAGTGCTTTGCCTAGCATGCACGAAGACCCGGGTTCGATTCCTTGGTACTACATACATAGGAAAAAGCCAGAAGTGGTGCTGAGGCTCAAGTGGTAGAGCACTAGCCTTGAGAAAGTCCAAGGACAGTGCTCAGGCCCTGAGCCCAAGCCCAGGACTGGCAAAAAAAAAAAAATTATAAAATTAAAATCCAGCAGGAGAGCTTTGAGCAGATTACTCCTTTAAATATCTTGTTTTATGAGAAGTTCCAAATTTAGGAGATACTCATTTGCTTATTCTTTAGTCAGCTACTGTAAAAGAGATAAGATTAGCAGAGAAAAGATGCTATAAATAAAATGCCACATACTAATTCTTGGAAAACAGTATTTTTGTACAAATTCAGTAAATGTCATTCTATTTTGGAACATGACCCCACACTTATCCCCCTGCGCCTTTTCCCTGTCTACCTTGTGTTAAGAAAATTAAGAGAATTTATTATATAGCCTTTTCTCTGTCATCCACTCTTCTTTCCCATAAGTCATCTCTGGAAGACGAAGGCCATAACCAGCTCCACAGATTGTTAAATTAGGTATCATGAATGGTTTCCCCTAGCTGGTAGGTAGCATGTACAGTAGCAGTTCAGCTCTTCCTTCTTAATGCCTTTGCCTCCTTTTGCCCTCCTTTGAGCTAGGCAATTTAGGACTTCATTCTGCTAAAACCACTAAGAACCAGCATCTCTTTCTTACTGTTCTCCCATTACCTAAGTTGTTTGCTTGCTTGCTTGTTGTTGAGAAAGTGAGAATCAATTTGAATTTCACTTGTGTTTCTAATATTTAAGACATTCTTTTTCTTATGGTTGCCTGCACTTGTCTCTTCTTCTTCTAGTTTGGGCAAAGGAATAACTTTTATTTTTCATCTTTGTAGCTGCTATAGGGTAGTATAGAAATCAAGTGAGGAAGTATAGAAGCCAAGTAAAATTTCTTGAATGAATAAGGGATTCACATGTTTAAAAGTGAAATGTAGTAAAATTGTAAATTGTAAGGAATTCTGTCATCTAGCATCAAATCTTTTAATTTTTTGTATTACTTAAAATGTGTAGCTATTAACAGCTTTGTTGTTTCAAACCAGATGTTATTTTTCCCCCCTGTACTAGAGATTGAACCCAGGGCCTTGTGCATGCTAGGAAAACAAGCTGTATATCCCAACTCCAAAACTATGGTTCTTAAGCCTTGCAGTGTTGATATACCCTTTACATAGCTCAGAAAGTATTTTGCAAGCAATGATTTTAAATATATAAAATTAAAACATATAAGATTATAAAGGAAATCAGTTACATATATTCTGCAATGAGTGTAACATGAAAATATGTGCTTTTCTGTGCTAAAGTTGCAGTTGCTGATAAAGTTGCCTACAATTATACTTGAAAAAATATTTTTAGTGTCATTTTAATTTGTTGTACCATTTATCAGCTCTACTACTTGTATGGCCCAAGATGAGAACTCATGAAACACAAATATGACTAACAAGACAGCCACTTCCAAGTTAGCCTTGTAGTTGTGTTGATTTAAACTCAAACAAAAAGCTTCATGATTTTTTTTTTTTATAAGTGCAGCCACAGCTCTGGAAGCAATTAGACAAAACTAGCAACAATAATAAAATCATTTCAAAATGTAATCTAGGAAATGAAAAAATCTTTAATATCAATTACAGATATAAAACTTTTGCTCATCAATAATCTCTCACAGTTCTACTAAATTCTCTTTGTGAACCCCTAGGACTCTAGACTAAAACTTTCTTCTATGTGGTAGGAATAAGTTAAATTAGTTAAAGCAGGAAGACATTTTAGGAATTTTTTTCACCATTGTTCATTTTTAATAAACAAGTCTGAGATAAGAGATTAGGTACGAGTATTGTAAATTGCTGATGATGATGATGGGAAAAGACCTTGGAATTAAACACTTTCTGTTTTACAGTGATAACATTTTATGAATTGTGAAAGTAAGGAAGTAATTACTTTAGTACATAGGGTATAGAAAAACTTTCAAAATATGTGTATAGTGTTTTTCTTAATCATGGTTAGAAATAAATGAGATAGCATTTATGGGAAATTCATGAAATTTTGAGTTGGACTTGGATTTTGAGGTTCTTAATCTTGCTTGAACCTTGATTTTCTTAAAGTTATTATAATAAGCCGAAAACTTATTTTTATTTATTTATTTATTTATTTATTTATTTATTTATTTTGCCAGTCCTGGGCTTGAGCTCAGGGCCTGAGCACTGTCCTTGGATTTTCTCAAGGCTAGAGCTCTACCACTTGAGCCTCAGCACCACTTCTGGCCTTTTTCTATGTATGTGGTATCGAGGAATTGAACCCGGGTCTTCATGCATGTTAGGCAAGCACTTTAACCACTAGGCCAAACTCCCGGCCCCCTGAAAACTTATTATAATGCTTGCTTTAGAGTTTTGAAGACAAAATGAGAGTGTGTCTAAGGGTTTGGAGCCAACACAAATGCTACTGTTTCTGTGATGAGATGCTTCACCTTTCTCTGTGCAGTCCAGGGTCTTGGAACTGTTTACTTATCTTGAAAAGAGGATATTAGCATGTAAGATCATTAATATCCCTTTTATATGAGAAGTTGTTTGATATTAAGAGGACTGCTCCTTAAATATAAGCCTAAAATAGGATGGTTAGAAGTGAAACAGAACTAATTTTGAGCATATATTACATGCAAGGCATGTAATGTCAAATAGACATTATTTCATCTTTATAGATATTTTGTAAAAACAGCAGTTTTCCTATTTTATGGAGTGTAGGGTGTTGAGAACCCAGAAGGGTAAAAAAATCTTCCCAAGTTATTGAAATTTGTATGTAATGAACGAGTTGTAGACAGTATTTCTGTATGTAAAGCCTGTTTTTCTTTTTTAAACGTGTTACACAACACTGTTTCACAACTACTTCTCCAGTGACCAAACAGAAGACTCATTAAGTACACTTCTTTTGAAGGAGTGGATTTGAGACAGGTCTCACTGTATAACCCAGACTGGCCTTAAATCCATAATCTACCTGCCTCAGACTTTTGAAGTGCTAGGATTATAGGTGTAAGCCATCATGCCCAATATAAGTATGCTTTTCTCTTTTGGAGATACTGAGTTTTGAAATCAAAGCCTCATGGTCTGCCACTGAGCCATGCTTCTAGCTCTTTTTGGCACTGGTTATTTTTGAGATGGGATCTCACTTCCTGCTTAGGCATGTGCCTAGATCATGATCTATTTTAGGCTTCCCATCATTATCGGGATGACAGGTGTCCTCCCATGCCAGGCTGATCTGGCAGTGTGGTCTGTGGCACTGACATTTATGCACAGGATGACCAGCATGGTCCATTGTGCCCAGCTAATGGCCTGGCCTCAAACTGCTGTCCTCTTGATTCAGCCTCCCAAGTACCTAGTTTCTCTGACCAGAATATTCTTTTTGGAAAGATGTGTAAATCTGTCTTAAGATTGCATCTCTAACTTTTATTTTAGAGTTATGCTTATCATTAAAAAAAAATAGAAAAGCCCAGAGCTGGTGCCTATGAACCTTGTTATTCAGGAGACTGAGAGCTGAGGACTGTGAAATAACCCTTCTTGTCTATCAAATTGAATTCCATTCTTTTTTGTCAATGGTGTGAGAATTGTTTTTTTGAAAAGTTACTGTTTTGGCTAAGTGGCTTGGCCCTTGTCAATTAAATTTTTAGTTACATCCTATTCCTGCTACCCTTTAATTAACACATCCTGTTACAGGCACATTGAATTTTAGTTACATCTTGTTCCCATTAATTAAGATATCCTGTCCCTCTGAATGAAGTCACATCTTGTTACAGATTAGGAACCTGAGCTTGGCCAGTCAGAGAAGAAGGGCAGGTCCTTGCTGCTTTAGGGATGAAAGGGAAGCAGCCTTTCTGCTTGCTGGATTTTGGCTGATGGCACATCCTTCTACAGAAGTAAACTTGGCCTTATCAAATTCTTTTTGAGTTGGTGTCCTTGGGACAGTCCATCATCCCATAGACTATGAAACAGAACCAGCCTGGGAAGAAAAGTCCAAAAGATTGTTTCTAATTAACTAGCAAAAAAAGTTTGGCCTAGTGGTTGAGTGCTTGGCTAGCATGCACGAAGACCCGGGTTCAATTCCTCAGTACTACATACTTAGAAAAAAGCCAGAAGTGGTGTGGAGGCTCAAGTGGTAGAGCTCTAGCCTTGAGAAGTCCAAGGACAGTGCTCAGGCCCTGAGCTCAAGCCCAGGACTGGCAAAAAAAAAAAAAAAAAAAGCTACTGAGTGGGGCATGGTGGCTCATGACTGTAATCCTAGCTCCTCAGGAGGCTGAGATCTGAGGATCGTTGTTCAGAGTTGGCTAGGGCACTAAAGTCGGTGATCCTCTTATCTCCAATTAATCACCAGAAAACTGGAAGTGGCGCTGTGGCTCAAGGGGTAGGGCAGTAGCCTTGAGCTAAAGAGCACAGGGACAGTGCCCAGGCCCAGAGTTCAAGTCCCACAACCAGCAACAACAAAAACTAGTCTGAGCTTGGCACGGTGGCTACTCAGGAGGCTGACTGAGATCTGATGATCATGGTTCAAAGCTAGCCAGGGCACTAAAGTCTGTGAGATTCTTTTTCTTTTTTTTTAAAGAAAGATTTATTTTATTTTATTTTATTTTTTGCCAGTCCTGGGCTGGAGCTCAGGGCATGAGCCCTGTCCTTGGACTTTCTCAAGGCTAGAGCTCTACCACTTGAGCCTCAGCACCACTTCCGGCTTTTTTCTATGTATGTGGTACCGAGGAATTGAACCCAGGTCTTCGTGCATACTAGGCAAGCACTCTACCACTAGGCCAAACTCCCGGCCCCGTCTGTGAGATTCTTATCTCCAACTAACCACTAGAAAATCAGAAGTGGTGCTGTTGCTCAAGGGGTAGGGCAGTAGCCTTCAGCTGAAGAGCCCAGGGACAGTGCCCAGGGCCAGAGTTCAAGCCCCCTGACAGGAAAAAAAGAAAAAAAAAGGCTAGATTGGAGGCCTGGCTCAAATGGTAGCTCATCAGCTGAGAGCAAAAAAGCCAGGCAATCATAGAGGTCCTGAGTTCAAGCTTCAGTATTGATAATGAATAAATAAAACTTCAAAAGGTTGAGTGTGGTGGCTTATTTCTAATTCTAGTTAGTACCCCTTGCTGAAATTGAGAATATTGAGGTTTGTGGTCAGCTCAGGCAAAATGTTCATGAGACCCATCTCAGTCAGTAAAAACAACAGGGTACAATAGGGTTTGTCTGTCACTGTGTGCAGGAAACATAAATAGGATTGAAATTCAGGTAGGTGTGGGCATGAGTAGAAAGAAGACTGTTTGAAAAGCAGTGAAACAAAATGTCTGGGAATGTGGCTCAAGTTCTAAAACACCTGCCTAGTAAGTATAGGACTTCTTGAAATCCAGTCACTTTAGATAGAAAAATTACAAGTGTTGTAGAGAAAACTTTTTTCCCCTCCCCTAGAATTTTTGGTAATCAGTTGTCCACCTGATGTTCTGTCATTGTGGAGTCACCTAGCATGCATTTCCAATAGTAAGGACATTTTTGTACATAAGTATAACTATCAAAGTCAAGATACTAATACTGTCACGTTATTACCATTCAACACTCCTCAGATGCCATTGAAGTTACTAATACCCCATTACCTCTGGTAAGAGCAAAAGATGTCTTTTCAGAATCATGTGCTTCGTATTTAGTTGTTTTGGTCTTTTTCTTTATTTTAAATTTCATAGTCTTGGTGTATTGGAGATTATAGGTCAGTTATTTTGTGGAAAGCTCCTGTTTGGGTTTGTTTCCACTTTATTAAACTCAGATTACACATCATTGTTAGGAATATCACAGAAGCAATGTTTTGTCCCAGTCTGGTGATAGACAATTGCATTCTGAGCTTTTTCTGATGAGGTGCTGCTTAAGGTGATGTCTGCCAGGCTTCTTTGCTGCTAAATTATTTCCCATTTGTAATTAGTACTTCATGGATAAGTACTTCCAAACTGTTGGTTTATACCATCCCTCATCAGACTTTTAATTTATTGACTTACTATTTTATATCAGTGTAACCTCATGCTTTCCTTTTTTATTTGATGAGCCACAGTCTGTTATTTTCATTATATGGGTGTGTAAATCATCTCAGATTTGGCTTGAGGGAGCTTCTTGAAGCTCTCTCTTCACTGTCCTTGACATGTCTTCATAATTCTTTGAGTATTTTCTTGTTTCTTTCTTTCTCAGTTTTGCCCATATGCACAGTTGTTTGCCTTAACATGGATTGTATTCTGCATGGAACTAGAGTATCTTTGAAAATATGATTACCAAAGGTTAATCTTTTGGGGGCTCCTTAATCTGATGTATCACTTAGAGTGACTTTCTGACTCACCTACAGAGCTGCCTGAAACCAGTGTGTGTGTGTGTGTGTGTGTGTGTGTGTGTGTGTGTGTGTGTGTGTGTGTGTGTGTGTGTGTGTGTGGTTTATGTGGGGGGCATGTGCATTTTGCCTTGTTCCTATGTACGGAGAAAATAGGTCTTAACTAGAAAGTGCCAAGAACAGTCACTAAAATTGGTAAAGCCTTTCTATCGTCAGAACAATCATTTAAAAACAAACCATACAAAAAAAGAGATGTTTTTGGCAGAATGGGCATTTCAGTGTCAAATAGGAATAGGAAGGAGAGGTGTGCTTTTACCTATTCAGTGTGTGTCTATTGTGGTCCGGCAACCAGCAAGGCTTTTTGGTGAGGCTCTGGGAGTTCAAAGGCAAACAAATCCAACAAGGCCCCTGCATACCTCCATGGCACTTAATTACAGTATAGTGGTTGTGACATACAGTAGGTAACAGGAAACATAGAATGCTGGTCATAAAAGGAAATGTCCTAAGCTGCAGTTCCCTACTTGTGAAATGTGACAGCTGTTCTTATTTACAAATTGTTCTGTGGGGAAAAAAGATCATTTAAGTAAAATGTAAACTTTAGAGGTTTGTAAAATATAATGGTGTTATATAAATGAAGTATTTTCCTCCCATTGTTCAGTAATTAGGTCTATTTTCAGTGCAAACGTGGGTCTTTGTGCATGCTAGGCAGACACTCTACCACTAGGCCATGCTCCTGGCCTGTCACTATGCTTTTGTGCTTAAGGCTAGTGCTCTACCACTTGGAGTATAGCACCATTTCTGGCTTTTTAGTAGTTAATTGCCCAGGCTGGCTTTGAACTTTGATCCTCAGATCTCAGCTACCTAACTAGCTAGGATTACAGTCAGGAGCCACTGACACCAGGCTGCATTATTTTCTTAAATCGGTTGTTTGCCTGTTTGCCTGCCTGCCTGCCTGCCTGCCCATCTCCCTGTCTCTGTCTTGGTAAAAATATTAGGGCTTAATTAAACTCAGGCTGAGTGTTCTCCCTTGGCTTTTTTCTCAAGGCTAGCATTCTACCACTTGAGTCACAGCTCCACTTGTGGCTTTTTGCTGGTTAATTGTAGATAAGACTTTCTTGGATGTCTCAAACCTTGGGCTGGCTCAAACTGCAGTACTCAGATCATAACCTCCCAAGTAGTTAGGATTACAAGCAAGAGCCTTTGGCACCACCCAGCTTTTTTTTTTTTTTTTTTGCCAGTCCTGGGGCTTGAACTCAGGGCCTGAGAACTGTCCTTGGGCTTCCTCAAGGGTGGAGCTCTACTTGAGCCACAGCACCCATTCTGGCTTTTTTCTATGTATGTGGTACCGAGGAATCGAACCTGGGTCTTAGTGCATGCTGGGTAAGCACTCTATCACTACGCCAAACTCCTGGCCTCAGCTTTTTTAATAGTATTTTTATTGAAGCATATATATATATATATATGTAATATTTTACTGTAAGTAAGCAGCATTTAAGCTTTAGTAAATTTATACAAATGTGCAACCATCATATACTTTAGTTTTAGAACATTTCCATCACTCCTCAAAATATGACCATTTACCAGTAGTCCCTCTTTGTGTTCTACCCAACAATTCTGATCTGCTTTTTTTCTCTAAAGTTTGTTTTTTCTAAGAATTTTATATGAACACAGCTCATTCAGTGTGTATTCTTTTATATCTGCCATATTTCAATAAGTAGGAAGTTTTTGAGATTCATCATTGTTGCATGTCAGTTTATTCCTTTTGTTGAGAAGGATTCATTAAATAGTTGTGCCATATGTTGCTTATCCAGTTACTAGTTGAAGGACCTTTGGGTTTTCATTTCATAGCAATGACCTCTGACATGAAAACCAGAAGAATTTCTGGGATGTATGGTAATCTTTTAAGAAATTTGCAGTCTTTTTTCCAAAAAGTTACTCTATCACTTTATATTAGTTATTTTAATGTTATATCTTTTTTAATTATATATTTTTATTAAATAATTTATTAACATTGATTTTTACATATTTCAAATGTCACATTTAATAAACAAGTATTCAAGAAGGGAATCTATATACAATCACTGGCACTTAGGTTTTAGAACATAATTAAAATTAAGGATTAATCTATATAATAAAACATTATGTCTATAGAGTATATAGCCCATTTTTATTACCTTTAAGTAATTGTACAAAGGAGTTTCCAGTACAATGCATCTTGATGTATGTTGCCCCTCTCATTATTCTCCCTCATCCTCCCCTCAGTTCTCTAGGATATGCATTGGTTCTTATGACAGTGTTCTCCCCTGCCTTCATTTACCTACCCCTCTTCTCTTGGCCCCATATCTCACCTTTCAAATAACCATTTCCTGCTGTTTATTTTGTTGTACCGTGAGTTGACCTTTCTAAGGAATTATGGCAAATTCTCTCCTGAATTTACCATATTTCAGTTAATACATTTGTATATACATGCATTCCACCCTGAAGTACTTACTAATACCTTTATAAATTAATTCTAGCTTCCACAGATGAGAGAAAATACTTATGCTTTGTCTCTATGGGCCTGGCTTACTTCACTTAACATGTTTCTTTCCAGGGCCTTCCATTTATTTGTAGTATCATTTGTTCTCATGGATGAGGAAGATTCATTCTGTTGTGTGTATGTGTGTATTATATACACTTTGGCTTTGGTGACCAGTATTGTGATGAACATGTTTGTGCAAGTGGCTTATTGTGTCCTAGTTTGTGATCTTTTGAATAAATGCCCAAGAGTGGAAGTGCTGAATCATAGGGATAGTTCTATGTTTACTTTTTTGAGGAACCCCAGTGTTGCTTTCCAGAGTGATTGAACAAGTTTACATTCCTACCAACAGTATATCAGGGTTCGCTTTTAAAAGCCTACATCTGTGCCATCATCTTTGTTGTTTATATTCTTAATGATGGCCATTCTAACTGGGGTGAGATAGGATCTCAGTGCTATTTTGATTTGCATTTCCTTTATGGCCAGCATTTCTTCATGTGTTGGTTGACCATTTTTACTTCTTCTGAGATGTCTCTATTTAGCTTGTTTGCCCATTTATTAATTGGATTGTTAATTCTTTGTAGATTTAGTTTCTAAAGCTTTTCATATAATTCTGGATATTAGGCCATTGTGTGATGTACAGACAAAAACCTATAATTAGGAGGACTTTTTTATATTATTATTTTTGTTGGTCATGGGGCTTGGACTCTGGGCCTGGGTGCTGTCTCTGAGCTCTTCAGCTCAAGGCTACTGCCCTACTCCTACCCCTGGGCCTGGGCATTGTCCCTGAGTTCTTCAGATCAGGAAGAACTCTATCTCTTGAGCCACAGCACCAGTTCTGGTTTTTCTAGTAGTTAATTGCCAGGGCTGGTTTTGACCCTCGATCCTCAGATTTCAGCCTCCTGAGTAGCTAGGAATACCAGTGTGAGCAACTGTGCCCAGCTTATAGACTGTTTTTTTGTTTTTTTTTTTTTTTAGCTTGTTAGCTATGTCCTTTGCTGTACAGAAACTTTAGTTCGGCATATGGGCTTGAAGTACAAAAACTATATGTCATATGAGATTTTAGTTGGGATTTATAACTGTTAAGGTATTTATATAAAGTTCCTTTAGCCTCTTTTTACCCCCTACTTATATGATACTTATTGAAATTATTTTTCTAACTAGTAAGTAATTTCAGAATTGGGAAAAGAAATTGGGAAACTTCAGTATTTGGCACCCTTTTAAGTTAAAGGATGATTATAAGGGATGTTGTGAGTTGTGAGCCAGACTATCCCAAGTAGATGGATGGCCCACCTATCCCAATCAATTTTATTCTGCTCATTCCCTGGATAGTCTTACAGTCTCACAGAGAGAGACTAAGGCATAGCTTCTTCAGAATCTATGAACATAAACCAAGTACTCTTTAGGGAAGTACTCTTGCAGGGTCTTCCAAAATGCTAACCAGCTTTTGGAGAGAGATAATGGAATTCTAATTGGGATTGCTGGTTTATTTTCTTTCATATTGTGGAGAATGCTATTCTACTTGTGATTGTCCTTTGTTTCTCCTCTGACATATGCTGTGCTCTTATTAGATTGCTAATTAAATTTAAGGTAACATTGAGGAAAGAACAGTTTTTTCTTCATTTTTATTTCAGCAATTTGCTTATTAAGATCTCAGTATCAAAGTCTGATTAGCTAAACAAATTTACCCTTGATACTTTTTGCCTAATGACAAATAGGCTCTATCAAACAGAAATCAAAACTGTCTTAAGGTTTTAGTTCTCCCTGGTTCTGTTTTGAACAACAAATAATCTAGATTGTGTTTCAGAGGATAAGGAATCTAAGGATTTTTTTTTTTTTTTGGTTGATCAGGGGGCTTGAACTCTGGGCATGGGTACTGCCCCTGAGCTCTTCAGCTCATTGTCCCAAGGATAGCACTCTACCACTTCGAGCCACAGCACTACTTCCAGTTTTCTGATGGTTCATTGGAGATAAGAGATTCACGGACTTTTGTACCTGGGCTAGCTTGAACCATGATCCTCAGATCTCACCCTTCTGAGTAGCTAGGATTATAGGCATGACCCCCTGGCTCAGAATCTGTTTTAGGAAGAACAATTGGGCAAACTGTTAGCTCTCCTTAGCTATGTGAAGGACTTGTGTGAATAAGGACACAGACTTATTCTTAGTGGGAAGCAGCAGTGGGGTGAAGTCCTAGGCTTAGGGGTAGTGTAAAGATAGTTTTACTTTGGTGGAGCTTCTCGGAGGTGGAATAGATTGTCCCACAATGATGCAGGGTACTGGTGGAGTTTTCTATCACTGTGGTGTTAGAATATAGAATGGACAGCCTTTTTCTCAGGGATGAGTTGTATCTTAGTCTGCACTGCTAGAACAAAATACTTGAAAATGAGTAATTTACAAATAGTAGAAATCTGTTTTCTCCCTGTTCTGGAGGCTGAGAGATATAAAAGTAAGCCACTGGCAGGTTTGATTTAACAAGACTCCATTCTTCATTGATGGTGCCTTTTTACCGTACCCTTATACAGTGGAAAGTGGAAGGGAAAGAGGCAAGAGTAGAACAAAGGCTTTTTTTTTTGAACTCAGGGCCTAGGCACTATTAGAGCAACTGCCTTGAGTGAAAATGCTCAATCACTTAAGCCACAGCTTCACTTCCAGCATTTTGCTGGTTGATGGGAGATAAATTTCTTACATTTCTCTGCCTGGGTAGGACTGAACCTCCTCAAATCTCAGCCACCTAAGTAGATAGGATTATAGGGTGAGCCACTGATCTCTGCTGTTTTTTTGCTTATTTTGAGAAGGCTAGTTATAATTTATGATCCTCCTATCTCAGCTCCAGAATTCTAGAATTACAGATTTAAGCCACCACACTGCCTTGGTGTTTGAGTTTTGTTATTCACATTTAGAGAAACATTTTTGCCCAACTGAAGAGCAAAAAGCACTAAATCAAGGATCTGAGTTCTTGTCTAGGCCCTCTACTGACTTGCCAAGTTATTCTGATTTTCAAGATATTTATTGTGAGAAACTCTTGGGGAAAACAAATTTACTCATACTAAATATTCAGCATCAGTTGATTGTTTTTGTCCTCAAGAGGGTAATCTGCTTTTAATGAATGTAATTGGTTTTTATGCTGCCTTCAGTTGTTTCTTAACATTATCAGTTCATATGCCTGAAAATTTGTAGACAAAGTATCACATTCAAGGCATGAAGTAATTTCTCTTTAATTGTAGTTTCCTTCTTATTACCTACCCATTCATGAGCAAAGACTATTAAATAATTTACTAGGCCTGACCAAAACCTTTTGTATCTTTAGTTTGTGATCTATTTCTTAATCTTCAGATCTTTCAACCTTCTGAGTAGCTAAGATTGTAGGTATAACCCATTTTTTGAGGTAACTAAATTTTGAGGTAGCCTGATTTCAGTTTTCTGTTTTTTGTTTTTTTGTGTGTGTGTTGTTGTTGTTGTTAGTATCAGGGCTTGGACTCAGAGCCTTGAGTTCTCACTTCACTTTTTCAATCACAGCTGGCTCTCTTCCATTTAAGACATATTTCCAGTTCAGCTTTTTTGCTGGTTAGAAAATTAAACCATGGGAAGGTAACTTGGCTTTTGGTATCAGTCTGTTTTCTGTATAGTTGTTTATATGAGAAAGTACAGGTTTCATTGCTTATAGTGCATGATATATTTGGGAGAACTAGCATTTATCTCAAATGGGGTACAGTTTTAACAGCTATTAACATCTGAAAAGGTCTTTACCTCATTTTATTTGATATGATAATAGATGAGCATGGCAAGAATAGAGTGGATATGGTAAAAATAGATTGTTGACATGAAAACAAAGCCATGAAACCTCTTGAAACTCTTATTAGGAAGGGAGGGGCAGTAAGGGGGCTATAGGAGGGAGTAGACTGATTGGAATACATTGTGTACATGTGTGGAAATATCACAGTAAAATTCATCCCTGTATTTTTTGTATTCACTCTATACATATTCACACCAGAGCTGTTGTGCTATAAGTAGCTAACATCTTTGTAAGGAATATATTAAAACCTAAGCTAACCTTAAATTAGTGATTACAGCTGTTTATGAGAACTATTGAGTGCAGTAGCACTCAAATCTTTTGAAAGGATATAGAGTTTAATTTTGTAGAATGTCACCCTTAAAGTTGCTCTGTAAAGTACTCATCCCATTTTTGTACTTTTCTTGGTTTATTACCCTTATAGTTAGTTTATGGTCATGCCTTCCTAAAGCAAATCCTTTCTTATTTACTCTTTGTAATCTGTTAGGCACTAACAAAAATACTGGATCAGATTATTTTGCTTGTGTACAAAGCAAGAATAAATAGATTAATCCATTCTACAATGTGAATGAACCTCAAAATCATACCCAGTAAGCTGGGCAACAGTGGCTCATCCCTGTTTCTGAGAGTTGAGAATCACAGATTGAACCTAGTCCAGTCAGGAAAGTCCATAAGACTTATCTCCATTGACCACTGAAAAGCTGGAAGTAGAACTGTGGCTCACCTAGCTTTGAGCTCAGGGACAATACCTAAGTCTTTAGTTCAAGCTCCAGGGCTGGCATCCCCCTCTCCCCAGATCATGCCCACTGAAAGAAGCCGGGCAGAAAAGAATACATATTACATGACTCCATTTATATGAAATGTTCAAACAAAGTAGATTAGTGGTGTTTTCACTTAGGGATGAGTTTGTGAGGAGCTGCCATATGAGTGCAATGCTTCTTTTCAGGAGAACTATAGATTCCAAAATTAGTTTGATGGTGATTACATGCTATGTAAATTTACTGTTATTAGATTATATAATTAAAAAAGAGCAATTTTGGTATGCTAATTGTATTTCAAACAAGTTATCTAAGAATTTGTGCAGAGCTTATTTTGGAGAGATTTTTTTAAAATTGAAGAACAATATGATTGGTTCTGCATAATATTCTATAGAAAGGAAATGGAAAACTAAAGTAAGATAGGTCTTGAATTTTATTTATTTGGTAAGACAGATTTGAAAGCTAACCCTAACCCTGGAAACCATTAGGAATGGGAATTTTTATGTCCAGGCATCAAAGTACTAAATACAATAATCTTAATTTTAAAAGGTAGGACTCACATCCATGTTGATTTGTTGTGATCTTGAAGTGTCTAAGTTTTTGATAGCTTCCTTATCTCCTTCCCTCTCCACTTCTTTGTATATGGACCAGCACACACAGAAGTTTCTGTTAAAATAAAAAGGTGTTAGTCTCCCACAACACACCCCCATAATCTTTTTTACCAGTGGTCTCGCCCTCCCCCAAATCTGTCAACCAACCTTGTCAAGTGACACATTGAGATTCAGGCTATCTTGTGGTTTTTTGTTTTGTTTTGTTTTGTTTTTTTTGCTTTTTCAGCACTTTGATTTGGACCTTGAATGCTCACTGGACAGAGGCTTGAAACTTGCAAGTTGTCTGGAAACCATAGCAGATCCACAAAGCCTTTTATTTGTATGGGGAGGAAATAGCCCATGTGCTGTGGAGATGAACGGGGAGCAGCTGCCAGATGCAGGTACTGGTTCTGATGAGCAAAATTTATTCTCCAGGGTGCAGAATTACAACACTTGTCTTTATTGTATCATCTGATGTTCTACCAGTGAAGTTCTTTGAAGTCATGAGTTGTTTTTCATTGCCATCTCTTGACACTTGGCAGATACTACCAGCACTATGGATTACTACTGATAATGCTTGCTCAAAAAATAATTTTTATGCGCAAACTTAAAAAATAAAATTTCAATATTGATAGATTTTTTTAAATGGTACTGGGATTTGAACTTAGGGCTTCATGTTTATAATGCAGATAGCCTACCATTTGAGCTATACCCTCAGTCCTTTTGCTTGAGGTATTTTTTTTTTATAGAGAATCTTGCATTTTTTTTTTCTCCCAGACTGGCCTCAGACTATGCCCTTTTACCTCTCAAACAGGTAGAATAGACAGGTGTGTACCACCATACCAAGCTTTTTTTTTTTAATTAAGATCTCATTTTTTATCTAGTCTACCTTTAAACTGAATTTCTCCAATCTCCTCCTGAGTATCTCAGCTTGATGGTTAACTTTGAGTTGTTTTGAAATAATTTGTGGGTTTGAGGAAGTTACAAGGATAACATTGATAGTTAATATGGTCCCTTCACTCAGTTTATTCCATTCCTCATATAACTATAATGCAATATAAAATCTATTTGATATTGGTATAAAATGTATATCTTGTAGAATCTTGTAATTGCCTATCAAGATACAAAATGATCATATTATTGTGAAGGGTTCCTGTAACTGTTCTTTCTTCCCTCTTTAACCTGAGCAACTATTCACCTATTCTCCATCCCTATAATTTAACATTTATGAAATCAGTATATTACTGTTGTGGGTTTTTGCTCATTTGTTTCATAATAATAGCATTGCCATGGACTGGAGACTCAGTGTCTGTAATCTGAACTACTTAGGAGGCTGAGATCAGGAGGTTTGAGGCCAGCCTGGGTAGTATAGTTTGAGAGACTTCATCTCAAACTAACTAGCAAAAGGCTAGGATAGAGACATGGCTCAAGTGATAGAGCACCAACTGAGCAGGCAAGCCTGAGTTCAAACGCTAGTACTACCAAAAAAAGAAAATGAAATAATAGCTTTGAAATAGGTTGAAGTCTTTTAGTTTGTCAGTGGTTCATTACTTTTTACTACCAATAGTTTTCATGCATGTATTCTAGTTTATTAATCATTCATCAGTACATTTGGTATTTTCTAATTCTGGCTAAAATAAGTAACTATGAATAATCACATCTGTAATTATTGAGAGTTGATTTTTTAAAAAATACATCTACAGTATTTTAGGTGGATAAGTGCCACAAAGTATAGTTTTTAGATCATAGGGTTGGTAAAGAAACAGTCAGACTACTTTTCAGAGTGGTTGTATTATCAGTGGCAGGCATATAATTTCTCTGCATTCTTACTGCTATTTGGTTTTGTGCTTATCCTTGGGGCTTGAACTCAGAGTGTGAGTGCTATCCCTGAGCTTCTGTGCTCAAGGTTAGTACTCACCCACTTGAGCCACAGCTCCACTTTTAGCTCTTGGTAGTTAATGGGAGATAGAAGTCTCAGACATTCCTGCTCAGGCTTGCATCCAACGGTGATCCTCAGATCTTAGTCTCATGAGTAGATAGAATTGCAAGTATGAGCCACCAGCACTTAGCTTTGAAACTGTCATTTTTATGTAAGACATTCTGCTAACAGGACAGTAACAGCTCATGATGGTCTTAATTTGCATTTTTGTAATTTGCATTTTCTTGTCTGTTGAATGTCTTCATATGTGTGTACTTGGAATCCCTATATTCTCTTCACTGAAATAGCTCATCATATCTTTGGTTCATTCTCAATTAGTTGGTTTGTTTTTTTTAACAAGGATTTTTTTTAAAACTATGAAGCTTTGTTTTTGAAAAGCAGCTTATGGAAGTATATTTTTTGAACCATAGTTTATATATCATGAAATTCACTTTTAGAAGTGTAAAATTGATTGGTGGCTTTGTAGTTTTTTTGTTGTTATTTTTTCCATCCTTCCTATCCCTCCTTTTTTTTTTTTTTGTCAGTCATGGGACTTGAACTCTGGGCCTGGGTGCTGTCCTTGAGCTTTTCTGCTGTAGGCTAGTGCTCTCCCACTCTGAGCCATAGCTCCACTTCTGCTTTTCTGGGTGTTAATTGGAGATAAAAGTCTTAGGGACTTTCCTTCCTAGGCAGGCTTTGAACAGTGCTTCTCAGATCTCAGCCTCCTGAATAGCTAGGATTACAGGAGTGAGCCACCAGTGCCAGGCTATCCTTTCTGCCTTTCTGTCTTCCTGCCTGTCTTCATTTTCTCCTTTCCTTCCTTCCCTCACTCCCTTCTTTCCTTCCCTCCCCTCTCTCCCTCCATCCTTCTCTTTGTCTCTCTTTATCTTTTTCTTTCTTTCCTCTTTTTTTTCTGCAGATAGAACCCTGAGACTCACGCATGCTGTGCAAGTGCCAAATCACTTAACTATAACCCTAGAGAATCAGTGGTTTATCATATTCAGAGTCATACATAGATCACTGCTATCTAATTCTAGAACATTTAATTCCCCCTAAACAATAAGCAGTTATTTTCTGTTTCATTGAGTCTCTGCCAATCAATTAACTTTCTGTCTGAATTTTTAAATTCTCCATCCCTCACTTCGTTTCTTCTTCCCCTCCTCCCTCCTTGTTGTCTCTTTCTGTGTTTATTTTTCATCTTGTCCTATTATTATCAAGGTACTAGAATCCATTATACTTGAAGTATATTTCTTGTAGAAGCATGTATTTATTTAAATATTTTGACACACACATATAACATTTACATTCAGTGTAGTAATTGTTAGGTTTGGACTTGTCTCATGGGTTTTTTTTTTTTCTTCTTGAAATTGCTCAGAAACTTTTATAGAATTTCATTTTTATTTGATTATAGTATTTTGTAGTGTCTTATCTGCACAGATAATTAGTTGTTGCTCTAGGAATTATATACACATTATTCAGCAACATTTCATTCGATTGAAATATGGATACTTTACCTGCCTCTATATTTCTTTATCCTGTTAGTTATAATACAGTTGTGTTAAATATTTCCTCTACATACTTTAAGAACCATTTTAGACATTGTTAACAATGTTGCTTTGACTACTGAACATAATTTTGAAAGGAAATACATTTTTAAATATTCTTTTTTTTTGTGGGTCATAGGACTTGAATTCAGCCTGGGTGCTGTCCTTGAGCTCTTCAGCTTAAGGCTTACCACCCTACCCTTGAGCCAAGCCCCACTTCCCATTTTCTAGAAGTTAATTGGAGATGAGTCTCAGGTTCTTTTGTTTCTGGGCTGGCTTTGAACCTGGATCCTCAGATCTCAGCCTCCTGAGTAGCTAGGATTACAGGTGTGAGCCACCTCACCCAGCTTTACTTTCTTCAGTGTTATTTGTTCTTGCCAGATATTCTAGGATTGCTTTCTTTTGTCCTTTGCCTTTTAGGTATATTTGCTGGCAACAAATTTTTTTAGTATCTGAGAATTTGTTTATTTTCCTATACTTCTTTTTCAAGTAATTGAGATTGAACCAGGGATCTTGAACATGTTAAACAAGCAGTCTGCCATTGAGTAAAGTCTCTAGTCCTTAGTTTTTTGAGACAAGGTCTTGCTATGTATCCCAAGTTAGCCTTGAACTGGTGATCCTTCCACCTTCACATCCTGAGTACTGGGATTGTAGGCATGTGCTGGGGTGCCCAGTCCACATTCATTTTTGGATATAGAATTCTGGGTTGAAAGTTTGTTTGTTTGTTTTTTTTAAGCTCTTGGGAAATGTTGTGCCACATTCTGGCCTTCAGTGAGACACTTGCTATCATGAGACCCTCTTCCTTTTCTCACAATGAGACTCTTGCCATTGGTTTAGGAAGAGATGTTTCCTTCCTTCCTCCCTCCCTCCCTCCCTCCCTCCCCCCCCCTCTCTCTCTCCCCTCTCTCTCTCCTCTCTCTCCCCTCTCTCCTCTCTCTCTCTCTGGGCCTGGGTGCTGTCCCGGCTTTTTCCGCTCAAGGATAGTACTTTACCACTTTGAGCCACAGCATCATTTCCAGTTTTCTGGTGGTTAATTGGAGATAAGAGCTCATGGACTTTCATGCCTAGGCTGGCTTTGAACCATAATCCTCAGATCTCAGCCTCCTGGATAGCTAACATTATAGGCATAGAGAATTACATTTTCACATGACTTAAGGAATACTGTTTTGATTTTGGTTTTGGGTTTGCAACCATTAGCCTCTTTTGTTTAAGTTAATTTGTACTTTCTTAAGATTTTTTTCTTTCAATTACGTATTTTGTAGTACTGGCGTTTATACTCAGAGCCTCATACTTGATAGGCAAGTGCTTTAGCACTTAACACATGCTTGCAGGTCATTGTCACCATCGTCTTCTTTACTTTTAAGAAAAAGTCTCACTTTTTTAACCTGAGGCCTATTATATAGATTGTGACTCGCCTATTTATACTGCCATGTAACTGGGCAACAGGTATTTACCACCATGCCAGCTCATGGGTTGGGGTGGCATCTCTAACTTTTTGCCCTGGCTAGCCTCAATTCATACTCCTTCTGATCTCTGTATCCATATAGGAGCCACCTTGCCTGGCTTTTTTGTTGTTGTTTTAAATACAAGGTCTCATTATGCATCCCAATCCCAGGCTTGCCTCAAACTTGGAGTTTTCCTGATTTAACCTTGCAAGTACTAGGATTCTAAATTATATGAAGTATCTACATACTTTCAAAGTCAAATTTAGTAAAAAGAGTCTCACTTTTCTCGGATACAATTAACCAGTCTTTCTTCTCCTCCACCTATGCAACCACTTTCCTTACTTTCTAATTTATTCTTTTGTTGTTCATTTGTGAATATATACATGGTATACAGAACATAAAAGCTGTTTTTGAGGTTGGAAGCATGGCATGCTCATCAGCCAATGATCAATGTGGCTTAGTGGTAGAGTACTTGTCTTGAACAAAAGAAGCTCAGAGGCAGTGCCTAGGCCCCGAGTTCAAGCCACATGACTCACAAAAAAAAAAAAAAAAAAGTTCAAATCTTGGTTTCAGAGCAAAACAAAAAGCTGTTCTGGGGCTAGGTGCCTGTGTCATGTACCTATAATCCTAGCTTCTTCAGGAACTCTGAGAGCTGAAGATCATGGTTTGAAGCCAGTAAGACAGGAAAGTTCTTGAGACTATTATGTTCAATTAACCACCAAAAATGGAAGTGGAGCTGTGGCTTAAATGGTACAGCACTAGTCTTGAGCAAAAGAGTTCAGGGATAATACCCAAGCCTTGAGTTCAAGCCCGAACATCCACCCCCCCCACCACACACACACCTTCCCCCATACAGAGTTTTGTACTGTGGTTTCATTTAATGTATTTTAGAGACTGTTCTTGTTGGGGTCCTCCGTCCCTGGTCCCTCTCTACTAGTAGGGGGATGGGGAAAAACACACCCCAACCAGGCCAAGCCGAGAGAGGAAGGGGCCCACTGTCCTCCCTCACCCAGCCTTCTTACCCTGGAGCACGAACAGAGACGCCACGCAGCTTCATCAAGGCAGGAAGATCTCTCTGTCTTTATTCCCTAAATCCCTCCTCCTTATACTGGGTGAGGGAGCTTATCAGTAAACAAGATGGACAGGACAAAGAGATCCACGTGTTTTATCCCTACTACAAGCCTCAGCAGAAAGTTATTAGACATGGCGTTACTAGGCCCCCAACAGTTCTATTTTAGAATATAGAGATCATTTTTATTGCTTTTTACAGCTATGCCAAACTAAAATGTCTTGGTTTTAAAGTATAGACTCAATGGCTATACCATATTTATGCAGCCAGGTCATTATTGATGGAAATTGGCATTATTTCCAGTTGTGGTATTTCAAACACTGCTGTAATGAGTAGCTTTGTACATATGTCTTTTTGTATTTTTGCTGGCATATCTTTGGGATAGATTCCTATAAATGAGATTGCTGGATCAAACGGTAAGACTATATTTAATTTCATTGTTTGTTGCCAAGTTTTCTTCTACAGGAGTTGCTATTATGCATAATTGTCATACCACAACTTTTATGGAACACATTGTTACACTGAGAAGTTTTCCAGTCTGAACTTGGACACAGTGACACACGCCTATAATCCTAGCTTCTTAGGAGGTGGAGATAAGGTTTTGAGGCAAGCCTGAGCATAAGCTTTTAGTACTCCATAATAGCCAAAGTCTGAGCAGTATGGCAATTTCATGTTATACCAGTTACAGAGTGAGCCCAACAGCTGGATAGTGGCATATATTTGTCATCCCTGGCAACATGAGAAAGTGTAAGTAAGAAGATCACAGCCCAGGAATAAAGCAAGACCCTATCTGAAAAAATAACCAACACAAGAAGAGACTAGAAGCATGGGTTATGTTGTAGAGTGTCCACTGACCTAGTGAAAAGCCCTGAGTCTGAGTTCTATCTCAAGTACACAAAGAAAGAAAGGAAGGGGGGGAGGGTGGGGGGTAAAGAAAGATGAAAGTGTTTTCAGACATATGTTTCAATGTAGTTGTAATTTGCATCCTCTTAAAATTAAAAAATTGCACATATTTTCATAGAGTTTTTAAAACAACTATTTCATATACTTTCTCATCATTGGTCTTTTTTTGTCTCAGTTTTAGTAGTTTTTGATTTGTAAGAGATTATAGCTGACTAATAGTTTTGTTTTTGTTTTTGTTTTTGCCAGCCCTGGGCTTGATCTCAGGACCTGGGCACTGTCCTTGGGCTTTCTCAAAGCTAGTACTCTACCACTTGAGCCACAGCACCTTTTCTATGTATGTTGTACTGAGGAATCAAACCCAGGGCTTTGTACATGCTATGTAAGCACTCTACCACTAGGCAAAAATCCTGGCCCCAACAGTCCCCCCCCCCCATAGTTTTATTACTGCTTTTTATTTATTTGCCAGTACTACAAGTTGAATTGTGCTTGCTCAGCAGGCACTCTACTGCTTGAACCTCCATCCCTTTGTACTTTTGAATTTTTTTTTTGAAGTTTTGTCCAGACTAGCCTAAGATCCTCTATTTATACTTCCTGCCATAGGTGAGATGATAAATGTGTAGGTGCCACCATGAGCCAGCTTTTTCTGTTGAGACAGGGTGTCATAAATGTTTTGTCTCTCATGGCATTGGACAATGACTTCTGGTTCTATGCCTCCGAGTAGCTAGGATTATAATCATAAGCCATTAGTACCTGGCTGCTGCTGCTGCTGCTGCTGGTACTGCTAGTACTGCTACTGTTGCTGTTTGAGTTAACATATTGATTAAGGGACTGAAGTACTTACCCAGGACCATGAATACTCAGCCTAGTTATGTTTAGTGGTGGAAGTTGGCCTAATGTTCCAAGATTATTCTCAAAATGGTCTCTGTAACTTGTCTTTCTAATGAAAAATTTCAAATCATTTGGAAAAAATAGCAGATGTACTTGCGTGAATGTTTAATCAAATGTTAACCTTGTTTAGCATGTCTCTTTTCTTTTTTTTGGTCAGTCATGGGGCTTGAACTCTGGCCTGGGTAATTTCCCTGAGCTCTTCAGCTGAAGGCTACTGCCCTACCACTTTGAGCCACAGGGCCACTTCCAGTTTCTGGTCACTAATTGGAGATAAGAGTCTCACAGACTTGTGACCCGGACTGGCTTTGAATCATGATTCTCAGATCTCAGCCTCCTAAGTAGGCGTGAGCTAAGGCTGGGTTTGTTTCTATTTCTTACTATATCAAAATAGATATAATGTAGATTTTTCATGTTACTTGTTTAATGTTTTTCTTTTTCTTGTTTAATGTTAAACACAATTACTTGTATATTATTTGTCTGTATATGCTGGTTCTGGGGTTTGAAATCAGAGCCTTGTGTTTGAGCTTTTTTTCCCCCTTTTTCTCAAGACTGCTATATATCTCCTTTGACATCTTCCCACATGAAAACTCTGTATGAATTAAACTTCAGCTCTCTATTCTCTTTTTCCCACCATTTTATTTTCTGTCCTTATGAATTTGACTACTCTAGGTGCCTCATATGAATGACATTGTATGTAGTATTATGTGGCTGGCTTATTTATTTCAATTAACATTACATTCTTAGGTTCATTGTGTAGCATGCTACAGGATTTCCTTCCTTTTTAAGGTTCAATAATATTCCATTGTGTACATATACAACATTTTGCGTATCCACTCTTCTGTTGATAAGACCCTTTGACCATTGTAAATAGTGATGTGAATAACATTCAACTATTAATATATTTTTGCTGTTCCTTGCATTTCTTTTGAGTTCCTACCCTGAAGTGGCATTATTAAAATTTTTATTTTTTGAGAAAAAATTTAAGTCACTATATTTTTCCATAGACAATTATTTTTTTTCAGATTCCAAGTGGTTATTTTATCAGATTGTTTGAACATTAAATTTATCTTCATTTGCAATCCAAAGTTACCTGAAGTTTGCTGTTTTTTTTTATGTGTGTGTGTGTGTGTGTGTGTGTGTATTTTATTGTACATTTGTTTTCCTAAACTCTTTGTCACAATTTTCTGGGGGTATTCGAACTGCCACAACACAGGTAGGGAGAGAGCTTTTTGTGCTGCCAATTTTTGAGAATTTAAATTTGGATTTGGGTTATGGCTGTATCCTCATCTTTGAAGTATAGACAATTAATTATATGTTCCTACTAGTGGTATACAGGTAAAATTTTCCGAAGTACTTACCAATACTTGTCATTTTCTGTTTTCTTGATAATAGTTATCCTGTGTGTGAGATAGCACTTATTTATAGTTTAGATATATACTTCTATGATCACTAGTGTTTTCAGTGTTTGTTTGTTTGTTTGTTTTTGAGACTGCATCTGATTATCTAGACCAGGCTAGCCTTATACTTTACATTCTCTGCCTCTAGCTCTCAAGGGCTAGAACTACAGGCCTGTATCACCATGCCCCATGTTATATTTTTATTTCTGAAAAGAAAAAAAAGTTTCTTGTATTTCCCTTCTAATCTATTTTTTTTTTTTTTTTTTTTTTTTTTTTGCCAGTCCTGGGCTTGAGCTCAGGGCCTGAGCACTGTCCTTGGACTTTCTCAAGGCTAGAGCTCTACCACTTGAGCCTCAGCACCACTTCTGGCTTTTTCCTATGTATGTGGTACCAAGGAATCGAACCCGGGTCTTCATGCATGCTAGGCAAGCACTTTAACCACTAGGCCAAACTCCCGGCCCTCTAATCTATTTTTGTTTTGTTATCCCTAAGGGAACATTGTCGAAGTCCATGTATATTCCTATTCCTGTTTTCTTGCTTCTACTAATATGCATATATTTATAAAATTATTCTGCTGAGTTTTGTCCTGAAGCATAAACTGTTTGTAGCTTCACTTTTTATTCTGCATTTGTGTTTTCTACTTAGTGTGGGTGTTTTTGAAATATATTTATGTCAATACTAGTTCATTCATTTCAGCTGTTATATGGCAGTCTTCTGTGGAAGTATTGCCACAACTTCTCCTACTGATTGCTATCAGTCTGTTATTGTTACAGTGCTATTGTGGCTATCCTTATATTTGCTTTCTTGTGTTTATGGGAAGCATGAATTTGCCTAGGATATACTTATTTCACACCTGTTAAGAGGACTAGCTCTGTGTCAAGCATTATGCTAGGAAGAGGGATATATTAGTGAATAAGGAAACATTCTCTTAAGGAGCTTATGTGAAGTGTTGTTACTAGATATTAGAATATTTGACTATCTACTCAATAAGTGTTGTTTACTGTATACCACATATCTTGAGACTAGGTAACAAAAGTTTTGGAATAACCAAAACAACATTTCTGTCTTCTCAAAGTTTATGACCCATAGAGAAGATAAAAAACACAAGTACCTAGGCACTTGTGGCTCACACCAGTAATCCAGCTACTCAGAAGGCTGAGATCTGAGGATTGCAATTCAAAGCCAGCTTAGGCATGAAGTCCGTGAGACTCTTATCTCCATTTAACCACTAAAAATCCAGAACAGGAGCTGTGGGTCAACTGGTAGAACACCAGCCTTAAGCAAAAAAGCTCAGGAATAGCACCCAAGCCATCATGAGTTGTAGCTCTGGGAGCAGCACATGCATGCACACATGCATGTGCACACACAGAGAAACAAATAAAAACAAAAAATATATGGTATACTGGTCAAGTAGGAATGAATGCCATGAAGAAAATGGAAGCAGAGACCCATTTAGAATGGGCAGATATGGGAGAGGCACTTCTGAAGACTTGAGAAGAGACTTACATGAAATAGAGGTGTGACCCTCATTAGCTGATAAGCCTCTAAGTGGAGGGAAGAACAGATATGGAGGCCTTGGAGAAAGAACTTGATTAGCCGGGCATGGTGGTACACCATTGTAATCCTAGCTTCTGTTGAGGCAGAAATAGGAAAATTACAGTTAAAGGCAGTTCAAGTGCAAATGTTTGAGACCTTCTCTCAAAAGCAAACAGAAAAACAAAAGGATTGAGGCCATAGGCCAAGACAATGCTTGTCAGGCTTGTATGAGGCATTTTGTTCAATCCCCAGTATTAACAAAACAAAGAATGGCAGGGAACTGGAAGTGGGATGTGGTGGTGCATGCCTAAATAATCCCAGTTCATTGTAACCTCAACACTTTGGAGGTGGAGGCAAGATGATTGAGGTTAGCATGGATATATAGTGAAACTTTGTCTCCAAAAAAAAAAGGCTGGGAATTTGGCCTTGTGGTAGAGTGCTTACCTAGCATGCATGAAGACCCAGGTTCTATTATTCGGTACCACATACACAGAAATAGCCAGACGTGGTGCTGTGGCTCAAGTGTCAAATGCTAGCCTTGAGCAAAAAGTGTCCAAGGACAGTGCCCAGTCCTCGAGTTCAAGTCCCAGGACTGGCAAGAAAAAAAATCAGTTAACTTGTCTTGAAGAACATTCTGTAACTAATTTCTTCTTTTGTTTAGTTGGGATTCACCTGTTTCATTTTTTATTGAATTGCAGATACTGGATCTGGTATGGAAGAAGTGGAATTAAGCTGGGAAGATTATCTAGAAGAGACAGGGTCCACAGCAGTTCCCTATGGGTCTTTTAAACATGTAAGTGATAGCTATATTTGTTTTACTGGTTATATCTCTTAATTATTATGATATTTAATAATTAAAATTATTTTAAGTTGGAGCATTTGAAAAACTTTGAATGGCTTTTCCTTTTTCCTCTTCTTGCTACCTGTGTTGGGAAAAATGAGGTATACTCAAAACTTGTTTTCGTGGGGCCGGGAGCATGGCCTAGTGGTAAAGTGCTTGCCTAGCATGCATGAAGTTCTGGGTTTGATTCCTCGGTACCACATACACAGAAAAAGCCAGAAGTGGTGCTGTGGCTCAAGTGGTAGTGCACTAGCCTTGAGAAAGTCCAAGGACAGTGCCCTGAGTTTAAGCCCCAGGACTGGCAAAAAACAAAACAAGACAAAAAACTTCATTTTTGTTTTCCTTATGCAACTGTCTTCTTTCTTTCTTTCTTTCTTTCTTTCTTTCTTTCTTTCTTTCTTTCTTTCTTTCTTTCTTTCTCTCTCTGTCTCTCTCTTTCTTTCCTTTCCCTCCCTCCCCCCTCCCTCACTCTCTTTCTTTCCTTCTTTCTTTCCTTCCTTCTTTCTTTCTTTCTTTCTTTCTTTCTTTCTTTCTTTCTTTCTTTCTCTCTCTCTCTCTCTCTCTCTCTCTCTCTCTTTCTTTCTTTCTTTCTTTCTTTCTTTCTTGTCTTAAACTCAGGGCCTGAGCACTGTCTTTGGGCTTTCTCAAAGCTAGTAGAGCTCTACCACTTTAGCCATAGCACCACTTCTGGCTTTTTCTGTGTCTGTAGTACGGAGGAATCGAACCCAGGACTTCATGCATTGCTAGGCAAGCACTCTACCAGTAGACCATGCTCTAACCCCTCATTGTGTTTGTTAAAAAATATTTCTTTTTAACGTCAAGTGGTTATATGAAGGGGGCTTACAATTGAACGTCTACTTATGTGTTGAGTGCTTCTTGAGCAGTTACCACTTCATCATGCTCCTTCATCCGACTCATTTCATGTTTCCCACTTCATCACATGTGTGCATATTGAATATTCTGTCTAAACTTACCCTGCCTCTTTTCATTCATCTACCTCTTTCCCACTAATGTGTCCCCATTCAAACTCTTTAAACAAGTGAATATCAAGGCCTGAAACAAAGGCCTAAACTTATTTTGTTCTTGGACATTTTCTGCTCTATAGTGTAAGGTCTGCCAAAAGGAAACTCCACACAGTTCAGGAGAAGAGGGTTTATTGCGTGAGGAAAGAGCAGGCTCCTGCCACCCAAGATGGAGTCCGGCCAGGAAGAGAGCTTAGGGCGGGAAATGAGAGATTATATAGGGGGAGGGGTATAGACACAGCGGAAGTGGATGTGACCTCAGAGGATGGGGACATACCTCAGTGGGGACCTCCCACTGCCCCTAGGCATGCCAGTTGCCAGGGTTACAGGTGCTGGGTAGGGATTTCCTGGGTGCAGGGGGAGAGAGCCAAGGGAAGAAGTCATTTCTTCCAGGCAGACTTAACATATAGTATAATACTTCTCCTTTTGAGTGCCTATGAATATATCCTTATTTTGGTGCAAAAGCTTCAGAAATTGAAAAATAGTTTATATTCTCGCCCTTAATGTGGTATTTTTCTTTTCCTCCTCCTCCTCCTCTTCTTCTTCTTCATTTTTTTTTCTAGACTGAGTCTTAAACACTGGACTTCAGGATCTTTCTCATGGCTAGTGTTATATCACTTAAATCACATATCCAGCCCAGGAGTTTGGTAGTTAATTGGAGATAGAGTCTCACAGTGTTTTTTCCCCTGGCCAATTTTAATTATAATCATCCATGCCTCCTAAGTAGCTAGAATTATAGGCATGAATCACAGACTCAGCTCCTGTATGGTTGTTTTTATTTTATTTTATTTTATTTTGATGTAAGGGTGATGGATGGAGGGGTAACATTTAAATAAGTAAGGTAATGAGTGCATTTCTTGCTGAACATTGTTACTTCCTCCCTCATTTCTCCCACTTTCTCTCCTCCCACCCCCGACTCCATCCTTCCCTAGTTGTAGTTGATTTTCAACTTAGTGTCTTGTATCACTGTTCATTGGTTCACCCTTAGTCCTTCATCTAACCATTTTGTTATTTTCCTTTCCTTCTCCAAATCAGATAAACATACATACCTGATGCAGGGTATTCCTCCCCCTTTTCTCCCCCAAACAAAAGCCCAACAGTAACAACAGGGAATAAGCCAAAGGGGGAAGATAGAAAGGAAAAAAAAAACTTCACACAGAAAATTAAAACAAAATCAAAAGCAACCAAAAACCCCTCTTGTTTCCATATCTTGAAGTTCATTTGATTAGCATCATTTTATATGGTAATATGTACATAACTTTTGAGCTATTGTGATCCTCTGCTAGGCCTGTTCTAGCCATGAGGGAAATCATGGATCCTAGGTTTCTTGGGGTCTGGCTTACTTCACTTAATATGATTTTTTTTCCCAAGTCTTTCCATTCCCTTATGAATTAGGCAGTGCTATTCTTTCTTATGGAAGGGATCAAAGACCTCGAGGTAAGAGCAGATATCCTGAAAATATTACAAGAAGGGATAAGGAATACACGAAGGCTCCTTGGCATAGGTTGAATATTCCTAAATAAAGATCCAGAAACATAACAAATCAAAGAAAAGCTGAATAAATGAGATTGCATTAAACTGCAAAGCTTCTGCATAGCAAAGGACATAATTAGCAAATTAAGTTCTGTTATTGAGAGTAATTTAATTAACATTTAATTTCCCTCATGTTGAATAGAAGCATATCAGTCATATTAGTGACTGATACATCTCAGTTTTATTCACTATCAGCCTAACATAATGCTTTACCAACATACAACATATTTGCCCTATGTGATAATTTAGGATGTAAGAAAATATATATCCAGACTTAGTTTTTAATGGATTCTCCCCAAACTCCCTTTAAATTAAACACATGAAATGAATCTAGAATTATTGCATGGTGGTTCCTGCCTGTATTGCCAGCAAGAAGGCAGGGGGAGGAGTATTGTGAGTTCCAGGCAAGCTTGGGTTATGTAGTGAGTTTGAGGCCAGCTTTAGGTACATAGACTCTGTTTCAAAAGATTACAAACTTGAGTGGCTTAACCAAAGTTATTTTCTCATAGTTCTGACTTGTTAGATAAAACCAGGTGTTAGCTGGGTGCAGTGGCTCACACCTGTAATCGTAGCTACTCCGGAGGCTGAGAACTGAGGATTGTGGTTCAAAGCCAGGCACTAAAGTCCGTGAGATTCTTATCTCTGTACCACTAGAAAACCAGAAGTGGTGCTGGAAGTGGTGCTATAACTCAAGGGGTAGGGCGGTAGCCTTGAGCTGAAGACCTCAGGGACAGCGCCCAGGCCCAGAGTTCAAACTCCATGACCAACAAAAACAAAACAAACAAAAAAACACCAGGTATCAGTAGTGTATACCTGTAATCCTAGCTACATAGAAGGTCAGAATGATCTTAGTTCTAGGCCGGTCCCAGCAAGAGAGTCCATGAGACTCAGTCTTAGTATAAGAAACTACATATGGTAGTACATGCATGTAATCCTAGCTGTGGTGGGAAGCCTAAAATAGGTGGATCACAGTCAAGGCCTGATCCCTGAATAGGAATTGAGACCTCAAAATAATCAGTGCTGGGTCAAGAGCGTGCCCTCGTGGTAGAATGCTTGCCTAGCATGCATAAATCCCTGGGTTTGATTCCTTGGTACCACATACACAGAAAATGCTGGAAGTGATGTTGTGTCTCAAGTGGTAGAGTGTAAGCCTTGAGAAAGCCCAAGGACAGGCAAAAACAAAAAAAACAAAAACAAAAAAAACAAACAAAAAACCATACAAACAAACAAAAACACTGTCCAAAAGGATTGGAGGCAATAGAGCCTAGCAAGCTTGAACTCCTGAGTTCAAATCCCAGTACTATTTTTAAAAAAAGTCTGAGATGAAAATTCATGGTCAGTTTCTGGTGAGGATTCTTTTCTTGGTTTGCAGATAGCTGCTTTTTTTCTGTATCCTCATGTATGACTAGGGTTCAGAGAATGTGCGCATAGTACACGTGTGTATCTGCACGTGTTTTCTACTATTTCTTCTTATAAAGATACTAATTATTTCATACTGAGTTCTCCCTATGATCTTATTAATCGGATTAACTCTGCTGTGATCTGAATGTTGTTCTCTCTACCACCCCTGAGATGTAAACATTGAAACCTAATCCCCAGTGGAAAAGTGTAGCATGTGGGAAACGATTAGATCCTAAGAATGTTACTCTTTGGAATTGGCCTAGTGCCTTTATAGAAGGGACATGAGAGAGTTTATTTTCTTCTTCTACTATGAAGACACAGGAAGAATATTCTACTTTTGAAGCAGATAGTTCTCCTTAGATGTTGAATTACTGATGCTTTTATGTTTGTATTGCTCAGCTACCAGAATTGTACGTGATAGTATTTTGTTAGATAGGCCTGATAGGACTGAGGCATTTTCCATAAGGTTGGAACTTGTTAGATAGGGACTTTAAAATAATTACATTTAATTTTACTTAAGACCCACACAGAATAAGTGGAAAGGAGTTTGAGCAGA
The DNA here is from genome assembly GCF_031878675.1 of Megascapheus bottae. Taxonomy (NCBI): domain Eukaryota; kingdom Metazoa; phylum Chordata; class Mammalia; order Rodentia; family Geomyidae; genus Megascapheus; species Megascapheus bottae. Next base: position 17,325,576 of record NC_143510.1, read on the forward strand.
GAGGGAAACTGTTTGAAATAAAAATCATAGAAAATGGAAAACAGATCAGAACTGATGAATGCTTTTGTTAGGCTTCTCAGTAGACTTAACTGAGGAAAGGATAAGTGGATTTGAAAACGGGTCAGTATTTCCCAGATTGAGACATGCAGCAAAGAGTAGAAAAGCTGTGACAGAACTTGCAACCACCTGGAGTAATGTAGAGAAGCACATCATATGTTTAAGCTACAGTCAGAGGGAGACAGGAAACTAGAATGGCAGGCAATATTTCTAATGGTATTTACCCAAAGAACAGTATTACACCACAGATCTAAAAATCATAGGAAACACAAATCAGAATCAATACGCAGACAAGACCTACCAAGATAGGTCATATTCAAACTACTGAAAATCAAAGAGAAAGAGAATTCTAAAAACAGTGGAGGAGAAAAAAAATTACACTCAGGGAAACAAAGATTTACAGCAAAATTCTTTTCAGAAACCGAATAACCCAGAAGATATTGGAATAATATCTTCAAGGTATTGAGAGGAAAAAACAAACAACAACAAAAACTGTCAACCCAAGATTTGATACCCAGCAAAAACTCCATCCAGAAGTAAGGGAGAAATAAAGACTTTCAGAGATCTCAACTAGAAAAAATATTTTTTAAAGTTCTTTAAGACAGAGACTTGGGTCCCTACAAAGAAACTGTAAAATGATGGAAAAGAGTATAAATATTAAGTAGATATAAACTTTTTTCTTAACTTTAGCATATATAAAAGTAAAAATAAGAAATTCAGTGTGCATTTATAGGATATACAACTACAATACAGAGAATGAAGGAGCATTTGGGAGCATATGTTAGATTGGCCAACATAGTGAATTTGAACAACAACAAATGTTGGTGAGCAGGTGGGGAAAAAGGAACCCTACTGCACTGTTGATAGTAAGGAGACTAGTACCACCACTCTGGGCAACAGTCTGGTGGTTCCTCAAAAAACTAAACATAGATCTTCCCTATGACCCAGCCATACCATTCCTAGGCATCTACCCTGAGCCAGGATATGAGAAGGACACCGGCATATCCATGTTCATTGCCACACTAGTCACAATAGCCAAGGTATGGAAACAACCCAGATGCCCCACAATAGATGAGTGAATCCAAGAAATGTGGTACCTGTACACAATGGACTTTTACACAGCAATTAGAAAAAATAAAACAATGTCATTTACAGTGAAATGCATGGAACTAGAACAAATAGCACATGTGTTCTCTGGTATGCAGAAATTTGATGTAAAATGCACTGGGATATAAATTATATAGGAATCTAGAGACCAAAAGAGAATATTCTTGGGAGAGAATCAAAGGTGCAATGACTAAGTGCCTCTTCATATTTATATAAAATAATATATATTGAAATGAATACCAAAATAATGGAAACAAAAGACCTCTTTTTTTCATTTTTAGTTTTTGATGATTCTATCTTCTTTACCTTATGTATGGTGTGTTCAAGTGTGTATCTTTGGAAGGGCTTGGGAAAGGGTACAGAACTGGAGGGAAAAGAGGTAAAAAGGTGCTGCAGTGGCGCTCACTCAACAGTGATAAAAGTGAGCTATACATATATAACTCATGGGTGGAGATAAGAGGAGGGACTGGGAAAGAGTGAGAGGACAGAAGAACTGTAGGAAAGAAAATGTATCATTATCTGACTTCTGTAACTGTAATCCCCTATGTATCAACTTTACAGTAAACATTTTTTAAAGAAAGAAAATAAGGAAAAAGAAGCTGGGTGCGGTGGCTCACGCCTGTAGTCCTAGCTGCTCAGGAGGCTGAGGTCTGAGGATCGAGGCACTAAAGACTGAGATACTCTTATCTCCAATAATCACTAGAAGAAAAAATGGGGAAGTAGGGCCGTAGCCTTGAGCTGAAGACCTCAGGGACAGCGCCCAGGCTGAGTTCAAGCCAAAAAAAAAAAAATTGTTTTGTGTGGATCACTCCTATGGGTTAGAATAGGAATGTTCCAGGTTTCCCTTGAGAAGATTTTTATTACTTTAGTCTTCCTAAGACTTAAAAAAGAAAGGTAGGGAAATATTCATCTAAGACACTTGTCTGGGGCCTAATTACATTTATCTCTTCAGGTGGACACACGTTTACAAAATGGATTTGCTCCTGGGATGAAACTGGAAGTGGCTGTGAAAGCAGATCCTGAAACCTACTGGGTTGCCACTGTCATCACTGCCTGTGAACAGTTGCTTCTCCTTCGTTATGAGGGCTATGGGGAGGACCGGAGAGCAGACTTCTGGCATGACATCAGAAAGGCTGGTCTCTACCCCATTGGTTGGTGTGAGCAGAATAAAAAGACCCTTGAAGCCCCAGAAGGTAAAAAGAACATTCGGATCACCCATGGAACATATGTTTACTCAACTTACTTTAGGTTAACATTTTGAATGAAAATATTTGTAAAGAATACACATTTCACAGTGTGCAGAAAGCATAACTTTTTTTCCTTTTGAAACTGTTTTTTTCTGTGAAGAGTCAAATTTTTATCAGCTGTTTTTCATCTTTGAAGACATCAGGCCAAATTAGTATACTATTCTTTTTATTTCCTTCTCTCCACTTGTTCCTAAGCAGTGGGAACTAGTAACTATGAACTCTTAAAATGAACCAAGTGATGCTTCAGATCAGCAGCAGAGTGCTCTCCATAGAGATGAAGCAAGAGAGAGAGAGTAAAGGCAGAAGAGAGGGAAAGGTAAGGTAAGGTAGATAGGAGAGACTGAACATTCAAGAAAATGCCGGACATAGCCTGGTTTGGTGGCTCACATCTGTAATTCTAGCTACTCAGGAAGCTGAAATCTGAGGATTGCAGTTCAGAGTCAGCTCAGGCACTAAAGACCACGGGACTCTTATCTCCAATCAACCTTTAGAAAACCGGAAGTGGCACTGTGGCTCCAAGGGTAGGGCTGTAGCCTTGAGCCGAAGAGCTCAGGGACCAGAGTCCAAGCCCCATGATCGACCAAAAAAAACAGAAAGAAGATACCAGACTTTTCTATTTTCAGTTTCCATTTAACTTTTTGGTGGACCTGGGATTTTTTTTGAACTTAGGTCATTAGGCTTTTTTTTTTTTGCCAGTCCTGGGCTTGAGCTCAGTGCCTGAGCACTGTCCTTGGACTTTCTCAAGGCTAGCACTCTACCACTTGAGCCTCAGCACCATTTCCAGCTTTTGTCTATGTATTTGGTACCAAGGAATCGAACCCGGGTCTTCATGCATGCTAGGCAAGCACTTTACCCACTAGGCCAAACTCCCGGCCCAGGTCATTAGACTTTTCAGGACTCAGACTTTAGACTTTACACTTGAGCTATGTCTCTAGTCTTTTTTGCTTTATTTATTTTTCAAATAGGATTGCCTTTTTCCTTGGCTGTTCAGAATTGTGATCCTCTTGTTTGTTTGTTTCCTATGGGATGACAGGTGTGTGACACCATGCTCAGTTTTTATACTGGTTGAGATGGAGGTTGTACAGTGTTTTTGCCCAGGCTGGGCTCAAACCTTACTTCTTCCAGTCTCAGTCTCCCAACTAGCTATGCTTATAGATATGAGCCTCTACACCTGAATTCTTTTAACTTATTACTTTGATATAAGTTCAGATTTACAGGAATATTTTAAAGAAAAGTATAGGCAACTTTGGGGCCCTTTTACTAAGTTTCCCACAAAATGCTGACATTTTACCACACTTGCTTTATCCTTTCTTGCCTGCCCACAGATACTTTTTTTTTTAATGGTTTTTCTATTTTTAATGTGTGTTTGGAAATATATTTAATAAAGTAGATAACTTTTGGATACATTTTTTTAGTAAGAATTGTTGGTATACAACTCATTCTATTTTTTTTACATGCAATTCTTACTAAACTAAGTGAAATGTGTCCATGGAGAGCAAGATTTTTGACATTGCTGTTTTATTTTGTCTTTTTAAGCTCTCAAAGTTTAGACCTTAGAATGATAAATACATCTCTAAGCCATTCCCATGTGTTTGATTTTTTTGTGTGTGTTTTGTGACTGGGATGCCAAGTAACAGTCCTTCCTTCCCTCTGCAGGCATCAGAGACAAGGTGTCTGATTGGGATGCCTTTCTGCGGCAGACCCTGCTGGGAGCATGCAGTCCTCCAGTTCCACTGCTAGAGGGCGTGAGTATTACTCTGTGAAAAATCTATGGAAAGCCTGTCAAAGGAACATGAGATTGGCTGCTAATGTATTATCCTAATACAGATAAAAATTGCTAAAGTCATTGGAATGCTTCACTTAGCCTCAGGTTGAAAAGTGATGGTTTATTCCCATGTCTAAATCTTCTAAATTAGTTGCTGGCATGTTAAAATCCATTTTTCCATAATTTTTTACAGTTAGAAAGTGTTTATTTTTCTTTCATTTTTGGAACTCTCTCTGGAACTGAACAGGTATCCATTTTGCCTGAGGTAGATCCTTGAAACTTGTATCAAGTAACTTTAGATCTCTTTTTTTAAACCTCTTCCTTTATTGTGCATGCTATTACAGACCTCAAAATTATTTGTATAATGACATCAACAAAGAGCATTCTTATTCCATGTTCATACTCAAATTTTACCTAATATGCCCAGTGATAACTCTTTAAGCTGGACTAAGCTTTGACATGTCCTGTTTAATCTTTATAGACCTCTTTTTCTTTTGCTCAGAAGACTCTTCTTAAGTCTTTTTAAGTTTGACTTAAAAAGTGTGATATTCAAACTTGTTAGTAGGTATAAATTTCTCTCCTGTGTGAAATGGATTTATTGGTTATGAAATCTCTATATCATGCTATATTTTGTTGAATTTAATATTATCCATAACATTCTTTGATATGTATGAGGTATGTGTGAAGGTTCCAATTTCTTTTTTGTACGTAAGTGTGTATGTATGTATGATACATACATACTTAAATATAGATGTCCAGTTTCTCTGCATACTAACAGAAACTTTGATCTTTTTTATTATAGCTATCCTATGTAATCCTAGGTGTAACTTCTCATTTTGATTTGCATTTTTTTGTGCCAGTCCTAGAACTTGGACCCAGGGCCTGGGCACTGTCTCTGAGCTTTTTTGCTCAAGGCTAGTGCTCTACCATTTGAGCCATAGCTCCACTTTTGGCTTTTTGGTGGTTAATTATGAATAATAGTCCCACAGGGTAGGCACTGGTAGCTCATACTTGTAATCCTAGCTACTCAGGAGACTGCGTAACCAACCTTGGCAGGAAAATCTTTGAGACTGTTATCTCCAATTAACCACTGGAAAACTGGAAGTGGTGCTGTGGCTCAAAGAGGTAGAGTGCTGGCCTCAAGCAAAAGAGCTCAGAGACTGTTCCCAACACCCTTGTTCAAGCCTCACAACCAACCAACCAACCAAAAAAGGAAGGAAGGAAAAGAAAGCCTGGGCTGGGTTCTAACCATAATCCATCAAATTTCTCAGCTTCCTCAGTAGCTAGGATTACAGGTGTGAGCTCCTGGTACCTGGCTGATTTTCATTTCTTTTACGTCATTGGACATTCATGTACCTTTGTCTTTTGGAGAGCCAAGTCTGCCCATTTTAATTGGATTGCCTTTTTATTGTAAGAGTTCTTTATACATTATGGGTAGATCAGGTATTTAGTTTGCAAACATTTTCTGAGTCATTTTTTAATCATTTGCAACATGAAAGCTTTTTATTTTGATGTAGTCCAATTTGTCTAATTTTTCTCTAGCTGCTTATGCTTTTGGTGTCATATCTAAGAAGGCTTTGTTTAACCCAAAGTAAAAAAGGACTTATTCCTATATTTTCTTTTAAGCTTTATAGTTTGTAGTGAATTCATATTATCTTTTAAATCCTATGTGGTGACACCTTTCTCTCTCCTCTATCTTTCTCTCTTTCTCTTTCCTTTTTTCTCTTTCTCTCTTTTTCTTTCTCTTTTTCTGTCTTTTCTTCATTGAGTCAAGGTCTTAATATGAAACTCAGACTGGTCTTGAAGTCATAATTTTCTTTCATCAATTTCCAAATTCTGCTATTACAGTCATGCAGCTCCATGCACAGCAATGAACATTATATTTGATACTGTTCTCTGTTTTGTTTTGTACATTGATTCATTTCATTATGCTTAGCCAGGGCCTGAAACATACTTAATACCTAGTAAAAATTGAGAGAATGAATGAAGTTTAGAACAAATGAACTGGTAAAAGTATCTTGCCTTGCATTGACAAAAATTCTACCAATTGGAGTATTCCTCCATTTATATATCCTTTTGCATTTCAGAATATAAAAGTGTCACAGAGTAATTTTAACTAGGAAAACTATGAATGAGTGTTAGGAAATGGTAAAGTGGGAATGGGCATAAGCATTGGGTCTGCATCAGTAGGAGGATGAATATGATCAAAATCGATTATTCACAATGATGAAATTAGAACAATAAAACAGTTGAAATTGTTTTGAGAAGGGAAAAAGGGGAGGGGTGAAAGAGTGATGGAGGAGATGATATTGATTGGAATACATTATAAACATGGTGGAGCTATGACAATGAAATACCCGTCTTATCTTTTTAACTAATGTAAGAGAAAGGAAGAGTTAAATGATAACCTTGGAATGGGTATTTTTTTTTCCTAGTAAGGCATGAAATTCACGTATCTCTTATAACCACTAAAGTTTCTCTGCCACTAGACTACATCTTCTATCCACTTTTGTTGTTATATTTCCATGTAGGCCTATGGTGTATTTTATTATAATTATCATTATCATTTGTATGCATTGGTACTGGGGCTTGGATTCAGGGCCTGGGTACTGTGCTCAAGGTTGACAACTCTATCCCTTCAGCCATAGTTCTACTTCTGTCTTTTTAGTGATTAATTGAAATAAGAGTCTCATGGACTTTCCTGCCTGAGATGGCTTTGAACCACAATTCTCAGATCTCAGTCTACTTGAGGATCTAGGATTACCGGCTTGAGCTATGGCACCTGGCCTTAAAAAAATCCTTCAATTTTTAATATGCATCTAGATAGATAGAAAAAGCTAAAAACCCCTGTTCAGTGTGGGAAACAGATCGTTGTGAAATGGGTAAAAAATAATAAGCAAGCAAAATGTCCTCAGAAATAGATAAACAGTTGCCTATTTATAATACATAATATCAAAACAATTCAAAAGATAGGAAAATTCAGAAAGACATTTATGATGTTTATAGAAGAACAAATTGAAAAACAGTATCCATTCTGAAAAAAAAAATAAAACATTCGGGAAAGAAACAGGCAGAGGTGTTATTCTCTCATGAGTAGAAATATAATGTATGTCACACTGCTTACTGTGTTTCCTAGAAGTCGGATGAACATGTTTGACCCTCTTCTTTCTTTCCTTCTTTCTTTCTCTCTCTCTCTTCTCTTTCTCTCTTTCTCCTTCCTTCCTTCCTTCCTTCCTTCCTTCCTTCCTTCCTTCCTTCCTTCCTTCCCTCCCTCCCTCCCTCCCTCTTTCTTCTTTTCTCTTCTTTCCTTCCTTCCTTCCTTCCTTCCTTCCTTCCTTCCTTCCTTTCTTTCTTTCTTTCTTTCTTTCTTTCTTTCTTTCTTTCTTTCTTTCTTTCTTTCTTTCTTTCTTTGTATCTATCTTTCACTCAAGTCCTGGACACTATCCTTGAGCTTTCTTAAGGCAAGTGCTTTATCACTTGAACCACAGTACTACTTCTGGCTTTTTCTGTGTATGTGGTACTCAGGATTGATCCTTCCTTCCTTCCTTCCTTCCTTCCTTCCTTCCTTCCTTCCTTCCTTCCTTCTGCCCTCCCTCCCTCCCTTTCTTCCTCCCTTCCTTCCTTCCTTCCTTCCCTCCTTCCTTCCTTCCTTCCTCCCCTCCTTCCTTCCTTCCTTCCTTCCTTCCTTCCTTCCTTCCTTCCTTCCTTCCTTCCTTCCTTCCTTCCCCCCCTTTTTTTTGCTCAGTTATAGGCCTTGAACTCAAGGCCTGTGCACCTAGCCTAAGCTCTTTTTGCTCAAGACTAGCACTCTACCACTCTGAGCCACAGCACCACTTCCAGTTTTCTGGTTAATTTTAGACTTGAGTCTCATGGGGACCTTTCTGCTAAGGCTAGCTTTGAATTCCTATCCTCAGCCTCCTGCTTGAGAGCTAGGATTACAGCATGAGCCACCAGTGCTTGGTTCATATTTGCTTTTATAATCAGAGACAATGTAGTATTGATAGTTTAAAAGTTCTCACTAAGTGACACTAAAGAAAACTCTAGCTCATGCCTGTAATCCTAACTACTCAGGAGGCTGAGATCTGAGGATCGTAGTTCAAAGCCAGCCCGGGCACAAAAGGACCTGAGACTCTTATCTCCAATTAATCACTAGAAAAACGGAAATGGCGCTGTGGCTCAAAGGGTAGGGCAGCAGCCTTGAGCTGAAGAGCTCAGGGACAGTGCCCAGGTCCAGAGTTCAAGGCCCATGACCGAAAAAAAAAAAAAGAAAACTCTAGAATTTCTTAGAATAATTTTATTGGACTAGTTAGATTTTCTTGAATATAAACATTTTTTAATTCCTAGAAATTGTACAGTAAGGGACTTGAATAGTACTCATTGCCACTGGCTTTTAAGTGAATAAACATGTGAAGACAGGTTTGAGATTATTTAGAACTTGACATTCAAAATGTATTATATTAACTTATTTTGTTTTACTTTTTCAACCTGTAGCTCCGTAATGGAAGAAATCCTTTGGATCTCATCGCTCCAGGATCCAGGCTAGAATGCCAAGCTTTTCAGGACACTTTAAGCACTTGGATTGTTACTGTAGTAGAAAACCTCGGGGGAAGGCTGAAGCTGCGCTATGAAGGGCTTGAGAGTCCTGACGGTTTGGAGCAGTGGTTGTATTACTTGGATCCTTTTCTTCATCACATTGGTTGGGCTGCTCAACAGGGCTATGAGCTTCAGCCCCCATTAGGTGAATAGAAATAATGGTCTTCTTCTATTAACTGTTACATTATTGTTACATTAGTATTTTTATTGTTTGGACCCTGAAAAATGCATTCTTCTACATTTTGTCATATCCTTTGTTGCTTCATGTAATAGAGATATTACAGAAAATTAATATGGAGTTGTTCAAGTAAATGCCTGTTCTTTTGATTTTACTCCATCTATAATTTATTGCACATACTGATGTACTTCATAAACTTTTATCCTAACCCATACTGATTCTTACAAAACAAAGGATAAAATTCCATTGGCAGCATTCAGATAGATGTATATAGCAAATTGAGTTCACAGCAAATGTTGATTAAAAGAAATTTTAATAATACCAAATCAAGTTGTTCCAATCAATTTGCATTTATTATATGTCTCCTTTGGAATAATTATTTTTTGGGGGGTGGAACTGAGGTTTTGAATTTAGGGCTTTGCTCTTGCCTACACAGGAGGTATGTCATAATTCATATTCCCAGCCTTTTTTTTTTTTTTTTTTTGGTGCCAGTACTTGGGCTTCAAATCAGACTCTCATGTTTACTCAGTTTTTTGAGCCATGCCTCCAATTCCAGCTGGAATTATCTCTGGTTAATCAGAGATAAGAGTCTTAAAGATTTATCTATCTAGCCTGGCTTTGATCCTTAATTCTCAGGCCTAAACCTCCTGAGTAGCTCCAATTTTAGGCACGAACCATGGTGTTTGGCTACCCAAACCTTTTTGCTTCCTAGTTTTCAAATTGGATCTTGAATAATATTTACCTCAACCGATTAGGACCAGAATCCTTCTATGTATTGCCTCCTCAGTAGCTAGGGTGTCTATGCCCATATTACTAGGCCAGTTGATTGATTATTGCTTTATGTGCAAAGTGATTATTCTAGAGCTCCACTTCCAGTTTTTTGGTAGTTAATTGGAGATGAGAGTCTCACAGAGATTTTTCTGCCAGTCTGGCTTCAAACTGTGATCCTCAGATCTCAGCTTCCTGAGTAGTTAGGATTACAGGCGTGAGCTACCAGTGCCCAGTCTTAGGCTTTTTTTTTTTTTTCACAAAATTTAACTGTCTAGGCTCTGAATTGAGATTAAAGTACAAGTTATTTTGTATGAAAATGGCAAATGTGGCTTAAGCCTTTTGTTCCAAGTA